>NC_092721.1:160983532-161293532 GCF_047496885.1 Scyliorhinus torazame | reverse complement strand
AAAACCTGGACTGAAATTAAAACCACGAACAGAAAACATTATTGTGAAAGACGATTTAAAAGTGGTTTTTGGAAATAGAGTTTGGAAACTCTCGTGTGACAATCATCTAGGAGAATTCCAAGGGGAAATCCACAGACACTAATTTGGGTTCAGAACGGAGCGTGTATTTGACCTCTGCCAAACTTGTGTGCTTAAACATTGTGTGCAGAATTCCATTCTGGGATCTTCCAGTCCAGGTACAGCATCAACTGGGATTGTATCAGTATGCTTAAAATTCTATATACAGGCAGCCCATGGACTTTAACACAATTGATACCTGGGAACCATGCCATAAGTCAAAAAGGTAGCACCGAATATCCCATAAGAACAATGTTAAAAATGGGGGATTCGTTCCGGAAGCAGGAAAAGGTAGCATTTTTACCAGCAGTGTATGGCCTCATTTCCTGGTTTTCAGAAACCTCTCTCCAGTTCAGGGCTCTAGCTCAACCAGGTGGCGTGCCGCCAGTTGGCCACAGTGACCGTTCTCCAGCTTGGGTGTGTCTGTGTTTTTCAGTGAGCTGCATCTGAAGTTAAAACCAAGAGCTGTACTGTTGTTCTCTGCTATCCAAAGACTATCTATGGATCATTTGATGAACTCAGAATTGTAAACGGTCTCAGTATTGAATGTAAACCCTGATGTTCTTCTGTCTAAAGGTTGTTAAGTTTTTTGGATGTTAAAAGGACAGCTTAAAGGATTACTTAGTGTTGTATTCTTTGGGGGTTATCTTTGAATTAATGGTTGCTAAGATATTCACTGTTTGTTTTAAAAAGGTTAACTTGAGTTCATTGAATAAACATTGTTTTGTTTTAAAAAAATACTTTTCCATTTCTGCTGTACCACACCTGTAGATTGGGCCGTGTGCTCCCCATATCACAATCTAGTAAAAGTTGTGGGTCAGGTGAACTCCATGATACACTTTGGGGTTCTCTAAACCCTGGCCCATAACAGGTGCAAGAGGCCGGGTGTTTCAGTGGGAACTTCCACAGGCTTGTTCAAATCATATAACATTTATAAAAATATAAAAGATGGGCAGGCGTCCCTTGTTAAGTCGAAACCAGCATCGTAATTCGAAACAGAGTGTCAATTTTTAAACATCGTAACTGCCTTCTGTCGTAACCTGAACGTTATTGAGATTATTATAGCTTTCAATGTCCAATAACCAGTTGTCCTGGTAGGATTAGAATCTGTGTCACCAGGGCATTAGCCTGGACCTCTGGGTCGCTCGTCTTCTGACATTACCAGAATAATCAATAGTGAAAAAAAAACATAAAGTCCCAAGAAATATTGAGGTCTCCTGGTTCTGGCTTCCATATTGACATTCCTAAGCCGATAGGATGGCATCTTCCATCCTCTTATCTGTACAAATTGTCTGGTTGCAGGGGGTGGTGTGAGTGTGTGTGTGTGTGTGGTGGTGCTGTGGTGACCAGCCTGACATCTTGGGAACCTGTCCGGAATTTAGTGGTTAGAAGGGTCTGAGCAGGTGACTGAATGGGTAAGCAGCAAGCCTCAAAAAATAAAGTATATCAGTGGGTGCGTGCAGGCTGGGGGTTAAGAATACACTTTTGACAACCGCAATGCAAAGGCTCAAAAGCTTGCTCTGTATTTTTTCAGCTTTAATTTTGGATGTCAGGAAATCATTAATCTCATATTAAATACTGCTCCTTGCATAGCAAAAGCTGGACAACAGCATCACTGAGGGACATAAACAAGGAAAAATGTTGAACAGGTGCAGACAAATGTACACGTCACTCACATTTCTGACAAAATAGAAATTACGAAATTGTGATTGTAAATTTAAAAAATTATTGCAAATACAGACTATAATTAACAGGTAAGTAAAACAGATGAACTTTTTAAATCTTACCTGGGTTGTGGTGGTTTGAATCTTCTTAATTTCCTTCCCTGCTTCTTTGCCATCATCCGATCTGTCAGTATCAGATACTGTGCTGGCACCATCTAAATTACCAACAGACTTTTTTGAAAACTGTTCTGAACCAATGGGGGTGCCAATCATTTCAGTATATTCCATTACTTTTGGAACAATACCCTCAGACTCAGACAGGATGCTCATTTCTTCCAAATTGGTTGGGATTTTGAAATCCTTATCCTCAATTATAGATTTTGGACTTGTAATGTCCGAATTACTGGTCATATGAGCTAACAGCCCCAGGTCGTCATTAGCACTCATACGTATTTGGTTCTCTGCCACATTTGTAATGGAAAGATTGTCAGCAGTAGGCAGATCAGCCAGTAGTTTTTCCTGTTGGTTTGTTGTTTTTTCAAAGAGAAATGAGGTACGATTAACAGGCTCTTCATCCGTCTCATCCACCAGAGATATCAAGGGGCCACTGTCTCTTTGTTCCCTTTGTTGAGGAATGGAAGTGCTATTAATGTTGTTCTTAAGTTTCTCGACAGCAGAGGTATAAACATTGTCTAAGAGAGATTCTACCTCTACTAGGTTACAATTCTCTGCAACTACCAGTGTCTCAGGTGACAGGTCCAGATCATCAAGTTTTACTTCAGTGGCATCTACCTTCTCAGCTTTGATATCCACCAAGAGATCATGAACCTCCACATGCACTCCAGTTGTTGGTCTGTCTGAACCTGCTGCTCCATTACTGGAATTTCTTGCTTCAACCAGGAGATTTCTAGAATCGCTGTTCACAGGATAGTCAGTTTCACTTTCTGGGCTCTGAGTCTGGGAACCATCTTCAATTTCTCTGATCTCTATGCCTCCTTTGGATCCTACTGCTTGAGCTGAAAGGCCAGAAATTGTGCTGACACTACCCTTTTTTCCTTTTTTGATGTTCTCCTCTTCTTGCCTTTGATACTCTTCATACATCTTGGCTAAGTATTCTTTGTGAGCTTCATAGGTGACCTTCAGAAACAGGCATGTTAGTTAGTGGTTACAGATATCTACAGAACCAAATCATTCAGATCTGTTTTAAAATAAGCTACTTGTGACTGCAAAAGTACAATTAAATCTGAATTGTATACAGTACATTGGTTTTTGCCTCTTATCTACAATAGGCATCAGCTTAAATCATGTTAATTGATAGAAACACATACCAGGTTGGAGTTAAAGAAAAATTGTGAAAAATTTGAAGTCCATCTACATGTAAAATTATTAAGAATCATTATTTTACTTTGTCAGTTTATACATCAGAAATGTAGATCACAACTAAATTGAAATTAAACATTGCCACAAAATAGATTTGTTACACGGTGTGTTCAATGCATGACAAATCTAATTTCATGGGTTGGTCTTCAGTCCAAAATAAATCTATTTCATTTTTAGCACTGTCTTGAAAAAACTTGTAAAAAATGGTCAGTACACTGGTTAGCATAGTAGGAATTAATCTGTATATCATGATCTCCAAGAAATCCTGTGCCTCTGGCCAATGTTTCACCTTTCTACGAGTCTTTTCTTAAGGTGAGGCTACATTATTTTGTAGTATAAGGGTCTGGCACACAAAAGAGTCAACTGGGTCTGAATACAGTACCACCCACACAATGGTGTAAAAGAACACATTACTCGCACATAGCGACCAGTGTAGTGTTAAATTTGATGAAGCTTTAAAATCATTTGATGCTTATTTTAACCTCAGAAGTAACAAAATCCTTGAAAGGGCAAAATTTAATAAACGTGTCCAAGCAGTCAGGAGAACCTGTCGACTACTTTGTTAATGAGCTCTACAGAATGGCTGAAGGTTGAGATTACAGTGGCATGAAATCTGAGCTAATCAGCAATAGAATTCTTGTAGGAGTGCCAGACGAAGCACTCTCAACCATGCTTCAAACAAAGGAAGATCTAACCCTTGAGAAAGCAATTCAGACCATCAGGAATCTGAAATACGTTTACAACACAGATCCACATTAAAGAGAGAAAGCAAACCTTGATACAAAGTAAACCTCATTGTCCAGTTAGGTTAACAGCACAGAAAGTAGACACTCCAGGCCAAAGGAAGCAATACCTAACTGACCAGTAGAGTGGCCATGCCAGCACGATGGAGCAAAGTGCCCCACAGGTGTGGTCAACATCTGGCAATTTCAGCTCAATGCTTTCAATGTAATCAAAGAGGACTCTTTGCGAAACTGTGCAAAGCAAAACACCAAAACACACTAAAGATTCCAAGTTGATTGACGTGGTTGAAACAATGCACTAAGAGGACACACAACCTTGCTTCTTGGTGAGGTCAGAGATTCTGGATTTTTATTCCGGAATGCGGACATCTACTTCATGGCCAACACAGAAAATTTAAATTGAACGAAGCAGCCAGTGCTACGGTCCAATCAGACAAAAAACTCCTGCTGATACACCTCTGGCTCCGAACAACAGCCACACCACTTTGTGGGCCCAGAGGAATCTGACCTCTGGCCACAGGCATGATTCTGGAACCATTTAACATATGGCGGCAAACAGATCTTTGAGCTGATGTATCTCATCCATAACCAGACATTTTCTCACTTGAGCAACGATGCTTGTGTAGCCATCAATATCCGCAAAATGACAACGTTGCCATTATACCCACTGAACTGCAAGAAGGGAAGAGCTCCAACAAGAAAGATTCACTCGACTGGGACTTCAAGTTTATAACTGCCTTCTCTATTGACAGTGCAGGTTTATTCACATTCATGACAGGTACCAGAAGCCTCTCATTGATTGGTCCAGCCAACAACTTAGATGGTGACCACAACATCTCGAGTAGATGACTGGTAAAGAAGAACCAGGAACAAGAACAGCCTTAACCTCCAGATCCATGCCAGTTTGGAGAGATAACCCCGGAGACCACAGACCAGACGCTTCAATCGCAAGCCATCAATGACAGTGCGACAGAAAATGCTAGAACCAAACAGCAGCCAACCACTGATGGCATCAAACCACACTGTCAAACACAAAGATGAGCTTATTCCCAAGTCATACCCTCACAACCGGAAGAGCCATCTTCCATCACAGAGTGCACCATAACAATCTGCTATAGAGACCAAACTACGATAGAGACCATTGTTGTGTTATGTACTCTGGGATAACACAGGCTACAACTGGATGCAGCTTTAACCAAAAGATACTCCAGACCTTTAAGTTAGTTCAATCTGATTTATTGAACCAGTAGCACAGTTAGCACAGTTCTCTATTAGTTCGACTCTCTGCTAACCTAAGTGTGGTTACTCTGTCTGACTGAACCAGACTACCTCTTAGCCATGTGCAGGAGGTGTGATACTGTACATACACCCTGACTCACTCTGTAGATATTCATCAGTAGGAAGAGACGGAGTGTGAGTGCCTCATGCCTTTTATAGTGAGTTACCACCCCTGAGTGTCCTGCCTGCTCATTGGACATGTCCTGTTCTCTGCGTCCATTAGCTGCCTGTCTGTGCCTGTCTGTATATCATTATCTGCATGTCTGCATATCATGACATCTCCCCTTTTTTTAATGTTTTGTTGGCACATGGGAACGTACTTACATGTGGTGGCATAAATTAACATATTTACAAGCGGTGGCATATGTGAACGTATTTACATGTGAAGACAGCTGTCTAATGTGAGAAAACAGAGCATAGCAAACAAAACAAATGTTCATAAGTAGTCTCTGGGGCTTGCGTCTGATCCTTATCGACCACCAGAGAGGTGGTGCTGGGGACGACGGTGCCTTGACAGGCGGGTTGGAAGCCTGGCTGGTGGCCTCGTAGTTCGAGGTATCAGGAGGTGGCAAAACAACGGACAGAAACGGAGAAGAAAGCGGTTGCGGGCAGGCAACGTTGCGCAGTGCCCGTATGTTTTGTCGCACAACAGAACCATCAGCCATACGTGCAACATACGAGCGGGGCGCAGCCTGTCGAACAGCAACAGCTGGAGCAGACCAGCCACCATCCGGTATCTTGATCCTGACAGTGTCTGCCGGGGATAACACGGGCAAACCGGTGGCATGAGCATCATAGCCCTGCTTTTGCTGGTTTTGGAGCTGCTGCACCTTCTGCAGCACCGGGAGGTGATCCAGGTTGGGCAAGCATATGGCTGGAAATGTCGTCCGCAAGTCCCTGTTCATCAGGAGTTGAGCCAGCGACATGCCAGTGGACAGTGGGGTCGCCCTGTACGCAAGCAGCACGAGGTAGATGTCAGAAGCAGAATCCGCGGCCTTGCAGATGAGCTGTTTCACAATGTGTACCCCTTTTTCAACCTTCCCATTGAACTGCGGATAGTGTGGGCTGGAAGTGACATGTTTGAAATGGTATCACTTGGCAAACATAGACCACTCGTGGTTGTTGAAGCACGGGCCATTGTCACTCATGACAGTGAGTGGGATACCATGCCTGGAGAACGTCTCCTTCAGGCCTTGATGACAGTCCAAGATGTGAGGTCTGAGAGCTTCACGACTTCAGGGTAATTGGAGAAATAGTCAATAATCAACACGTAGTCACGACCATTCGCATGAAAGAGGTCGATGCCAACCTTGGACCACGGGGTGGTCTCGATTTCATGCTGCTGGGGCAACTCCTTGCTCTGTGCTGGCTGGAAGCGCTGACAGGTCGCACAGTTGAGGACCATGTTCGAGATGTCCTGGCTAATACCGGGCCAGTAGACAGCCTGCCTGGCTCTGCGTCTGCACTTCCCGACGCTCAGGTGTCCCTCATGGATTTGGCGGAGCACCAAGCTCTGGAAACTGAGTGGAATGACAATCCGGTCCAGCTTGAGGAGGATACCATCAATCACCATCAGGTCGTCCTTTAGATTGTAAAATTGAGGGCACTGCCCTTTCTGCCAGCCATTGGCGAGGGGGTCTTTGGCTGTCTCCTCACGGATACGAACCACCTTCTTATCAGACACCGGGAGGGTGCTAGCACACAGCTGCACCTGTGATTCAATCTGCCGGATGATTTCCAGCGGTCACTAGGCAATGTGATGGAGCGGGACAATGCATCAGCGATGATCAGCTCCTTGCCAAGCATGTACAAAGTCGTACCTTCTGAGTTTGAGGAGGATCCGCTGCAACCGAGGCGTCATGTCGTTCAGATCCTTGTGGATAATGTGGACCAGAGGCCTATGATCCGTCTCGACAGTGAATGTCGGCAGGCCGGAGACATAGTCGTGAAACTTGAGAATGCCAGTGAGAAAACCCAGGCATTCCATCTCGATTTGCGCATACCTTGTTTTGGTGGGCGTCATGGCCCTCAATGCGTAGGCTACCGGTGCCCAGGATGAAGTGTCATTGCGTTAAAGCAGCACCGCACCGATGCCATCCTGGCTCACATCTGTCGAGATTTTCGTCTCCCTGTCTGGGTTGAAAAATGCCAAGACGGGTGCGGTGGTGAGCTTGGCTTTCAGCTCCAGCCACTCTGCCTGATGTGCTGCCTTCCACTCAAAGGCAGTGGACTTTTTCACCGGTTTCGTAGGGCCGTGGTGTGTGAGGCCAGGTTTGGGATGAACTTGCCCAGAAAATTAACCATGCCCAGGAAGCGCAACACTGCCTTCTTGTCTTCAGGGACCTTCATGCCTTCGATGGCCTTGACCTTGTCTGTGTCCAGGCGCACGCCCTGCTGAGAGATCTGGTCACCTAGGAACTGAGTGTCGACATGCCAAAGCGACATTTGGACCTGTTCAGCTTCAGGCCATTGGCATGGACACGGCGGAATACCTGCTGGAGGCGGAAAACATGCTCTTCAGGGGTCGTGGACCATATGATGATGTCGTCCACGTACACATGAACCCCTTCAATGCCCTCCATCATCTGCTCCATGATGCGATGGAAGATCTACGATGCTGAGACAATGCAAAACGGCATGCGATTATAGCAGTATCTGCCAAACGGTGTGTTGAAGGTGCAGAGCCTTCTGCTGGACTCATCCAGCTGGATTTGCCAAAATCCATGTGACGCATCTAACTTGGTGAACAAACGTGCGTGTGCCATCTCACTGGTGAGGTCCTCCCGCTTCGGGATGGGGTAGTGTTCACGCATTATATTCTTTTTTTTTTAAATAATTTGTATTCAGGTTTTTATAGAATATCAGTAACAAAATGAAAAAGGAACCCAACAGGGTGAAGTACAAAACACAGTCCAAGAAAGCAACCCTCCATACCCTCCTCCCCCCTGTACATAAATAATAAATTAACACCCCGACTTAACACAGAGCAAACATAGCAAATATATACACCCCCTCAGACCCCCCCAGTGTAAATAAACAAAAACAACAATAAAATAACCCCCCCCCCCCCCCAGTTGCTGCTGCCATTGACCAATGTCTACCATTCTGCCAGGAAGAACGGTTGCCACCGCCTAAAGAATCCTTGTACCGACCCTCACAAAGAGAATTTCACCCTCTCCAACTTAATAAACCCCGCCATATCGTTGATCCAGGTTTCCACGCTTGGGGGCCTCGCATCCTTCCACTGAAGAAGAATCCTCCGCCGGGCTACCAGGGACGCAAAGGCCAGAATACCGGCCTCTTTCGCCTCCTGCACTCCCGGCTCCTCTGCCACCCCAAATATTGCGAGTCCCCAGCCCAGCTTGACCCTGGAACCTACCACCCTCGACACCGTCCTCGCTGCACCCCTCCAAAATTCCTCCAGCGCTCGGCATGCCCAGAACATATGGGTGTGATTCCCTGTGCTCCCCAAGCACCTGACACACCTGTCCTCACCCCCAAAGAACCGGCTCATCTTTGTCCCGGTCATGTGTGCCCTGTGCAGCACCTTAAACTGTATGAGGCTGAGCCTCGCGTACGAAGATGAAGAGTTCACCCTCCCAAGGGCATCTGCCCACGTCCCTTCCTCGATCTCCTCTCCCAACTCCTCCTCCCACTTACCTTTCACCTCCACCAGCGAGGCCTCCTCCTCCTCCTGCATCACCTGGTAAGTTTCCGAGATCTTCCCCACTCCGACCCAATCCCCCAAGAGCACCCTGCCCTGTACTGTGTGTGGCAGCAGTCTTGGGAATTCCACCACCTGTCACCTGGCAAACGCCCTTACCTGTAAGTACCTGAAGGTGTTCCCGGGGGGGGGGGGGGGGGGGGGAGAGAGCCCATACTTCTCCTCTAGCTCACCCAGGCTCGCGAATTTCCCGTCCACAAACAGGTCTCCCAACCTTCGTATCCATGCCCTGTGCCACCCCGAAAACCCTACATCTGTTCTCCCTGGGACGAACCGGTGGTTCCCCCGTATTGGGGTCCACACCGAGGCCCCAACCTCCCCCCTGTGCCGCCTCCACTGCCCTCAGACTTTGAGGGCAGCCGCCACTACTGGGCTCGTGGTATACCTCCTTGGAGGGAGCGGCAGAGGCGCCGTTGCCAGCGCCCCCAGACTTACACCCACACAAGACGCCGTCTCCAGCCTCTTCCATGCAGCCCCCTCCCCCTCCATCACCCACTTGCGCACCATCGTCGCATTGGCGGCCCAGTAGTACCCACAGAGGTTGGGCAGCGCCAGCCCCCCCTATCTCTACTCCGCTCCAGGAACACCCTTCTCACCCTCGGAGTCCATCGCGCCCACACAAACCCCATTATACTCCTGTTAACCCGCCTGAAAAAAGCCTTCGGGATAAACACGGGGAGGTACTGGAACAGGAACAAAAACCTTGGGAGCACCGTCATTTTGATTGACTGCACCCTACCCGCCAAGGACAGCGGCAACACGTCCCACCTCTTGAACCCCTCCTCCATTTGCTCCATCAGCCTTGTAAAGTTAAGCCTATGCAGGGCCCCCCAGCTCCTGGCCACCTGGACCCCCAAATATCTGAAGCTCCTCTCCGCCCTTTTTAGTGGGAGCTCGCCAATCCCCCTCTCCTGGTCCCCTAGCTGAACTACGAACAGCTCTCTCTTCCCCGATTTCCCTAAGGATCCTCATTACCTCTGGCATTCCTCCCACCGGGTCCGCCACATACAGCAGCAGGTCGTCCGCATAAAGCGACACCCTATGCTCCTCCCCACCCCGCACCAACCCCCTCCAGTTCCTCGACTCCCTCAGTGCCATAGCCAGGGGTTTAATCACCAGTGCGAAGAGCAGGGGGGACAGGGGACACCCCTGCCTCGTCCCTCAGTGCAACCAAAAGTACTCAGACCTCCTCCTGTTCGTGGCCACACTCGCCATCGGGACCTCATACAACAACCTAACCCACCTGACAAACCCCTCCCCAAACCCAAACCTCTTCAGCACCTCCCACAGGTACCCCCACTCTACCCTATCGAAGGCTTTCTCAGCGTCCATCGCCACCACTATCTCCGCCTCCCCCTCACTCGCCGGCATCATGATAACTTTCAGAAGCCTCCGCACATTCGCGTTCAACTGCCTCCCCTTCACGAACCCCGTCTGGTCTTCGTGGATCACCTGTGGCATACAATCCTCAATCCTCGTGGCTAAGACCTTCGCCAGCACCTTGGCATCTACACTTAGCAACGAAATCGGCCTGTAAGACCCACACTGCAGGGGATCCTTGTCCCGCTTCAGGATCAAGGAGATCAGTGCCCGGGACATCGTCGGGGGAAAAGCCCCCCCTTCCCTTGCCTCATTGAAGGTCCTAACTAGCTTAGGTCCATATATTTTTTATAGCATTCGACCGGGAAACCGTCCGGCCCCGGTGCCTTCCCCGCCTGCATGTTCCCTATCCCTTTGGCCAGCTCCTCCAGCCCAATCGGGGCCCCCAATCCCGCCACCCGTCCCTCCTCCACCTTTGGAAACCTCAATTGGTCCTGAAAGCGGCCATCCCTCCCTCCTCCAGTGGGGGCTCGGACCGTTATAATTCCTCATAAAAGTCCCTGAAGACCCCATGGATGCCAACCCCACTCCGCACCACACTGTCATTAACTCCCCAGATCTCCCTAGCTGCGTCCCGCTTCCGAAGCTGATGCGCCAGCATCCGGCTTGCCTTTTCCCCATACTCATAAATCGCTCCCTGGACCTTCCTCCACTGCACTTCCGCCTTCCTGGTAGTCACCAGGTCGAATTTGGCCTGGAGGCTGCGCCTCTTCCTCAACAGTCCTTCCTCAGGCACCTCCGCATACCTCCTATCTACCCTCACCATCTCCCCCACCAGCCTCTCCCTCTGCTCCCTCCTCTCCTTGTGGGCCCTAATGGAGATCAGCTCTCCCCTCACCACCGCCTTCAGCGCCTCCCATACCATCCCCACTCGGACCTCCCCGTTATCGTTGGCCTCCAGGTACCTCTCTATGCTTCTTCGGACCCGCTCACTCAGCTCCTCGTCCGTCAACAGCCCCACCTCCAAGCGCCACAACGGGCGCTGGTCTCTCTCCTCCCCCAGATCTAAGTCCACCCATTGCGGGGCGTGATCCGAAATGGCTATCACCGAGTACTCGGAATCCTCTACTCTCGCTATCAGCACCCTGCTCAACATAAAAAAATCGATCCGGGAATAAGCCTTATGGACATGTGAGAAGAATGAAAATTCCCTAGCCCCCGACCTTGCAAATCTCCAAGGGTCCACCCCTCCCATCTGGTCCATAAACCCCCTCAGCACCTTAGCCGCCGCCGGCTTCCTACCCGTCCTAGACCTGGAGCGATCCAGTGCCGGATCCAACACTGTGTTAAAGTCTCCCCCCATCACCAGGCCCCCCACTTCCAAGTCTGGGATCCGACCCAACATGTGCCGCATGAAACCCGCATCGTCCCAGTTCGGGGCATACACATTGACCAGTACCACCCTCTCTCCCTGCAGCTTACCACTTACCGTTACGTACCTACCGCCATTGTCTGCCACAATGCTCGACGCCTCGAACGACACCTTCTTTCCCAGCAAGATCGCACCCCCCCCCCCCCCCCCCCCCCGCCCCCACCACCTCTGACGCAGCTCCTTTCACAGGCCCAGTCCCCTCACCCCCGACTCGGGCCTCCCACCCCCTCGCAGGACCCCACCTCACTGCCGGCCATCCACCCCTGTCCCATTTGCTTACCCCCCTCCAAGAGCCCCCCCGACCAACCCAACCAAAACAGTGCCCAACCCGCCCTAACCACCCTCACCGAATCAGAAAGAAAAAAACAAGGGCAAAGGACCCCCCCTCAAAAAGTAACATATCCACCGCAATCCCCAAACGCCCATCCCGACCCTCAATCTGTGTCCAACTTCTCGGCCTGAACAAAGGCCCGCGCCTCCTCCAGAGACTCAAAATAATGGTGCCGGTCCTTGTAGGTGACCCACAGTCGCGCTGGCTGCAACACGCCAAACTTCACCCCCTTCCTGTGCAGCACCGCCTTCGCTCGATTGTACCCGGCCCTCCTCTTCGCCACCTCCGCACTCCAGTCCTGGTATATTCGAACCTCCGCGTTCTCCCACCTGCTGCTCTTCTCCTTCTTGGCCCACCTGAGCACACACTCCCGATCAGCGAACCGGTGAAACCGCACCTGTATCGCCCGCGGAGGCTCGTTAGCTTTGGGCCTCCTCGCCAGCACTCTATGGGCCCCTTCCAGCTCCAGGGGACCCTGGAAGGACCCCACTCCCATCAGCCAGTTCAACATGGTGACCACATAGGCCCCCATGTCCGGCCCCTCCAGCCCCTCTGGGAGGCCCAGAATCCGCAAGTTCTCCCGCCGCGACCGATTCTCCATCTCTTCGAACCGCTCCTGCCATTTCTTGTGGAGCGCCTCGTGCGCCTCCACCTTTACCACCAGGCCTAAGATCTCGTCCTCGTTGTTGTCGGAGATCTTTTGTCAGGCCTCGCGGATCGACACCCCCTGGGCCGTTTGTGTCTCCAGCAGCTTATCGATAGAAGCCTTCATCGGCTCAAGCAGGTCCGCTTTAATCTCCCTGAAGCAGCGCTGGATAACCTCCTGTTGCTCCTGCGCCTACTGCATCCACGCTGCCTGGTCCCCGCCCGCCGCCATTTTGCACCTTCTTCGGCTCCACCACCACTTTTTTAGTCGCCCTGCTCCTGGTAACAGCCATATACTGTCGGGGAACTATTGTACTCTCCTTCCCACAGCGGGAAACGTCGAAAAAATGCCGTTGGGGGCCCTGAAAAGAGCCCAAAAGTCAGTTTTTTGCAGGAGCTGCCGAATGTGCGACTTAGCTCCGCACAGACGCAACCGGAAGCCACGCATTATATTCATATTGAGGTCCTTGGGATCAATGCAGATGTGCAGGTGTCTCGAAGGCTTTCTAACACATACCATCGAGCTGACCCAGTCAGTCAGTTTGGTTACCTTGGAAATGATGACCTGTTGCTGAAGATCCTTGAGCTGTGCCTTCAGGCGCTCCCTCAGCGGAGCCAGGATCCGGCGTGGTGCGTGGACCACTGGCTTGGCATCAGGTCGTAGCAGAATCTTGTATCGATATGGCAGTGTGCCCATCCCGTCGAACACATCCGGATACTGAGCGAGAATGTCGTCAATGCCGGCCTGAAGATCCACATTGGAGGAGGTTGTTGTGTAAACCCGCTGCTTGAGGTTCAGCTGCTTGCAGGCATGCGCGCCAAGTAGGGATGCCCTGTCTGTCTTGACAATTTCAAAACGTAACCGTGCATGGGTGCTCCTGTTGAAGACGAGTAGATGGCAGGATCCCAGTGCCGTGATGGCATTTCCGTTGTAGTCCAGGAGCCTGCAGGCTGCTGGAAGGACCTTGGGGAGCTTCTTGATGCGTTTGAAATCTGCCTGAGAGGAGGTTGGCAGAAACACCTGTGTCCAGCTTAAACTGAATGGAGCAGTGGTTGACCTGCATGACCACACGCGATTCGTCCGCAGAATCCACAGCGAGGATGGATTGAATTTGTGAGGAGTTGGATGTGGCATATGCACATTTGGTAATGATGCCCACACAGTAGGCGGAGTCCAGACATTCTTCCTCTGGATCCGTTGTGCTGCCAGGATCAGAATCGTGTAATCAATGTTGCACACTCTGAATGCGCTGTCGTCGGAATTGGGAGCGCTGGCCCCTGACTGGTGGTGCAGACCTGCACAAAGCTGCAGAGTGTCCAGGCTTCCCAGAGTTTAAACATCGCCTGCCTCTTGCAGGGCAGTGTTTCTTTAAGTGGCCGTTGCCGCAGTTCGAGCACATCAGGACGCCGACGTCCTGACGCTCCGCGCGTCGTCGCACATGCGCAGTGCGGGTGACGGCCACTTCGTTATCCCGTTCGCATCGCGCATGCGTGGGGCCCAGGGAAAAGCGCACAAAATGGCCGCTTTCATCAATGCTGAGGCGCTGCATCTGGGAGATGGCCTGCACACTCTCTGCCTCGTGGGGGCAAGTTTCTCATTTTCAGCCAATTTGTACTGGGCATAGCAGTTTTTGGCGTGCTCATGCACTGTGCATGTTTCAATCGCAACTGGCAGGGTCATATGCTTGATTTTCATTAGCTGCTCTCTCAGAGGATCAGAGTGAACTCCAAAAACGATTTGGTCTCTGATCATGGAGTCAGCAATATCACCAAAGTTGCAGGACAGCGCTAGCAGGTGGAGGTTAGTTAAGAAGGAGTTGAAAGATTCATCTTTACCTTGTAGATGCTGTTTAAATATGTAGCGCTTAAAGATTTCATTGGTGTCCACTTCACAGTGACTGTCAAACTTGTCCAGGATGGTCTGAAACTTTGTCTTGTCCTGGCCTTCGGTGAAGTGAAAAGAGTTGAAGAGTTTGATGGCTTGATCACCCGCTGTTGAGAGGGGAAGCGCGATCTTCCTTGCATCAGACGCACCCACGATGTCTGAAGCTTCGATGTACAGCAGAAACGTTTGCTTGAATGTCCGCCAGTTGGCACTGAGATTGCCGGAGGTCCTGAGCTGG
This sequence comes from Scyliorhinus torazame, assembly GCF_047496885.1. Lineage (NCBI taxonomy): Eukaryota > Metazoa > Chordata > Chondrichthyes > Carcharhiniformes > Scyliorhinidae > Scyliorhinus > Scyliorhinus torazame. The sequence continues at coordinate 161,278,775 of NC_092721.1, read as the reverse complement.
TGAGGAGCCTGAATCTTCTCCATGGTGCCGGGATACATTCGCTAGTCGTCACAGAACGGACTGAGGTAAACCACCTAGATTAAGCAGTCTCCTGGTTGCATGTTATGGACTCTGGGATAACACAGGCTGCAACTGGATGCAGCTTTAACCAAAAGATACTCCAGACCTTTAAGTTAGTTCAATCTGATTTATTGAACCAGCACAGTTCTCTATGAGTTCGACTTTCTGCTAACCTAAGTGTGGTTACTCTGACTGACTGAACCAGACTAGCTCGTAGCCACGTGCTGGAGGTGTGGTACTGTAAATACACCCTGACTCACTCTGTAGATGTTCATCAGTGGAAAGAGGCGGAGTGTGAGTGCGTCATGCCTTTTATAGTGAGATACCATCCCTGAGTGTCCTGCCTGCTCATTGGTCATGTCCTGTTCTCTGTGTTCATTAGCTGCCTGTCTGTGCCTGTCTGTATCTCATTATCTACATGTCTGCATATCATGACAACCATAAGACGTAGGAGCAGAAGTAGGCGATTCAGCTCACAGAGTCTGCTCTACCATTCAATGGTGATAATTCTCAACACCACTTTCTCTCCTTATCCCCATAACCCTTGATTCCTTTACTGATTAAAATCTTGTCTATCTCAGCCTTGAACATACTTAACAACCCAGCCTCAACAGCTCTTTCCGATAAAGAATTCCACAGATTCATTACTCTGAGAATAAATTCCTCCTCATCTGTCTTAAATGGGCAAGCCCTTGCTTTGAGATTATGCACTCTGGCCCTAGACTCTCCAATAAGGGGAAACAACCTCTCAGCATCTATCCTTCAAGCCGCCTGAGAATCCTATATGTCTCAATAAGGTTTCTTCTCATTAGCCTAAACTCCAATGAGTACAGGTCCAACCTCTCCACATAAGAAAATACCTCCATACCCAGAATCAACCTAGTGAACCTTCTTTGGGCTGCCTCCAGTGCTGGTATATCTGGAGCAAAATTGTTTACACTATTCCAGGTGAGGTCTAATTAGTGTATTGTATACTTTTAGCAGTACTCCCTATTTTGATACTTCATTCCTTTTGAAATAAAGACCAACATTCCATTTGCCTTCCCTATTTACCTGCAGACCTTGCATGGTAGCTTGTGATTTTTGCATGAATGCCTCCAAATCCCTCTGTGTTGCAGCTTTTTGCAGTCTTTCTCCATTTAAATAATATTCAGCTCCTTTATTCTTCCTAAGGAAGTGCATAACTACACATTTTCCTACACTATATTCCATCTGCCAAGCTTTTGCCAACTCACTTAGCTTATCTATATCCCTCTGTGGACTCTTTTCTGTCATCCTCTTGCCTTCCCACCTATTTTTATGTTATGCACAAACTTGGCAACAGTACAGTCAGCTCCCTCGTTCAAGTCATTAATATATATTGTGAATAATTGTGGCCCCAGCACCGCAGTCCTTTTATCCCAACTCTTTCTGTCTTCTATCACAGTTAGCCAATCTTCTATCCATTGCTAATATACTACCCCCAACACCATGGACTCTTAGCTTATTAAGTGTGGTACTTTATCAAACACTTTTTTGAAATCCAAGTGTACTACATCTACTGGGTCCCCTTGATCTATCCTGCTCATTAGCACCTCAAAGAATTCTAACACATTTAGTAAGGTATGATTTCCCCTTCATTAAGCCATACTGGTTTGATTATATTTCTAAATACTCTTCTATTACATCCTTTATAATGAACTCAACATTTTCCAAATGACAGATGTTGAACTAACTGGCCTATAGTTACCTGTTTTTGGTCTCCCTCCCTTTTTGAATAAGGGTCTTACATTGGCAGTTTTCCAATCCTCTGAGACTTTTCAAAAAGTTAATGATTCTTGGAAGATTACCACTAGTGAATGCACTATCTCTGTAGCTGCTTCTTTAAAATCCAGAGTTCATCCACCGAATAAATCCCAACTCGCTATCTATCATTACAACTGGGGAATCGACAAAGATCAATTCAATGCCAAAGAACAGAAAAAGAGGATGAAATGACACCCAGGTGCTCGAACAACCTCCAATTCAACAATAGTGAGAACAAGATACGGAACGGCGAGAAGTCCTCTGAACTGGTGAACCTATGGAGACATTGGGGGGTGGGGGAGGGGGCGGGGAGAGGTGGGATAGTAGTAAGGATGTAAATATATGGGGTAACTGGGATAACTTGTAGTTATGTTGGATAAAGAGAGGGGGAGGTGAGTATAAGGGTCTGTTACATAATGAGTTAACTTGGATTGAGTACATTTCTGCCCTCACAGCGATGTGAGAGGGTGCGCAGAGGTGGACAGAACCGAGTGTAGAGGCAAACATGGAGGCAACTTTTAGTTTTGCCTTTCACTCGACCTATTTACATAGTTTCTAGTTGTTCAAAATACTTACTGTTGAGCAACCTAAAGCTACGAATACCTTTAGGCCTACCGAATTATGCCCAGCACCATAAAACATACTTGAAATAAGTTTCTGATCAACTGTTTAATGGGTTGAAAGTCCAGCTTCTTGCTAATTAGGCAACAGTGATAAAGTGCATCAGAGTGACCAAACAGGTGGATGAGGGTAAAGCAGTTGATGTGGTGTATATGGATTTCAGTAAAGCGTTTGATAAGGTTCCCCACGGTAGGCTACTGCAGAAAATACAGAAGCATGTGATTCAGGGAGATTTAGCAGTTTGGATCAGAAATTGGCTAGCTGGAAGAAGACAAAGGGTGGTGGTTGATGGGAAGTGTTCAGACTGGAGTCCAGTTACTAGTGGTGTACCACAAGGATCTGTTTTGGGGCCACTGCTTTTTGTCATTTTTATAAATGACCTGGAGGACGGCGTAGAAGGATGGGTGAGTAAATTTGCAGATGACACTAAAGTCGGTGGTGTTGTGGACAGTGCGGAAGGATGTTACAAGTCACAGAGGGACATAGATAAACTGCAGTGCTGGGCTGAGAGGTGGCAAATGGAGTTTAATGCAGAAAAGTGTGAGGTGATTCATTTTGGAAGGAATAACAGGAAGACAGAGTACTGGGCTAATGGTAAGATTCTTGGCAGTGTGGATGAGCAGAGAGATCTCGGTGTCCATGTACATAGATACCTGAAAGTTGCCACTCAGGTTGAGAGGGTTGTTAAGAAGGTGTACTGTGTGTTAGCTATTATTGGTAGAGGGATTGAGTTTCATAGCCATGAGGTCATGTTGCAGCTGTACAGAACTCTGGTGCGGCCGCATTTGGAGTATTGTGTGCAATTCTGGTCGCCGCATTATAGGAAGGATGTGGAAGCATTGGAAAGGGTGCAGAGGAGATTTACCAGAATGTTTCCTGGTATGGAGGGACGATCTTATGAGGAAAGGCTGAGGGACTTGAGGCTGTTTTCCTTAGAGAGAAGAAGGTTAAGAGGTGACTTAATTGAGGTATACAAGATGATCAGAGGATTGGATAGGGTGGACAGTGAGAACCTTTTTCCTCGGATGGTGATGTCTAGCACGAGGGGACATAGCTTTAAATTGAGGGGAGATAGATATAGGACAGATGTCAGAGGTAGGTTCTTTACTCAGAGAATAGTAAGGGCGTGGAATGCCCTGCCTGCAACAGTAGTGGACTCACCAACACTAAGGGCATTCAAATGGTAATTGGATAGACATATGGACGATAAGGGAATAGTGTAGATGGGCTTTAGAATGGTTTCATAGGTCGGCGCAACATCGAGGGCCGAAGGGCCTGTACTGCGCTGTAATGTTCTATGTTCTATGAGTATAAGGTTAGCAGCAGAATTGTCTGTTCCAGTAAGTGCTGACGCCGGGATTGAATTGGTGGTATTCTACAACAGCAAAATTGGCGACGTTCCCAGACCAATTCATAGACCATTAATGCGCTAGCACCGGGGCCATGTAACATGATCAATTCTAATAAAAAAGTGTCTGAATCGCCAGAGGACGGATTGACACTCAAGAGGCTGACAATCTGCAGCCATCTATGCACCAAGCTCTGTGAGATTCCAAACAGGTCCCCACTCGGTGCCTGGAAGGACCCCGTTGGGTAAAGGTTCAGGATGACCGCCATCGTAACAGCCACCGGGATCGGGTATCCTCCCCCATCCTCTCACGGTGCCAGGTGCACCATGATCTGGCACTGTCTCCTTGCTCAGCCGGAGTCTACGACGGCATGCCCGAACCAGCAGGTCCTCAAATGACAGGCGCTGTCGGTATACACCAGGATTCATGTGGAGCCTTCCCTTGCACCTCCTCCTCCTCTGCCTGTTGGGCGACCGGCTTTCCATACTCACAGGTTGCCTCCTGTTCCTTTGGGGCAGGCTCCGCCACTGCAGGGTCGCTCTCGTGCAGCTCCAGCTCGTATAGCCTCAGTGCATCCACCAGGACTTCGGCGACCAGGATGAAGGGCACCATTCCTGGTTGAATACTGAAGTCCATTGTCACCTTTCCTGCTGCCAGATGTATTGTTGGCTGCTGCTACTCATGCCAGCAGTACGCTCTACGGCCCCATCTGGCACCCTCCTGCAGAGGCCACTGTGGCCGCTGCCTTTTGTGGGCCGTTTGCTGCCCTGCCGATGGTCGGCAGCTGGTTGTGGGGGGTGCGGAGGATGGGGGCAACATTCAGCTGTTGGCACTCTGCACGACCAGGGGTCACAGTGGGCAGTCAGTGGGGTGTGTAACAAGATGGCTGCCTTGCAGACCGCGGCAATGGCAGTCCGTGCCTGAGCGCCCCAGTCCCTTGGGGATCACCCCAACCTCATGTCCAACCCCTGGTCACCTCTTGCAGCCACCCGCCCTCCCCAATTCTCCGCCTTTCCCGATTCCGGAGTTGGCCGACGGAGAATCCCGCCCTACATTTTTCACTTGCCAGTCAGTTCACTTCAGAAATTAAAAGCACACAAGAAAGGATAGATAAGCAGATACAGAAGCCTTATTGACAGCCAAGGTAGGGCAGCTTACTAAGTGAGCCGGTTACCAGCAACCATTGCCGAATTAGCATGAATAGTGAACTCTATGTTTAATAGCTCAGAAAGCCAGCTAATTAAATTAGAACCAGAAATCGGTGACTTTTCCCCATCCCTCATGAATCCAATACCCACAATATTCCTGTGCAGACGAGGATCACTATCAACAGATACTCTAATTTTGATAATAAGATTAACTCACACCGCATTTCTTTGTGCTAACAAATGTTGGCAGTTTCGGAAAATAATCTAAGGTAGGAAAATCTTTGAGCAGCAGTGCTGTTGTGACTCATGACATTTTGGCAACAACTATGACAACAACAGAATCTAAGAAAACTCACAAACCAATACATCTGGTGCACTTAGAAAACAAATAATTTAAATTGGCTCTAAGAGCAGGCCAGGAGCTGGATTGACAGAACAGTGTATTTCCTTCAGACCTGATGGTTAAAAACTTCATCAAGAGGAAAGATATTAGAGGGGGAGATATTTACCTTGCATGTTGTTAGTCAGAATAGTATACTTTAAGTCTATTAAAGTATCCTGAGTGGAGGACAATGTGAGAAATGAAAATTTAGTCAGAATAAAACAATATTAACTAATAAATTCAAACATAATGGGGACAATACTATGCAATCCAAAATGAAAGTGTAGCTACATCAGCGAGACAATCTCAGCCATTGATTCAAGGAGAGTTTGATCTAATTTTTGTACCATATTGGTTTAGAACTTTTTTTAAAAAAAACTACAGAAAGTGCTTAAAGAAAAAAATAAAACTGATTCCCATTTCATGGAATGATTTATTAGCAACCGAATTGGGAAATAGCTAAAATGACAAGACAGCTCTATTGCAATTTTTATAATTTACCAGAAGAGGGTGACAATGAACTGTCCATGACATAGTCTTCAGTTCGTAAACGTTTCTTACACAGTCAGCTGAACTGTATCAAACCATCTTAGGGATCAAGTTACTGCGCTCCATTGCAAATTATGTCACTGCCCATTACTCAATTGTCAGTATTAAAGAATTTATACATGGGAATTGAGCCTAACAGAGGCAATACAAAGGGCTTTCGAAAGACCACAGGAACACACTTTACAATTGAATTTGAACATTCACGTTTATAGAAAACCTCTGCCGATTTATTTAAATTAGATTTACGAATGAACAAACAGTACCTTGGAATGAGCTATTGAGAGAGTGTCTACCCAAACACGCCAGCCTCCCCATTCATACTTAATTGCATGATACAGGAGAATGCGGAAAATGTTGTACACCATCTCTGTGATTTTCTGTTCATCTGAACATTTTGGATTTATGTAACCAAGGGAGAACATCCAGTCTTGCCAAACAGAACACTGCAAGAGACACCTAAAAAGAACACACACAGTAGAAACGTGCATATATAGAATAGATTTCAACTCATGTACTGTTAGTTTCATCATCAACATCCATATCTCCTACGAGAAAATAAATTGTTAAACCTGCAGGAACATTCCTTGGTCATGCACATAAAGTTCAACTATGGTTGCTTCTAGATACATATTATGTATATATCTTGGGAGAAACACACCTTTCAGTTAGGATTTAATTTTAGAAAATATTAGAAAAGTGTTTTGTAAAATAGAAATGAGAGCATTAATTTTTGTAATCATTCCACATCAAGAAATTGATGTAAAAGTGTTTATTTTGAAAGAGGTGCTGTTTAAAGTTGGGATAATACCAGAATGGAGGGAAGATGTGACATCAGCACCTGTATTTGCAAATATCATGCATGCAGCAGGGGAGCTTGGCAAGGTGAAAGATATGGACAAACTACAGGACTTCAGCTGTTTTGAGAGGTGTGTGGACAACCAACAGATGCAGGTTAATGTAGCTAAGTATAAAACCATGCAGTTAACCACACAGCTATGGGATAATCAATAGATTATTAAGCAGAACGATTATATGGTTAATGGTAAAATATGTTCAAAAGTAAATCAGGAAAAAAAAGATCTGTATTATAATAAAACCTTAGTCATTGGTTACTGCCTTTTGTGGGGGCCACGAAGAGTCCAACATGTCTTTGTGAGTCAAATGAAACTTAACTTTATTTACACTTATATTTACACAGCACTAGTACTTTGCTACTGGTCTTCTCTCTTGTTGGTACCTAACTGTCCGACACTATTTGTACAACAGAAAAGGTTAATAATTGCCCTGCCCCCTTATTGAGGAAGCTCAAATTTCCCAAGATCCATGGGTAACCAATTGTCCCTACCCAATAGGATCTGTGCTGGTTACAACACTGCCAAAAATGAAAATGGTGCTAGGTACTATAATGTAAATTGAAGGAGGCACAATTTAATTTATGGTATGCCGATTAGCTGCACCTAAAGTATATGGTTTTGGACTTAATACAAGATGTAGTGAACTGAGCTGGAAAGGTTTTGTTTTTCGTTATTTACAACACAGAAGGAGGCCATGTGGCCCAGCGTGTCTGCACTGGCTCCCAAAAGAGCTACCTAGCCCATCCCATTCCCCAGCCCTATCTCCGTAGCCCTTTCACTTTCAAATATGTGTCCAGGGGCAAAATTCTCCGGAAACGGCGTGATGTCCGCCGACTGGCGCCCAAAACGGCGCAAATCAGACGGGCATCGCGCCGCCCCAAAGGTGCGGAATGCTCCGCATCTTTGGGGGCCGAGCCCCAACCTTAAGGGGCTAGGTCGGCGTCGGGCGAATTTCCGCCCCGCCAGCTGGCGGAAAAGGCTTTTGGTGCTTTTGTAAGGGCCCCAAAGAATCCAGCACGAGTTTTAAGGATACAAAATAATAAAGTTTATTTACTATAACAACATATACATAGCAGTAGCAGTAACTTCCCTTGCTACCTTCTCCTTCCTCCTGGTTCCTGGACTGGCCAGCTTATTTATAGTAGGAGTTTCTCCGCCCCCCTCATTGGGGAAGTTCATACTCCCATAGGATTGTGGGATAATCATTAGTCCCCAGCCAACCGTCAGTAGGCAGGTTATAACATCCCTCCCCCCCAAAGTCCAAGGAATCCACCGTAGGCCCTGGCGAAGGGAGGCGTCAAACTCGTTTGGCCGCAGGCCGGATGCCATTTGCACGCGGCGCTGGATCAGGCGGCGTATAACGAGACGGAGACCGGCGCTTCCGTGATGAACGGCGCGGTTGTCCATCCACGGCCTGTGGACCCGAGGATTCCCCCTCTGATTCATCCTGTGTCTCCATCTCGGAGTCAGAGTCTGCTGCCTCCGTCATGTCAGCGTCTCTGTCCCCATTCGGTCCCGTCATGACCTGCGCAGGTTTTGAGTGAGGCACCAGTGGAAGATTTGGAGGACTACCTTCCCTTGTTTCTCGTCTTTGCCGCTGTTGAACTGAGCTCCGGGGGCGGGGAATCTTTTGCGGGGATGATCTTCTGGACCGGACGTGGTCTACATGTTTTCGCTGGAGACGACCCTGGGCTTGCACTTGGTACGATATAGGGCCCGTTTGGCGAAAGATTACCCCAGGAACCCATTGGGCACCACCAGCAAAATTCCGCACGAATACTGGGTCACCGGGCACAAACTGCCGAATCGGACGATGCCGAGACAATCCCGGTCCCTGCCGTTCTTGTGTGCGGCGTACTTTTGCGCCAATGTCCGGGAAGACCATACTAAGGCGGGTGCGAAGTCTCCGGCCCATTAGGAGTTCTGCGGGAGCTACCCCAGTCACTGTATGGGGGGTGGTCCTGTACGTAAACAAAAACCGAGCCAGTCTCGTGTCCATTGATCCGGAAGACTGCTTCTTTAGGCCTCTTTTGAATGTTTGCACTGCACGCTCTGCCAACCCATTTGAAGCCGGGTGGTAAGGGGCAGTGCGGATATGGCGGATGCCGTTCACCTTTGTAAACCTAGCAAACTCCTCACTCGTGAATGGAGTGCCATTATCCGTGACCAGCACCTCGGGGAGGCCATGCGTGCTAAATGATAAACGCATTTTTTCAATTGTTGCGCAGGACGTTGTCCCCTGCATCTTATGCACCTCCAGCCATTTGGACTGGGCGTCAATTAGTAGAAGGAACATGGATCCCTGAAAAGGGCCTGCGAAATCTGCATGTAAGCGTGCCCAAGGCCGCCCTGGCCATTCCCAGTGATGTAGGGGCGCGGCCGGCGGAAGCTTCTGATGCTCCTGGCAAATGGAGCAGTTTTGGGCCACCTTCTCAATGTCGGTGTCGAGGCCTGGCCACCAGACATAACTCCGGGCCAACATTTTCATCTTGGTCACGCCCGGATGCCCATTGTGCAAGTCTGATAACATCAGCTCCTGGCCTTTTTCCGGGACAACCACACGCGTCCCCCACAAGAGGATGCCGTCTTCCACGCTGAACTCTGACAGCTTGGAGGAAAATGCCCGTAACTCGCCTGGGAGCTGTCTATGCTGCCCGCCATACAGGACTATGTGCCGAACCTTTGACAGGACTGGCTCCGTCTGGGTCCACTCACGGATCTGTGATGCCGTGACAGGCAAGGTGTCCATAAAGTTTCGGGTTGCGACCACCTCACCGGTCGTGGGGGTCGACATGGGGCCGGTCGATAAAGGCAATCGGCTCAGTGCGTCGGCATTTGCTATCTGCGTACCTGGTTTGTGCTCCAGAGAATACTCATATGCAGCAAGCAACAAAGCCCAGCGCTGGATCCGTGCAGAAGCAATGGGCGGTATCGGCTTATCCTCTCTGAAGAGTCCCAGCAGGGGCTTATGATCAGTCACGATAGTGAAATGGCGGCCGTACACATACTGGTGGAAGCGTTTCACCGCGAAAACCACTGCCAGGCCCTCCTTCTCGATCTGCGCGTACTTCTTCTCCGCTGCAGTCAATGTGCGGGAGGCGAAAGCTATCGGTCGCTCGGCCCCGTTCTCCATCTTGTGGGACAGGACAGCCCCAATACCATACGGGGATGCATCACATGTGACGAGCAAAGGCTTTCCCGGATCATAGTGGGTTAGTAACCCAGACGACGACAATTGTTGCTTTACCCGCCGGAAAGCGGTTTCTTGCGGCTGACCCCAAACCCAGGTGTGATTTTTCTTTAGCAGCAGGTGTAAGGGGGCCAGCGTAGTTGCCAGATTGGGGAGGAACTTCCCGTAATAGTTTACGAGACCGAGAAAAGAACGAAGATGCGAAGTGTCAGTCGGGGTGGGGGCATGTTGAATTGCACGCACCTTCTCTGCGACGGGGTGCAGACCCTCGCAGTCCACCCGATAACCTAGGTAGACTACTTCTTTTGCCTGAAATACGCACTTTGTGTGACGTAAACGGACTCCAGCCTCCGAAAGGCGTTGAAGGACAGCCTCCAGATTTTCCAAATGCTCTTGCTCCGACGTCCCTGTAATCAACACATCATCTAGGTAGACAGCCACACGTGGTAAACCTCTCAAAATGCCCTCCATAACACGTTGAAAAATTGCGCAGGCAGAGGATACTCCAAAGGGCAACCGTGTATATTCATACAGGCCCCGGTGTGTGTTAATTGTTACATATGGTCGGGAGGCAGGGTCCAGCTCCAACTGCAGGTAGGCGTGACTCATATCTAATTTTGTGAATGAGAGTCCGCCTGCAAGTTTCGCGTAGAGATCCTCTATGCGAGGCATTGGGTATCGGTCGAGTCGGGAAACTGTATTCACTGTAAGTTTATAGTCGCCACACAAGCGAACTGTGGCATCTGGCTTCATTACTGGCACAATTGGTGCTGCCCAGTCAGCAAAATGGACAGGCCTGATAATACCCAAACTCTCCAAACGAGTGAGCTCCCCTTCTACCTTCTCGAGCAAAGCGTAAGGCACTGGACGCGCCCGGAAATAGCGCGGTGTGGCTCCTGGTTCAACTTGGATACGGGCTACGGCCCCTTTTATTTTCCCCAGACCAGGCTGGAATACCTCTGGGTATCGTCCTAGCACCTCAGTCAACCCTCCAGAAACTGTTTGGAGGATGTGCTGCCATTGCAACCGCAAATGGCGCAACCAGTCCCGACCCAACAGGCTGGGCCCATGGCCACGCACTACGATAAGTGGGAAACGCCCCTCCTGGCGTCCATAGACAACAGGGGTCATTGTAGTTCCTGCAATGTCCAGTGGTTCCCCCGTGTAGGTGGCCAACCTGGCCTGTGAGTCAGTTAGTGTAAGGGTCTGTATACCCTGCTTGATGCGGTCGAATGTCCTCTGGGCGATCACGGAGACTGCTGCGCCAGTATCCAACTCCATCTCCAGCGGGTGGCCATTGACCCGTACTGTCACCTTAATGGGGGCCACACGGGGAGCTGCCACACAATGCAGCTGCAGGCAGTCGTCCTCCGTCTCCACGTCCTCAGGAGTGGTGGCCGCAGGTTCATCCACATGGAAGGTACGGCCTCTGGGCTGGTCCCAGTTACGGCCCCTGGGCTGGTCCCAGTTTCGGTCGGAACGACGGCGCCTCTGGCGTCCCCAGGACCGCCGTCCGCGACGGGGTCGGCGCCTACAAGTCTGACACGGACATGGCTCCTCATCCATTGGCTCTGGAGAAGGCTCCCTTCGGGGAGGAATGTCCGATGGCCACTGGCGTCGGTCTGGTCGTTGCCTCGCCCAAGGTACCGCAGGAGTGCGGGGGGACGTTTTTGGGCGGAAAGGGTTTCGCCCCAAGGCATGCACTTCCATTCCCTGTAGCTCCTGTACTCCTCGCTCTGCGCTCTCTCGGGACAAGACTATTTGTATTGCCTGTTGAAAAGTCAATGTTGGCTCCGCTAACAACTTTCTCTGGGTGGCCGCATTGTTAATACCGCAAACCAAACGGTCGCGTAACATTTCTGACAAGGTCTCACCATAGTCACAGTATTCCGCAATCCCGCGTAGCCTGGATAAAAAATCGGCAAGGGATTCTCCAGGGGTCCTCTCAGCGGTATTAAACCGGTAACGCTGGACTATCGTGGACGGGGTTGGGTTAAAGTGTTGCCCCACTATATTCACAAGTTCGTCAAACGTTTTGGTGTCCGGCGCAGCTGGGTACGTAAGGCTCCTAATCACCCCAAACGTATGCGGTCCGCAGGCGGTGAGCAATGTGACCACCTGGCGCTCGTTTTCAGTGATATTGTTTGCCCGGAAATAGTAACGCATCCGTTGCGTGTGCTGGTTCCAGCTTTCCAGCGCAGCATCAAAAACATCCAAACGTCCGTACAGAGGCATGGTATAATAGAAAACAACTTCCAACCTGTATCCAACAAAAATCCAGGGAGGTGGCTTCAGCAGTGTAGACAGCTATTCACTTTTACCTTCGTCGCCAGTTTTGTAAGGGCCCCGAAGAATCCAGCACGAGTTTTAAGGATACAAAATAATAAAGTTTATTTACTATAACAACATATACATAGCAGTAGCAGTAACTTCCCTTGCTACCTTCTCCTTCCTCCTGGTTCCTGGACTGGCCAGCTTATTTATAGTAGGAGTTTCTCCGCCCCCCTCATTGGGGAAGTTCATACTCCCATAGGATTGTGGGATAATCATTAGTCCCCAGCCAACCGTCAGTAGGCAGGTTATAACAGGTGCCCTGCCAGCTGGCGCGGAAATGACATCTCCGGGCGGCGCATGCGCGGGAGCGTCAGCGGCCGCTGACGGCATTCCCGTGCATGCGCAGTGGAGGGAGTCTCTTCTGCCTCCGCCATTGTGGAGACCGTGGCGGAGGCGGAAGGGAAAGAGTGCCCCCACGGCACAGGCCCGCCCGCGGATCGGTGGGCCCCGATCGCGGGCCAGGCCACCGTGGGGGCACCCCCTGGGGCCAGATCGCCCCGCACCCCCCCCCCAGGACCCCGGAGCCCGCCCGCGCCGCCTTGTCCCGCCGGTAAGGTAGGTGGTTTAATTTACACCGGCGGGACAGGCATTTCAGCGGCGGGACTTCAGCCCATCCGGGCCGGAGAATCACGCAGGGGGACCTGCCAACCGTCGCGACGCGATTCCCGCCCCCGCCGAATATCCGGTGCCGGTGACTTCGGCAACTGGCGGGGGCGGGATTCACGCCAGCCCCCGGCGATTCTCCGACCTGGCGGGCGGTCGGAGAATCTCGCCCCATCTCTTTTTTGAAAACTCCAATGGAATTCACCTTCAGCACTCTCCCAAATAATTCCAAACCCAAATAACTCTCTGACTAAAGAAGATTCTCCTCATCTCACTCCCAGGTTGCAGAAAAAAACACTTGAATGATTAAGGGACAACAAGCAATCTGTCTAAAACTAGATTGCCAGAACTAGGAGTCTTCTTGTAGAGAAAAATAAGGGGAATATGATTTAGGTATTAAATTTCCTAACTGAAAATGAAATGCTGTAACCAAAATGTCAGGCGTTGACAGGAATCTGTGTTCCCAAAGTCTTGTTAAATTTAGTGAATTATTTTTCAAAATTTTATTTTTATTCAGTATTAGATATGCATAGAGTTACGTGCAAGTTGACACAGAAACAGGCCATTCAATACAACCAGTCATGTGGGTGTTTAAACTCCACCTGAGCAAATAATTCTTAGTGCATGTAGAGGTCCAGGGAGTGAAAGGAAAAAATTTAAAAAATGAAAGAGATTTTCTTTAAATGTAGTTCATTAAATATGGAGAAGCAGAAAGCCTGGGAAAAAGGTACTGAACAGTTCCAAAGTTTATTTTCAACAAGACAAATTTAAGAGAACATTTACAGAGTCCAAAGATGAGCAGGTTAGGTGCATTTGCCAAACTAAATTGCCCTTTAAGTGTCCAGGTTAGGTTACGGGGATGGGGCGGGGTGGGTGGAGGAGTGCTCATGGTAGGGTGCTCTTTCGGAGGGTGGGTGCAGATTCGATGGACCGAATGGCTTCCTTCTGCACTCTAAAGATTCTATGGTTCTATGAAATATATAATCGAACAAGCTCGGCTAAATTGATCTGCCATGCAAGTATGATAGTTCTTGAAATACAGATAATATACGTAAAAAAAATAAAAAGGCATATATATATATATCAGTCCCTGTTGGTTGTGTTAACATACCTTCTGTTTTCCCGACTGTTACTGAATAATTTTATCATATCCGATAAAAATAGACGTCTAACTTCCATCAGCTCATTGCTTGGTGTAGAATTTTTCAACAAAGTGGCAACCACCTTGAGGATCACTAAAAAAAGACGCAGTAAATTACACATCAAATTATATACGGATATAAGTAAGCTAGGAGTGATTTGCACATACAGGGTAAATCAGGTAGGCCATGGGCAAGCGTCACCTCACATAAAAACACAATGGCCGGGATTCTCCGAGTCCACGCCGGGTCGGAGAATCGCCGGGGGCGCAGGAAATTCAAATCACACTGCTCCAACGCCGGGCCACCGATTATCCGGCAACCGGAGAATCAGCGGCAATCGCGGTCGCCGCAGTGCCAGTCAGGGGCCGCTGAAATAGGCCCCGCGGCAATTCTCCGCGGGCGACCGGCCGGACTCCCACCGGAGTGGTTTACATCTGGTACCACCCGGCGGAAGCCCGGACCCGCGGCCATAGTGGTGGTCCTGGTGGGTGCGGGGAGAATCTGATTCCGGGTGGGGCCTCAGCGGTGTCCAGGCCCGCAATCGGGGACCACCGATCGGCGGGCCATCGCGATCTGGGGGGGACCTACCTTACTCCGTGCGGGCCCGCTGTGTGGCTCCGTCAAGTCAGCGGCGCTTGCGCCGAAGTGGGCCGCCCGCCGGCAGCCAGAGCTGTGGGACGCACGCCGGGGCCCTGTTGTCCAGACCGCACGGCCGCGCATGCGCACGGCGGCCACAGGCGAGAATCACTCTGGACTTTTTCCTCGAAAGTCCGGGGTGATTCTCCATTTCCAGCGGGCTAGCAGGGCCCCGCCGGCAGTCAGAGCTGTGGGACGCACGGCGGGGCCACGCTAGCCCCCTGGAAAACGTAGAATCACCCCAGACGTTCGAGGAAAAAGTCCAGAGTGATTCTCGCCCATTTTCCGGCGGGCGTGGGGACTTAGTCTCCAAAAGGGAGAATCCCAGCCAATTAGTTCTGGACTATTTTAGGTCCAATATACTTTAAATTTGATTAGTGCGATGAGTGATTGGGAAGGTGGGACACGTGGTCGGATAACTGCTACGTGAAAACAGCCAACAACACAATGAGCAGAAGTGCATCTAATAATATTGAAAAATACTCCAGAAGAGCAGGCGCCTTCAACTAGGGGGCCCAGATTTTCATAGTGGAGGATATCATTCAACGAGTGGTTGATGAGAGCCCAGGCGTTACTCAGCAGGAATGGAGTGAGGTGGCAAAGCACATAAACAAAACAAGAATTGTCCCCAGGACCTGGTTGCACCTCAACAGGAAAAGGTTTAATGACTTCACCAGGATTGCCAAGGTACGATTTCCCCATGACATTTCTTGTACTCTCCACACAGTTCTGCATGACCCCACTTATGATCCGGTATTATAAATCTTTTCTTTCCCTACTTTTCCCCCTCTTCAGAGCAACATGGAACAATTCACTGCACTTATTGTCACAAGTAGGCTTCAATGAAGTTACTGTGAAAAGCCCCTCGTCGCCACATTCCGGCGCCTGTCCTGGGAGGCCGATACAGGATTTGAACCGGCGCTACTGCCTTGTTCTGCATTACAAGCCAGCTATTTGGCCCACTATGCTAAACCAGCTCCTCTGCTTCTATTCTCACAACTAAGTTCCATGTGGCCATGCTTACTGCTTCTTTCTGTCATTATCCACACTATGAAAACTGTCTCAGATGTCTTGAAAATCTTCCATCAGGATAATTTTCCAACAGCAGAATCTGAGACACAATAGGCAGGAAGCTACCAGATCAGAGATCATTACCAGTCTTGTACACAATAAAAAACAATGAAAAAGGAAGCCATCACCATCACTGGCAGAGAGACGACACACAAAGTGGGACATAGCCAAACATAACAGAGTATTTGGGCATTTTGTTGGTGACGCATTGCATTGTAACTTTATCTGCGACTGCTTACCCTCATCACTATATGATATGCATGTACCTCTCCCCTTTCCTAAAGTCTTGGCATTACACTGAAGGGGGAAATTTCCATGAATACATCGTCCCTTACTCTTGTAATTTTAAATAGCAGCACAGCAATTAAATCCTCGTGTAGTATAGATAATGAGCTACGCAGGTTTATACAGGGTGATTCACTTGAGCACAAATGAACGGGACAGCTGTGTGAACAACCCAGGAAAAAGCTCAGAGTGGAGAGAAAGAGCAAGAAAACAGTGAGGCATAAAATAGCACGGGAGAGAGCCTGAGTTCACTGCGAAAGGGCAGGAAGAAGCAAGATAATAGTGGGGCATAGAACAGCACAGGAGAGAGAAAGGGTTCACCCCAAATACAATAGAACAGGTAAAGAAAGGTTGCTTTTGTGTGCTAACCCTTAATTGTGATTGCTAAACTTTTTTCCAGTTGCGGTCCACTTTGTACCATCGCCCTCAATTTGAGATGATTGGATGGTCTAAGTCAGGGTTTTTTAAAGTATGGGTCGCAACCTGCGGGTGGGTCACAGGTCGTTGTCAGGAGGTTCACGGAGTGATCGGTCGAGGCAGTCCGCGGTAGACATGACCGCAGGAGAAGTGTCAAACAGCATCTACCAGCTTTTAAATTGAGAATGCCAGCTGCGACAGGCTTTTAAATGCAAACGATGCAGTCTTCCGGTCATAAGCAGCAGCAGCGAGTAGGTCACACGCCCAGCAGTACAATTGACATCAAGCGGCCTGTACGTCTGTGCTTTCGGCGTAAAATCACGGAAAAGAGTTTATTCCATTTTCTAGCTGGGAGCAAGCAAGTCAAGGGGGCTGTGAAGATGGATTGAGTTGTTGGAAAAGACGGCCAGAGACACAAACGAGCAGTGTGCCTCCCAGTCAGGAACTCACAACTGAATCTGCTGGAGAGAGCTGCGCTGGAGAGTCCATGACAGGACAAAGCAGTGCAAATATTAGCTCTGTACAGAGCTCCAGGGCATCTGCTGAAGAACCAACAAAACCAAAATATTAATCAGGAATAAAGCAGTGTAAAAAATGCCTTCTTGAAGTATGGTTTTGATAATTGTGCCACTGCAAATCAGGATGCAAAGCCCACGTGTGTTGTATGCAGGGAGGTTCTGGCAAATGAGAGTTTAAAACTCAAAACTTGAAAGGCATTTGAAGGCTATGCATGGCGACAAGTCTCTTGATTTTTTTCAAAGGATGCGTGAGAACTTAAATCATCAGCTGAAGTTCTTAGCAGAAATATAATATTTAGTGACAAAGGACAATTAGCCTCTTACATGGTAGCTTACCGTGTAGCTAAAGATAAAATGCCCCACGTTGTAGCAGAGAGATTAATTCTCCTTGCAGCATTAGATATGGCTCGTATGGTCCTAAATAAGAGGTCCACTGAAAAAATGAAATGCATTCCACTTAGTGATACACTGCGGTTCACTGAATTTGCGATATTGCTGAGAATTTAGACGTCCAGTTTATTTCTCGTTTAAAGTCAGCACAGGATTTCTCAATAGAACTGGATGAAAATACAGATGTTTCAGATTGTGCAACCTTGCTAGTTTACATTACGCATGTTAGGCATTGGGGTGGATTCTCCGCCTCGCGGCAGCACTTTTCTGCCTCGACCCGCCGGCAGGATTCACCATTACGCATGCCAGTCAATGGGGTTTCCCATTGTGAGGCAGCCCCACTCCATCGGGAAACCCCGGTCTTGGCAAAATGGAGAATCCTGCCCATTGAATTTGTTGAGGATTTGCTGACATTATCAACTAGCACGACTGGCGCACAGATTTATGAAGCATTGAGTAGTTGTGATTGGAAAGTATGGGCTCGCCTGGGTTCATTGCAGATGAATCACAAGCGATAGGACAGCCAACATGACCAGAAAAAACAGTGGAGCAATAATAAGGATTAAGGAAGCAGCTGGTCAGGACATAGTTTGGAATCATTGCTTTATTCACGTTGAGGCATTGGCATCAATAGGAATTCCATCCGATCTTGAAGTGGTTTGAAAGGAATTGTGAAAGTTGTGAATTTCATTAAACGCAACGCACTCAATACCAGTCTTTTCGAGAGTCTGTGTTCCGATATGCGGGCCGAGCACACACATTTATTGTTCCACAAAGAGGTATGTAGGCTGTCAAGGGTCGGGTGCTTGGCACTCGCAGCAGGAAACATCCTTTCCACGTTCACCTTATCAAGACCATTCAGGTCTTATATCACCCCTCACTATTCTAAATTCCACTGGATACAAGCCCAGTCTGTCCAACTTATCTTCATAAGTCAATCTTTGCATTCCAGGTATCAATCTAGTAAACCACCTCTGAACCGCCTCCAGCGCATTTACATGCTTCCTTAAATAAGGAGACCAAAACTGCACAGAGCTCGAGATGTGGTCTCACCAAAGTCCTCATCAACTGAAGCATAAAGGGGTAGCATTCTATTTGCTTTCTTTATTACTTATTGTACCCAATTATTAGCCTTTTGTGGTTATGCACTAGAACACCAGATACCTCTGCACTTCGGAATTCTGCAGTCGTTCTCTGCTTAAGTAATACTCTGCTTTTTATTCTTCCTGCCAAAGTGAACAGCTTCACATTGGCCCACATTATACTCCACCTTCTCAATTATTGCCCACCCACTCAATCTGTCTCTGCAAACATATGTCTTCTTCAAAACTTACTTTCCTATCTATCTTTGTGTTGACTGCAAACTTAGCTACCATGCCTTCGCTCCCCTCATCTAAGTAATTCATGTAAATTGTAAAACGTTGAGAGGCCCAAGCACAGGCTTCTGCAGGAATCCACTCGTCCTGCCCATCAGACAAAAATCCATTTATACCTACTCCACTTTCTGTCAGCCAGCCAGCCAACCTTCTATCTTGGATAATATGTTACCTGCTGCACCATGAGCTTTTAATTTCCACAAAAACCTTTCTGTGGCAACTTATTAAATGCCTTCTGGAAATCCAAGTGCTGTACACCCACAGGTTCTCCTACATCCACAGCACATTATTCCTACAGAGAACTAATAAATTAGTTCAACATGGTTTTGTTCTATTAGGAAAACAAAGGGTGTTTTAGGAGATTTTTATTTGTATTGGTAAACATTATAAATAAGGTACAGTTTTAAATGGGTTCAATATAATGTTTCTGTGGAAAGAAGGGTAAAAGCTATAGTTAGATTCATGCTGGAAAAGGGGTTTGTATGAGTGGGGGTTCGTTTCAATTCCAACTGTCCTGCTGTGTGCTTAGAAGTGGTTATGCATGAAGAGTAAATAAAAGGCAGAAGCATGTGACCATTGCTTAGCAACTGGGGGCCTCTTAAGGGAGAAAGGTTTTTGAATTAAATTTTTAGCTGAATTTGTTTGCAGTTCAAGATAAGATACCAAGGCGTGAACATCTTGCAGATCTGATAGGAGCTGAACAGGACAGGGGAGCTGCAAAAATGCAGACTTCCCAAGAAAGATACAGAACAGATAACCAGGGAATCAGGACAGAATGAATGGCTATAAATGACTGAAGTTATGAGAACAGAGATCAATTTTTCAAAGACGAATTCAAGGGAGAAGCAGACAAAGTGCTGTGAGTGAATGAGGCAGCTGCAGTAACTCAAGTTAAAGTGGGAAAGCAGTCTTCAGAGGTGAATCAAAAATTTGATGCCATTTTAATGAAATTTCAGAATCAAAAGCAATTTTGAACAGCGTGGACAGCTGTCAAGACAAAGAAATACAATGGGGGGGGGAGTTGTAAAACCTGGATACTGGATTAATTGTTAAAAGTGTGGTGAAAGCTTTGTTTGAAAGAGTAATTTGGAAAACCTGGACTGGACTTTGAAACTCTCATGCGACAATCACCTGAGGATTTTGAGGAGAACTCCACAGATATTCACTTGGGTTCAGAGGGGAGAGTGTATTTAACCACAGCCAATCTGTTTGCTTAAAGGGACTTTATGTTAGTGAAACCATTTTACTTTAAAATGTACCTTGTAATCCATTTAATTCTTCAAATCTGTGCATGTTTGTTAAACTAAGGAAGGAGTAAGGGGGTATTGCAGCATAATCCAACACTTCATGCTAATTAGCAGTCCTGTGATATAGACCGTGAATCTCCAGCCGCGTTGCACTCAAGCGAGAGCACAACGTGGCCGTAGAATGGCAGGAGAGGCCTGCAGTGGCCTCCTGACAGGTTCCGCACCCCGCGGGATTCACCAAAGTCACTTAGGAAACCCTGAGGAGAATTCAGAATGTCCAATTCACTTAACAAGCACATCTTTCAGGACTTGTGGGAGGAAACCCAACCAGACACAGGGAGAACGTACAGACTCCACATAGACAGTGACCTAAGACGGGAATCGAACCCGGGACCCTGGCGCTGTGAAGCAACAATGCTAACCGTTGTGCTACCCCTATTTGTGAACCAGATTTTTTTAATGACAATCGACAAAGGCTTCATGGTGATCATTAGGCTTTTAATTCCAGATTTGTATTGATTAAATTAAAATTCTACCATCTGCGATGTGGGATTTAAATCTGAATCTGCAGAGCATTACCCTGAGTATCTGGATTACTAGTCAAGGGACAATATAAAAAAGGAAGAATGCACAGGGTTAGAAGGAGGTGGGGAAGTGGCACGAGGTGAATTGATCATTCGCAGGTCCGGTGCAGACACAATGGGCCAAATAGCCTCTTCTGCGTTGTAACAATTCTGTGATACTGTGGATGCTGGAGATGACAGAATTTTCTGACAGAGATTTCCTGAATGTATTTGATTGAATGAATTTCTACAACATGGCAGAGCACATAGTGAAGCCCCCTACCAATGAATATGCATTTCTAATTCATGGCATGAACATGTCAGTTATCCATGAAGCATAGTCACCTTAATAGACACTGCTGTTGGGCCTTCACTGTGGGAATCTGTGGCACCAATAATATCCTTCTGCGAGCTTTATATTCACTGTCACTGGAGCAGCATCCTGGAAATCCTTCCCTAACAGCGATATAGATGTACCTACACCTCAAGGACTGCTGCGGTTCAAGGCAACTGACCACCACCTTCTGAAGGGCAACTAGGGATGGGCAATAAATGCTGGCCTAACCAGTGACACCCACATCCTGTAAATTAATTTTTCTTAAAGGTACACCTTCCAGGATTTTTGGCTTAGAGCTATACAAATGCATATTGTTATTATAGCAATGATTGCTCACTGCGTAAATTGCAGAATTAGGTTAATAAGGGAAGAGAATTGGTAATTATATAACCTATCAAGTGCTACAATTTAATAATTTGAGCAGTATCTTATGAGCAATACCTCCAAAGGTGAAATACAAAGCAATCACTGAGGAACAATGTAACCACATAGAGAAACATTTTGATCTTTTGCTTGTATGCAACTCAATGTGAAATAATACAAAAATAATTAATATTGCAGCAAAAAAACACAAAAGGTAACACATCTTTCATGTGATAGTGCACTAAGGGATTACAATAGATAATGTTAGCAAACTGAAAGCCCCTTAGTTAAGGAAAGGTAAATAGGGAATTGGTTGCATTTTTTAAGCATTTAAATCATAATAGGTTGTAATGTTATTATATAAGTCAGTTGTCAGGCTCCAGTTGGAATATATCTGTCCAGTGTCTGATGTGGCTCAGTGGTAACATCCTCACTTGTGAGTTATGAAGGTTGTGGGTTGAAATTGCACTCCAGACCTGTGCACATAATCCAAGCTGGCAATGCAGTGAAGTCTGTTCTCTGAGGTGGGTGTGAAGATCCCATGGAACTATTCAAAGAAGAAAAAGGGAGTTCTCCCTGGTGTTCTGGTCATTACTTAATCTACCAAACAAACAATCCGATCCCTTATGTAACTGTTGCTTATGGGAACTTACAGTGCACAAACTGGCTGCCACATTTCCGACACTGCAAGAGGTTGTAAAAGGTAATGAAATATATTGGGCGGGATTCTCGTCCCACCAAACACGTTTTCTGGTGCGGCGCGCTCCCACCAGCAGCAGGATTCTCCATTCGGCAGCCAGCCAATGAGGTTTCCCATTGTAGGCCCCCACATGCCGTCGGGAAATCCGCAGGCGTGAACGCTCTGTCGGTGAAACGGAGGATCCCGCCGACGGAGAATCCAGATTTCTCATAGATAAAAACAGGAACAATATTATTCACCTTCTAAATTTTTGGAAATCTAAATTATGAAGAGAGGTTAAGGAAGTGAACTCTTTCCACTTACTCCCAGATAACTCTGGAAGTCAATAGGGTGGTACGTCCTGGGGAGCTTAGGAATATTTTGTCCTCCTAATTTGCATCCTTTTAAACGGCAGCAGGGAATTCTCTGGGATTCTCTTTTGGATGACACCGGAGTCGGGAAATGCGGTTGGGTGGAGAATCGGCTCCCACACCGAAATTCTGCCGGTTCCAAGCCAAATCGAATTCTCCGTCGCCTTGACATTGGTGTCAAGGCATTCCAGAATGTACGTACAGTAAACGGTGTTGACATATAATTAGTGAGCCTGATCCGGTATTCTCCGGGGCCTCTGCAATTCTCCGCCTTCAAGGGGCCGAATTCCCGATGGCAAAGGTCACTTCTGCTTTTAAAAATCGTGAAATCGGAGTCGTGGCTGATGAGAGAGAAAGAGGATGTAGGATATGGAGAGGCGTGACCGTGGGCAGCTAGGCCGGACACTGGGTTCTGCCAGGCACCGAGTGGGGGCCTGTCCAGGATCTCACAGAGCATCTGCACCATCACAGAGGCCCTCTATTTCCAGTTGGCACAACACATCCATTTCAATGCGGACCGAGCCAACCAGTGTAGCCATCTGGGATGGCCACTTACAACAAGAAATATGGACGTGCGCAAAGCCGAAAGGGAAATATGGACAATGTAAGATTCAGGCAGGCACAGAGCCTGCATGTATATTCGTGAGAAGAGAATCCAGACAGCATCGAAACCCCCAGCCGATTAGCATTTTAATGACCCATCTCCGTAAGACAAAGGATTGTTATTCAGGTAACCGATACAATTCCAGACACCTCGGCGCCACTCCCTTTACTCAGGAAGCATAAACAGCAAGGTCAATGACCGCTTAGGACATGCCCAGCCATCAAGGCACCCGCCCCTTTATTGGCTCAGGTCGAAGGCAGTGATCGTGAACAGCCCAATTAATTGGGTCCAAACCTAAGGGCCGCCCAAAAGCGCGCGAAATCCCCCAAGGATAAAGAGAGACACTGCCATGTGTTCGATCTTTTTTGGACCTGGCGCTCCGCCAACATCCATCTCCAATCGCAGCACCACGACCAGAAGCAAGTCCAAGTTCAATGCTCGCTACCAGACTGATGAGCCTAGCTGAACAGCAGTTACTTCTCCAGACCCAGCAGATCCAGATCCGAACAAAGGCCACTGTTCCTCTGACCTAAGCCGGGTGCCTGGAGTTAAGTACAGGTTGTCATAGCTGTTAGGTGTAGTTTAGCTCGTAGTGTTTATGTTGCATGTATAAGTTAATCTTGTGTGTAAATAAAGTATTATTGAACTTGAATTAACTGGTTGTTGGTTCTTTGATCGACATCCTGTTGAACCTTGCGGTGGTATCATTTGATACCTGGCGACTCTGAAAGCGATATATCAATATCTAGATAAAGAAGGGCAACCTTATTGACTGCCATATTTATAGCGAGTAAATAAGGCAACACCAGGATGCCAGGGCCTGCAGATGAGAGGCAGCCCTACACAAACCAAAAGGGTATCCACTCGATGTACGTGCAGATGATATGTGACAATCAGCTGTCCATCATGCACGTCTGCACCCGATACCTGGGCAGTGCGCATGACGCCTTCATCCTGGCACACTCGACGAAACCCGGTCTCTTCAAGACCCCCCCCCCTGCTGGCTGGGGGGTTGGCTTCTGGGTAACAGGAGATTATCCGCTGCAGTTGTGGCTGATGGTACCAATCCGAGGGCCACAGACTGACACGGACACTCGCTACAATGACGCCCATGAAATATGGGCTCTCAAGCGCATCTGGATAGCCTATGTCCTTCACAACTTCATGCAGCAGAAGGGTGGCATGCTGGAGGAGAAGGAAGAATGCCAGGCCGCGTCCGACCAGGAGGATGCAGGGGAGGGCGAGGATGAACAGGCCATGTGGCCCAGGCAGGCACGGGAGGCTGTACGACATCTGCGCCAGGCCAACGCGCACAGGATGCTCTGATCACCTCCAGGTTCACCGACTCGTCACTGGGTGGCGGCGTGAATCCTGCCCCTGCCGAATTCTCCAGCGTCGGGGTTTTGGCGGGGGCGGGAATCGCGCTGCGCCGGTCGGGGGCCGTTGGCAGCGGCCCCCCCCGGCGATTCTCCGGCTCGCGATGGGCCGAGTGGCAGCCCGTTTTAGGCCGTTCCTGCCGGCGTAAATCACAACAGGTCCTTACCGGCGGGACCTGGCTTCACTGGCGGACTGCAGAGTCCTCGTGGGGGGGGGGGGGGGGGAGGGATCTGGCCCTGGAGGTTGCCCCACGGTGGCCTGGCCCGCGATTCGCGGGCAGGCCTATGCCGTTGGGGCACTCTTTCTCTCTGCAACGGCCACTGTTAACCTCCGCCATGGCCGGTGCAGAGAAGAACCCCCCTGCGCATGAGTTGGGATGACGCCAGCACACTCTGGCGCTCCAGCGCATGTGCCAACTCGCGCCGGCCAGCGGAGGCCCTTCGGCGCCGGTTGGCGTGGCGCCAAGCCCTTCCACGCCGGCTGGTGGGCCGCCAAAAACTCCGGCACCGGCCTAGCCCCTGAAGGTGCGGAGGATTCCGGACCTTCGGGGCAGCCCGACGCCAGCGTGGTCCATGCCACTCCTCGGCACCGGAGTGGCCCGCCCCGCCGGTGCGTGGAGAATCCCGCCCATGATGTTAGGTGAATTGGACTTTCTGAATTCTCCCTCAGTGTACCCGAACACTGCACCGGAATGTGGCGACTGGGGAATTTTCACATTAGCTTCATTGCAGTGTTAATGTAGGCCTAATTGTGACACTAATAAAGATTATGATTATTACATATAAGTGCCCTAGCCCCTGTCACTATACTGTGTCCTGCAACCATGCCAATTTCACTCGTGTCTTTAAGTTTCAGGTCTTACAAGCCCTAACGCTATGCCTAGCTGGATCCCCAGATGGTAAATCAGGAATGAAGGCGACCTGCTGTGATTCACGCCCTTTTACCTGGGTCCCCATTGGTGTTCCATCTTCTGGGGCATCAGGGCCAGGATGGGCCAGGCTGCTGCTCGGGCGTCCCAGGTGGTATGGTGCTGCCCTTTTCTGCCGGCTGCCCACCAGATGCGACAGGAACAGGAGGGGGGGTAGGGAGAGTCCGAGGTGCTGCAGTGTTCCGCCACCTCCCCGGAGCGAGTCACCAGCATGGGCCCCATCACCTCCTCCTTCCCCTTTCAGGGTGTCCGATGGCCCCCGGTCTACTGGGGATGTGAGTGGAGCTATCCCCTGAGGCACACCCGCACAAGGTGCTGGCAGTCCTGGAGGTCCGCTCTGGTCTCGAACAGGGTCTGCGTGCTCGTGGGCATGGAGCACAGGGAGTGGACCATCTCCGTCTGGGACTGCGTCCCAGTGACTGCACCATCTCCCTCTGGGACTGGGCCACCTCCCTCTATGTCTGCGCCACATCGGCCAGCACCTGGGCAATGCCTCCGACGTTCCCAGCCATGGCCTGCTGTGACTGGGCCATGCTGATGAGCGCCTGTGGGAGGGCTGCCCTGTCCTGGGCCTTGGCCAACACCTTCACAGAATGCCCCAGGCCTTGGACATAGCAAAAACCATCACCTCAAATGCCTCCACCACGGACGCCGCACATGCGGTGCTGGCCTAGGTGGCACACATTGTCGGCACCACCTCCTGCTCCTGAACGCGGTTGGACTCCTCCAACTGCATCTGCAGATGCTGGATGCTCGCCGACAGCCCCTCATGTAGTCCCTGGCCCTGCGACTGCATATCCACTATAGATGGGACTGACATTCCAGAAGCCAAAAACCCATCTGGGCGACAGTTGGGACCTGGGGTCAGCTGGTCCTCAGACTGTCCGCCTCCTCGGGAGTTCCTACCTCCACCTACTGTACCAGAGCAGCCGTGTGGTGCGCACCAGAGGGTGTCCCAGGAGCCTCTTCACTAAAGTGTCTCTGGAATGGTGGAGGGTGTTGGAGACAGCTGTGATGGGAAATCAGTGGGCTCCGGTGTCTTGGGTCACAGGCATAATATTGCTCCCGTCCATGTCGGTATCCTCGACGCTGCTTGGATCACAGGGGGGCTCTAGTTGTGGCACTGTCAGGGGGCGGGGACAACAGCAGGTCCTGCAAGACACAAGACAACTCACATGATTAGACCGCAGGCTGGAGGGGAGTGGGGGTGGTGGGGGTGACAGTGATGCAGGGGTGAGGGTGGCGTGGAGGTGAGGGTGTGTGGGGATGAGGATTGGGGTGAGAGTGGGGCTGTGGGTGGGGTGAGAGTGGTGGGGATAGTTTTGGGGGAGAGGGGTTGACACAGGTGTCATGGGGAACCGCAACTCAGTGGGGTCTCACTTCCTCGCTGACCTCCACCCGGCAACTTCCCTTTTCTCAGGGCCGCCAACCACGTCCAGGGGCCGCTGCACTGCCACGGTGAGGGCCAAAAGCTCCGGCGGTCCCCCTCCAGTTTTCCCCACACCCGGCGGTTTTGGGCAACCTTCTCCTGCGGGGTGGGATGGGAGACAGACAACGACAGTGTTGGATAATCTGACGCATGCAGCCCAGGGGCTGGATGGATGGTGGCCTCAGTGGCCAGGGCACCCGGCCATGGCAGCCGGTATGTGTGCCGGCATGTGGTGCAGGGTGGTGGTTCAGCCACCCTTCTGGTGGGGCGGGGGGGGGGTTATGGTTGTGTGGGATGGGGGTTGGTACCAGGGGCACAGTGTTGCGTACTCACCCTGGCCACCCCGAGGAGGTCATGCAATTTTTTCCTGAACCACAGGCTAGTCTGGATGGTGTTACTGGTGGCGCTGACCACCTCTGCTACCCACGCCCAGGCACGCCAAACAGCGCCGGCTGGCAGTCTCCTTCCTGGGCCGGGGTACAGGGTGTCCAGGAGGGTCTCCAGCTTGGCATCTGTGAAGCATGGTGCTGTTCTCCTCGCTGCCATCTTGTTGGCTAGGAGTGAAATGTGTATATGCGGCTGCAGCCTATCAGCCTCCTGAGTGTCAATTGTGAATCCGCCACCATTTGTCATTGGGATCGATTGTGTCCCACGTGGCGCCAGTGCTAGCCTCTTGACAGTCGTTGAATCGGTCCAGGAGTGGCACTAGTTTTGCTGTTGTGGAAGTCCACAAATCCTGCCTCAGCATTAACATTTAGTCTCAGGAATGGAGAATCCAACCAAAGCTCCCTCACTTTATTCCTTGCCAGACTCCATTCAAGTTAATAGGATATGCCCTATGGTTGTAGTGAACCATCATCAGGAAAACAGAAAGCCTACTTCAACAAATTTCTTAGCCGTTTTATTTAGAGAATTATACAGGAACTCATCACCATGTTGGTTGCGATCAGAGACTCGAATGACAGAAAAGCAAAATTATAAACAGCTCCAACTGAATTACCTTGTTTCCAACATTAGTGCTTCCTTCATTCCATTTACTTTGCCATTAGGTAAAGAGGTGTACTCTTATAAGACAAAGTAAAGTAACAAAGTAAATTTAAATCCATTTCAAACTATCCACTGACATTGAAACCAAATGAGTAAAATCTGCCGACAATTTAATTATTTGTAAAGTTGGTACTAATTCAGAAAGGGTACGTCCATTATTACTTAAAGTTCAATATCAAGAGAATATCAGAAAAACAATGCACAAAAACAAACTTTGGAGATAAGAGTAAAATGGCCACAGATGTGCTCTGACTTAATCCAAATTTCCATGATTCATATCTACAGCACGGAAACAGGTCCTCCAGCCCAAATCGGTCCATGCCAACCAACATTTTATAAAATACTGTCAAATTAGTTTTAGTGGAAAAGTACATTTAAAATATTTGTCATTAAGTTGCACTGCAAAAGATTGATTGTTTCAAGTACTATAGCTTGGTTGAAATTTAATTTTGTAATATTTGCTATATTACAGTTGTTATAAGCAGTCTATCCATGCTGTTGCCATTATCAAGCCTCTTCAGATATACTTAAATTTTGCAATCTGTTTCAAGGACTCTATTCCACAGTATAAAATTTCTTGGTGGACCTGCAATGAAATAAATCTTTTCATGCCGTTAATGCCCTACCTCCAGGATAAACCATGAATTCTTATATTCCAGTCTGCGAGCAGTTTCTGTATCATTTTTAAAAATACATTTAGAGTACCCAATTCATTTTTTTTCCAATTAAGGGGCAATTTAGCATGGCTAATTTCACCTACTCCGCACATCTTTGGGTTGTGGGGGTGATACGCACGCAAACACGGGAAGAATTTGCAAACTCCACACAGATAGTGACCCAGAGCCGAGGTCGAATCTGGGACCTCGGCGCCATGAGACAGCAGTGCTAACCACTGCGCCATCGTGTTGCCTGCAGTTTCTGCATCATAACTTCAGCCGTAATTAACTACCTGCCCGGCTTGTAAATTTTAATTATTGGAGCTACGACATTAAAAGTAAATTGAGAATATGATTTTTCTCACGCTTCACAATTAGAACTTCAAAGCCCTTTCACACACTATTTAGTAGACATCCGAATAGTTTTCAATGTTTATACTGATGACTGTCCTCAGTGTGCTTTTACATATATTTTTCAAATTTGTTTACAGGATGTGGGCATTGCCAGCTTTTGTTGCTCATCCCTAGTTGCCCTCCATATCAGAGGACTTTGGAGAGTCAACCACATTGCTGTGGGTCTGGA
This sequence comes from Scyliorhinus torazame, assembly GCF_047496885.1. NCBI lineage: Eukaryota > Metazoa > Chordata > Chondrichthyes > Carcharhiniformes > Scyliorhinidae > Scyliorhinus > Scyliorhinus torazame. The sequence goes on along the minus strand of NC_092721.1, from coordinate 161,249,881 downwards.
GTCACATGTAGGCCAGACCGGGAAAGGACGGCAGATTTCCTTCCCAGAAGGTACTAGTGAACGAAATGGGTTTTTACAACAATCAACAATGATTTTATGGGACATAGGAGCAGAATTAGGCCACTCGGCCCATCAAGTCTGCTCTGCCATTCAATCATGGCTGATATTTTCTCATCCCCATTCTCCTGCCTTCTCCCCATAACACCTGATCCCCTTATTAATCAAAACCTATCTATCTCTGTCTTAAAGACACTCAGTGATTTGGCGTCTACAGCCTTCTGCGGCAAAGAGTTCCACAGATTCACCACCCTCTGGCTGAAGACATTCCTCCTCCTCTGTTTTAAATGATCGTCCCTTTAGTCTGAGATGGTGTCCTCTGGTTCTAGTTTTTCCTACAAGTGGAAACAGCCTCTCTATGTCCACTCTATCCAGGCCTCGCAGTATCCTGTAAGTTTCAATAAAATCCCTCCTCATCCTTCTAAACTCCTAGAGTACAGACCCAGAGTCCTCAACTGTTCCTCATACGACAAGTTCTTTATTCCAGGGATCATTCTTGTGAACCTCCTCTGGATCCTTTCCAAGGCCAGCACATCCTTTCTTAGATACGGGGCCTGAATCTCCTCACAATACTCCAAATGGGGTCTGACCAGAGCCTTATACAGCCTCAGAAGTACCTCCCTGGTCTTGTATTCTAGCCCTCTTGGCATGAATGTTAACATTGCATTTGCCTTCTTAACTGCCAACTGAACCTGCACGTTAACCTTAAGAGAATCATGAACAAGGACTCCCAAGTCCCTTTGTGCTTCTGATTTCCTAAGCATTTCCCCATTTAGAAAATAGTCTATGCCTAAATTCCTCCTTTCAAGGTGCTTAACCTCACACTTTTCCACATTCATTTGCCACTTCATTGCCCACTCTCCCAGCTTGTCCAAATCCTTTTGCAGCCCCCTTGCTTCCTCAATACTACCTGTCCCTCTACCGATCTTTGTATCATCCGCAAGCTTAGCAACAGTGTCTTCAGTCCCTTCTTCCAGATCATTAATGTATATCGTGAAAAGTTGTGGTCCGCGCGCAGACCCCTGAGGCACACCACTAGTCACCAGCTGCCATCCTGAAAAAGACCCCTTTATCCCCACTCTCTGCCTTCTGCCAGTCAGCCAATCTTCTATCCATGCCAGAATCTTACCCTTAACACCATGGGCTTTTAACTTATTTAACAGTCTCCTATGTGGCACATTGTCAAAGGCTTTCTGGAAATCTAAATAAATCATGTCCACTGGTTCTCTTTTGTCTAACTTCCTTGTTGCCTCCTCAAAAAACTCTAACATCATTCAACTTTTAAATCCGGATTTATATTGAATTCCAATTTCACCGTCTGCCATGGTGGGATTCGAACACAGGTCCCCAGGTCTTGCCCTAGGTCTCTGGATTACTCGTACAGTGAAAGTACCATTGTGCCACCGCCTTCCCCAAATCTCATATGCATGCATTGATTTTGAATTTGTTATTGATAAAATAAAGGGAACAGCATAGCAGCCTTAACTTTGAACTGTAATTGGGGAAAATCATTTCTTAACTCTTCTGTTTGTCCATTTCCTGTAACTGTAAATCAACATATGAAACTTCAGGTCACATTTTCATAGAATCAAAGAATTTACAGTGCCTTTTTACAAAAGGCAGACTGTTTTCTTTATTTTACAACTATGTATAATACAGTCTGCAAACGAGGGTGAGATCTTCCGGCTTTTCACGCCTGTGGATCTTTCGATCCTGGTAACAGTGCACCCTTATCATAGGTTTCCCGATGGCGTGGGATGGATTCAATGGAAAATTCCATTGACAGCGGCAGCACCAGAAGATCCTGCTGCCAGCCAACGGCTGGCTGCCTCGCATCGCTGGGAAACACACAGGAGAGGGGCCAGAAAATCTTGCCCCAAAGCTTCAATGAGCATTATGATTTCATCAAGTTATAGTCACCCAGGCCCCGTCAATGCTGCTTTCCAGCCGTGCTGTATTTTACTAAAAGGATTGCATAAGTAAATGCCAAACCTATCCATCATCTATACTTACTTGGATTTTGAATTTTTATTGTTGAGTCAGGCTCTGGATGAGGCTTATGAACAACCTGTGTGCACACTTGTTCAGTCAAAATCTAAACAAAAAAATAAAAGACGTTCATATAATCCTTCACAGTAACAAGTAAATGTTCATACACTATCCATTGTTTCACCATTTTCCCGACATTGACTGGAACTTGCAATGAGAGCCATGGTGAGGATATCAGTGCCAATTATTATAACAGAAGAAATTAGGAGTAAGCACATGCAGTTAAAAGCAGAAATCCATTAAATTGCTATCAGAGATACCATGCTCCTCCACAGAGAGTGCTGTCACAGCCCTCACTTGGTTCAGGCTTCTACATTTTGAAATTACTGCAATAATGTGAACTTGTTGTATGTGCCCACCAGTTCCACACGAAATGCAGGTGCGAAAGGCAGAAATTGAGCATTCAGGAGTGAGTTTTGCAACCGCAAAAATAATAATTTATGAATAACCTCTCTTGCCTAAATAAATAATTTTACATGTGTAGAGTCTCATTTCCACAGACGAAAATTAGTGTTGGAGATTTAGAGAATTGTTTTTATTTCCTGTTGTTTATTTTATAACTGTCCCTTAATCGCATCTGCCTCTCAAATCTTTATTTAATTTAGCTCTAATTCCCTGGTTTAGACTCTTCGGGCGGGATTCTCCAATAATGGGGCTATGTCCCCACGCCGGCATGGAAACCGGCGCCAACCACTCCGGCGTCAACGGTCCCCGATAATGGGGAATGCTCCCCTTCCTAGGGGGCTAGGTCAGCGCCGGAGTGGTCCCCATAGCTCCAGCTGGCGGGGAACGGCCGGCGTGAGTTCGCACATGCGCGTAACGGCCAGTGTGATTCCGCGCTGCGGCCGGTGTGATTCCGCGCTACGGCCGGCGCGATTCCGCACATGCGTGGGGGTTCCCTTCTCCGCGCCGGTCCCCGGGCAATATGGCAGAGCCCTACAGCGGCCCGGCGCAGAGGAACATAGGCCCCCACGGAACCAGCCTGCCTGCCGATCGGTAGGCCCCGATCGCGGGCCAGGCCACCGTGGAGGACCCCCCGGGGTCGGATCCCCCCTCCAGGACGGCCCCCGCAGACACACCTTCCAGGTCTCGCCATGGTGGGACCTGAGTAACCCACGCCGGCGTGACTCGGCCGAACTCGGCGGCCACTCGGCCCACCCAGAGAATCGTCGGGGGGGGGGGGGGGGGGGCGCTTTCATTGACCCCCGACCGGTGCAGCGGGAATCCCACGGGCGCCCGAGAATCGGCGGGGGAGAATCGGAATGCCCGCGGGGGGCGGCGGGGTGCGATTCTCACGTCCCCCTGGGGATTCTGCGACCTGGCCCGGGGTTGGAGAATCCCGGCCTTCATGTCTCAATGAGAATGCTTCAATCTGATTGGTTGTTATTGCTTTCCTTGTTCACGATACCACAGATCACCTGTAGAGGGTGAAGACTTCAAGAAGTCAGATTAGAGGAAATGTCTGCTAGCAAGCCCACAAATACTCTGGGAAGCTGTCAGCGGGGTGAATGGCAAACACCAATCCTATGCTTCTGAGAGGAAAATCCAGGCCATTAGGTTCTTTATTGTACACAGGTCTGCATTCTTGAAAACAAGTTCAACATCCATATGAGAAGACAAATTTTCCATCTGTAATAGGAATGTCCCTTTAACCTAATATTGTTATAATTAGCCTTCCCCCAATTTAGCACATTCATCCTAGGACCACTCTTATCCTTGTCCACCAGTACTTTAAAACTTACTGAATTGTGGTCACTGTTACCGAAATGCTCCCCTACTGAAACTTCTACCACCTGGCCGGACTCATTCCCCAATACCAGGTCCAGTACCGCCCCTTCCCTAGTTGGACTGTCTACATATTGTTTTAAGAAGCCCTCCTGGATGCTCCTTACAAACTCCGCCCCGTCTAAGCCTCTGGCACTAAGTGAGTCCCAGTCAATATTGGGGAAGTTGAAGTCTCCCATCACCACAACCCTGTTGTTTTTACTCTTTTCCAAAATCTGTCTACCTATCTGCTCCTCTATCTCCCGCTGGCTGTTGGGAGGCCTGTAGTAAACCCCCAACATTGTGACTGCACCCTTCTTATTCCTGATCTCTACCCATATAGCCTCACTGCCCTCTGAGGTGTCCTCTCGCAGTACAGCTATGATATTCTCCCGAACCAGTAGCGCAACTCCGCCTCCCCTTTTACATCCCCCTCTATCCCGCCTGAAACATCTAAATCCTGGAACGTTTAGCTGCCAATCCTGCCCTTCCCTCAACCAGGTCTCTGTAATGGCAACAACATCATAGTTCCAAGTACTAATCCAAGCTCTAAGTTCATCTGCCTTACCCGTAATACTTCTTGCATTAAAACATATGCACTTCAGGCCACCAGACCCGCTGTGTTCAGCAACATCTCCCTGTCTGCTCTGCCTCAGAGCCACACTGTCCCTATTCCCTAGTTCTCCCTCAATGCTCTCACCTTCTGACCTGTTGCTCCCGTGCCCACCCTTTGTTCTTTGACTTCTTGAAGTCTTCACCCTCTACAGGTGATCTGTGGTATCGTGAACAAGGAAAGCAATAACAACCAATCAGATTGAAGCATTCTCATTGAGACATGAAGGCCGGGATTCTCCAACTTCTCTCAGTATGATGTGCAAGAGTTTCAGTTTGAGGTGTGACTTGAAATTATTCTCCCTGAATATCAAAAACAGACCAGGGGCGGGATTCTGCGGGGCGGGCAACTACGGTGCGAAGGAGTGGCGTGAACCACTCCGGTGTCGGGCCGCCCCGAAGGTGTGGAATCCTCCGCACCTTCAGGGGCTAGGCCAGCGCCAGAATGGTTTGCGCCGCGCCGGCCGGCACGGAAGGGGCTTGGCGCCATGTCAACCGGCGCCGAAGGGCGCGAGTTGGCGCATGCGCGGGAGCACCAGCGAGTACTAGTGTCATCCCAGCGCATGCGCAGGGGGGTTCAGCTCCGCGTCGGCCATCGCGGAGGTCCACAGCAGCCGACGCGGAAGAATAGAGTGCCCCCACGGCACAGGCCCGCCCGCGGATCAGTGGGCCAAGACCGCGGGCCAGGCCACCGTGGGGGCACCGCCCGGGGCCAGATCCCCCCGCGCCCGCCCGCGGAGCCAGGTCCCGCCAGTAAGTACCTACTCTAATTTACGCCAGCGGGACCGGCCGAAAACGGGCGGCCACTCGGCCCATTGCGGGTAGGCGAATCGCCAGGGCGGCCGCTGCCAGCAGCCGCCGACCGGCGCAGTGCCATTCCCGCCCCCGTCAAATCCCCGGCGCCGGAGAATTCGGCAGCCGGCAGGGTGGGGATTCACGCCGCCCCCCGGCGATTCTCCGCCCCGGCGGGGGGTCGGAGTGTCCCGCCCCAGATCTCTTGTGTTCCATACTAATTGACAATTTCCTCTTGGATGGCAAAGTAGATTCAAAGTATTTTCTACTGAGTTTTATTCAGTACATGTGGTATCTATAAACACTGCTTTAATGGTGGTTCATTGCGATCGACCTCAACTGGACTAATCTTTATGGATCTCATTACAACACCTCCCAAGATAGTCTCAATTTCAATTTCTCACTGTGTGTTGAACAAATTAAGGTTTTTATCCAGATAGAAACCACATATGGAACATTTTTTTTTTGATCAGTCCTCATTCTCAAATGAAATATTCCAAAAATGAAGTAAACTATTTGCTCAATAAACGTCGCTATCATTTAAAAAAATTAATTTAGGGTACCCAATTATTTATTTTTCCACTTAAGGGGCAATTTAGTGTGGCCAATCCACCTCACATGCACATCTTTGGGTTGTGGGGGTGAAAATGCAAACTCCACACGGACAGTGACCGAGGACCGGGATTCGAACCCGGGTCCTTAGCGCAGTAGGCAGCAATGCTAACCACTGTGCCACGTGCCGCCCTTGCTTTACAATCATAAGATTGGCCAAAACATTTCCCTTTCCTATGACTATACCATATGATGTTATTTTCAATGTTTCTGACTAGCGTGGCTGTTGAATCGCATCAATTGTCGATTCCATGTTGCCATCGTAATTGTATTTTTAAAAATGTTACTTCCCAAGCCACTTCAAGTGGCTATTAAGAATCAGCCACATTTATTCCAATGAACTAAATATTGTAAATATGGACTAATCAGAAAGCCTGTGCATTTTAACCTATACAGAGCAAGTATAAATCTCCTTGCAGTTTTATGCTATCATTTAGGCTGTCTACAATGCCACCGAACTATGTATCATCCACAAATTTGGATATATGACTTTCTATGCCATCATCAAAGTCACCAATTGAGTGAATAATTGAGGCCCCAATACAGTGGTGCACCACTAGTCACCCCCTGCCAATTTGAGTAATTACCCATTATCCCCACTTTCTGACACCTGCCACCCAACTAGTTTCCTAACCATGTCAATAATTTGCCCTCAACTCCATGGGTTTCCTCATTAGTTAACAATTCCTTGTGTGGGACATTATCAAATTCTATCTGGAAGTCCATATGAATTACTTCCCCAGTCCACGACATTTGTCACCTCATCAAATAATTTGTCAGTAACATTAGTCAGGCATAACCTTCCCTCAGGAATCCATGCTGGCTCTCCCTGATCGACCAAAATGTTTCAAGTTGTTCAGTTGCTCCATCCCTGATTATAGACTCCAGCAATTTCCCCACCACAGATGTTAGGCTAACTGGTCTGCAATTCCCTGGTTTCCCCTTTTCACCCTACTTAAAAAGTGGAGCGGCATGTGCAATTTTCCAATCCAGAGGGACTACTCCTGAATCTGGAAAATTATAGTTAGGGCATCTACAATGCGCTCCTCTACTTCCTATAACACCCTCGATGGAAACCATCAGGTCCTGGGGATTTGTCATTCTGTAGTTCCATTAATTTCCCAGTTAGTGAGGTTGTACTTGCGTTAATTGTATTAAGTTCTGGTCCTCGATCAACTACTAATTTTTGGGGGACTTTGGGCAAGTTATTCTCCTTTTCTACTGTAGACGTTGAAGCAAAGTAATTGTTCAACATGTCTGCCATTTCCTCATTATTACTGACAATATCTCCTTTTTCCGCTTTAGTGGGCCTACATTGTTCTTCACCCTTTATATAATTATAACATTTATTCTCATTGATTTTGATGTCCCTTGCAAGTTTCCTTTCAAAATCCCTTTTAGTAGCTCTTATGAGGTGCTTTGTGACACTTTGCTGGACCTTGTAACAATCCCATTCAACCGGATCTGTGCTATGTCTTGCATTTTTGTAAGCCCTTTTAGTTTAATGCTGTCCCTAACCTCTTTAGTTGTCTATGGCTGGTTTTTTTTGTGAAGCGCAGCCTTTTTCTCTCAGGGCTTATATACTTGCTCTGTATCTAATTAAATGTTTCTTTAAATATTCAACGCTGATCTTCAGTCATTTGAACCATTAACAGATCTTCCCAGTTTACCGTGAACAGTCTCTGCCTCATCCCATTAAAGTTACACAGAAATTACATTCAGAATGCAGAAATTTGATGTATACTCTAACAGAGGCTGAGTATTTATTGGTATAGCTGCAGGAAAAAAAACAGCAATAAATTTACTTTTGAATGGCAATGTACCTGACATCTACTACTCACAACATTTACATTAGTTAACGTATCGTCTCTTTGTGTTCAATGTCTTACCTCATAAAGTGTGTTGTACGTTGTTACAGTAAGAGTATTGGTGTGCAGCATTAGCCTTTCTCCAAGCAAAGTGAATAGACTGTGCGTGTGCATGATCTCCACCTTCCTTCTGAAAGAGTCACATTATTAGACCAAACATGACTGGTACCCATTCATTTTGTATTGGATGAAATATTTAGCTAAATTCATGTTGTCTTCATTTAGGAGTCACTTTTGTTCAATCCATTGTCCAATCAGACCACAAAGGCTCCTATTAGAGCCAAATTATGATTATAATCTTTTAACACCTCACAAAGGAGAACCAACAACTTGATACAAATGTTACCACTCATTTTTCAGTGTTTCTAGTTTCTGAAAAGTTAGAAATTTTGAATATTCACGATATTTAATAATATATCGTATACTTGTATATGTTCAATATCAGAATGCTTCAAAATATCTTACAGATTTCCTTGCTTTAAATGGACAAAGTGCTACATAGATACACGGACATAGCCACTCTGAACCCTCAATAAATCACAAACAACCATGAGATGAATAACCATTTGATTACTTTTGATTCATGATGGTTGAAGGAGGAATGCTGGTTGACGCCAAGTTGTCAGAGATCCATTCACTAATTCACAGAGTGTGGGCGGACCAAACCCATTTTCTGGTGCAGCGCATACCCGCTGGCAGCGGGATCCTCCGTCTCGGCAGCCGGCCAATGGGGTTTCCCATTGTGGCCACCCCAATGTCGTCGGGAAATCCGCGGGCGTGAGTGTGCTGCTGATGAAGCAGGGAATTCCGCCGACAGAAAATCCCATCCAGTTATTTTTCCTTCCCACTCCAATTAGATCATTTGGTTTCACAAAGGCATGCGCAATCAAAGCAGAGTATTCATTCCGTTACAAACAGGAAATTTTACAGCTTTATTTTAGTTTCCAAAATTGGTAGATAAACAAGAAGCTGCTTCCCTTAGCAAAATTGAACACTCATGCCTGATCTTTAGTTTTCAATGTTGGAACCCAATTACCTTTGAAACAAATAATTCATCTCGGAAAGTCAATCGATATTTTATCCATTAACTCAAGCTCATAGCAGTCAATCAGTGTTGTGGTTTTAATTACTGATCGATCGCAAGACAAAACATACTGTTTGACATTTTAATGTTAAAGATTAACAGATGTCTGAATAGAATAATTTAATTTCTCCAATTGCTGAGACATCTGAGGAAATGTTTCAAGCAGGACTACTAAATCCAGATCTTAAAATATCACCTTCTAAGAAACAACAACAGTTCTTCTTCCAGTTTTGTTTGCTGACTTCAAAGTTGTGGGAAGTATTGGGCAAAATTATAAAACTTGCTCCCGAGCCATGCTGATTCATGTGCAGAAGAGCAAAAAGATTATTCCAGATTGCTCCCTTCACCCCACCCTTCATGATTAGGAAGCAACCAAATATACCCTCGATGGGCTGGACAAGATCAAGAACCTTTTTAAAAGAATCATGGTGAAGATTGAATCCTATTACTGAATTAAAAAATAGTGGCAAAAAACCTTTGGAATATCAGGTACTGGAGCTTAGAGAACAATTGAGTGGAAAATTATTTGGGAAGCCTCACATAAATATAGAGCAGAGGCATTACACAACGTATTTGAATATTTTCTGTCGTTGACTTGTCAGCCTGTTTGATTGGATTTTCCCCCCAGATAATTGGGGACAATTCTCTTCTTATCCTATTGATCACTGACTTTTTTCCAATCAGCAGACATTGTTTCAACTCTTTATTATACTTTTCCATTCTTAAGTTGACCTTAATAATGCTGCAGTAGCTATTTCTCAAATTGCTGCGCTACTCTGGTCAGTTATCCTAGTTGGACTAAGAACATACTGGGCGGGATTCTCTGATCCTGAGGCTAAGTGTTGATGCCGTCGTAAACACCGTCGGGTTTTGCAGCGGCATCAACAGGCTCCTAGGAACACCGATCCTGCGCCTACAGGGGGCCAGCACGGCACTGGAGCGACTCACGCAGCTCCATCTGCCGATACCGCCATCAAACAGGCGCCGCGGATCTGCGCATGTGCGCTACGGCCGGCGCGAACTCACGCATGCGCGTTAGTTTCCTTCTCCGCGCCAGCCCCGACGCAACACGGCGGAGAGCTACAGGGGCCCGGCGCGGAGGAACATAGGCCCCACCAGGAGAAGCCGGCCCGCCGATCGGTAGGCCCCACCCCCCCGGGATCGGATCCTCCCTCCTCCCCACCAGGCCAACTCCCCGGAGGATGAACGGCGGGGTCCTGCCGGGTAGGACCACACGTGAACGGCGCCAGCCTATCTCGGCGGCCACTCGCGAGTGGAGAATCAGCGGACCGGCGTCGCGTGAATCGCGCCCCCCCCACCACCGCCGATTCTCCGACCTGACCCGGGGTCGGAGAAACCCGCCTACTGTTCCTAGAACCAGTCCAGATTGCATTCAGAAAAATCATTTTCTATTTTGGCCATTTGCACTACCTTTATTACAGTTCATATTATTAATCATCTTTACATTATTGTCCTGTAGTCCTTGCATTTCATGTGAACTAGCTGAACTTCTCGATCTCTAATCACCACTGCGATGACCTGGTGATCCACAACAAGAACTGTACTACTTCCTTTTCCATCTTTTAACTCTATTCATATGCATACTGCCTTAATGCAACCCTCTGGGGCATTCTCATATTCTAGAAATGAAATCCTTCACTAACATTGCTACTCCACTTCCTTTTTTCTCTACCTACCATTATAATCAGGAATATTAAGTTACCAGTCTTGGCCAATTTCAAGCTACATTTCCATTATATCAGTTGCATTCTGTATTTTAGCTATCCAAATATGTCTTGAATGCTTTGTACACTCATATGCATACCAGTCAAATTCAATTTTTGCTGTGTAAAGCCTTATTAATTTTTCATATGTTTTCTAATATTTTTTGACATCCTTCGACTCTTCTCCAATCGAGTTCTGTCACAACCAGAGACTATTTTTCTTTCCATTTGTTATGCCTCTTTTGTAACGAGCCACCTAATGCCACCTCAAACCAGATCACAGCGTACCAAATAAACAGGATTAGTGGAGGCCTAATACTGAACTGTTAAAATTAAGCCCATTCAGATCAATTTCAACCCAAATACATTAATTACAATATAAAAATGAAAGTTTCAATACTTTGTCCAATCACTCTCATTGAAGTTGTAATGGTTGTCCACATTGTTATGGCCCTCGCACTCCAAAGGTTTCTCGCAGCTTGAGAACATGGAAAGAATAGAGTGGATTTACCTTAAAAGAAATGAATAATCCTTTGAAAATGAATTTGGCTGTACTCACTTGTGGCCAAGGTGTTTAAGGAAGTATCCCAGAACCTTCAGTGCTTGGACTCTAATGCTTTCACTTTTTGAAGCCAGTAATTTGTAAATAACCCTAATGGGACAATAAAGGTATCATATTGATACAATGATTTGCCAAATCTCAGATCAGTATATTACTTCCGAAACAAATAATATCAGAATCATTTCTCACTTATAAACATTTTACAACTTTTACATTTTTGTTATCTAAAGCTGAGTATGTCACCTAAGAAGTGTTTCCTGTAAAAAAAACTGAACAAGGTAACATTTTATTTTGTCTCTTCTGAAAAGTGAGTATCCCATGAAAAAGCATTTCAATATTTGACTATTTTAACAAACCTGAATTTTAAAAAGAAAATAGATAAACGTACTCTCCACGCTAGATGTGGAATTCTAACAAAAGAGTTGTTTTGGCAGAGAAAGGGCATCCCAACATTTGACAAATTTGAAAAGTATGATATTTTTTCACAAAACTATTGCAAATGTGTTTGAAATTGACAGTTTTTATCCCTGTAATCAAAACAGAACTCAATCAGAAGGGCAATGCCAACACAGGAAATCGATATTTTTCTTTTTCACAATTAAAAGCTGAAAACAAAATGACGAAAACTGACAACTATTGAACAAATGTTGCAAACAACAACGGGGAAATGTTATAAAGAGTCTTTTCATCTAACTCTATCGGCATATCCTTACAGGAGGCTATTTGGCCCATCGAGTCTGCACCAGCCCTTGGAAAGAGCACCCTACCTAGTCCCACACCTCCCCAAAACCCAGTAACCCCATCTACACTTTTTGGGACACTAAGGGGCAATTTAGCATGATCAATCCACCTAACTTGCACATCTTTGGACTGTTGGAGGAAACCGGAGCACCCAGAGGAAACTCACGCATACACGGGGAGAACGTGTAGACTCCGCACAGACAGTGGCCCAAGCGGGAATCGAACCTGGGATCCTGGTTCTGTGAAGCAACAGTGTTAACCACTGTGCTACCGTACCGCCCTCTACCGTGCCGTAATTACTTGAAAGTGGAGTCACAGGTGGACAGGGTGGCGGAGAAGGCATTCGGCATACTTGGTTTCATTGGTCAGAACATTGAATAGAGGAGTTGGGAAGTCTTGAAGATGTTGTACAAAATATTAGTACGGCCACACTTGGAATACTGTGTACAGTTCTGATCATTCTATTATAGAAAGGATATTATTAAACTAGAAAGAGTGCAGAAAAGATTTACTAGGATGCTACCGTAACTTGATGGTTTGAGTTATAAGGAGAGGCTGGATAGACTGGGACTTTTTCCCTTTTTCCCTGGAGCGTAGTAGGCTTAGGGATGAACTTATAGAGGTCTATAAAATCATGAGGGGCATACTAGAGGGCATGGGATCCAGAGGGGCATTTTTTTCACACAGAGAGGGTGAGTGTCTGGAACAAGCTGCCAGACGCAGTTGTTGAGGCGGGTACAATTTTGTCTTTTAAAAAGCATTTGGACAGTTACATTGGAAAGCTGGGTTTGGAGGGATCTGGGTCAAATGTGGGCAATTGGGACGAGCTTAGTGGTAAAAACTGGGCGGCATGGACAAATTGGGCTGAAGGGCCTGTTTTCATGCTGTAAACCTCTATGACTCCTTGAGGTAATATTTCCACATTCCTACTATTCTTTGGATGAAGAGCATTCTCCTGAATTCCCTATTTGATTTATTAGCAGCTATGGTATATTTATGTCCTCACCGTATTCCATTTCGTTGATCAAAAGCAGGTATCATGGATGCAGGGTGCTCTGACATCAGTGCAACCAACAGTTGCAGAACGTCGTGAATGTTTTCATCCTGTTTTATGGAACCAGACAAAATAAAACTTTCTTCAATTCATAGACATATTGCTAAACAGTAAGTCCCTGCTGAGTTCAAAATACATGAGGGTGGAGGGTGAATTTGCTTTCTTCTATAACACTCCTCAAAACATACCTTTTTGTCCAAGCTTTTAGTCATTTGACCTTCATTCCCTTGTGAATTTGTGCCAAAGTTTGTTTTAAAATGCTTCTGTGAAGCACCTTGGTACTTTTTGTTGTGTTAACTGTGCTATATAAATGTAAGCTTCAGGGATGTAGTTACTCCGAAGAATCAAGATAGATGGGTGACGGGGAGAGGGGCTGGGAGGAAGCAGTCAGTGCAGGGATTCTCTGTGGTCGTTCCCCTCAGTAACAAGTATACCGCTTTGGATACTGTTGAGGGGGACGACCACCAGGGGTAAGCCACAGTGAACGGATGTCCAGCACTGAGTCCGTCCCTGTGGCTCAGAAGAGAAGGAGGGAGATCAGGAGAGCAGTAGTTATTGGGGACTCGATAGTTAGAGGGACAGATCGACGGTTCTGTGGCAACGAAAGAGACTCACGGATGGTATGTTTCCTCCCAGGTGCCAGGGTCCGTGACGTCTCGGACCGTGTTTTCAGAATCCTTAAGGGGGAGGGGGAACAGTGACAAGTCGTGGTACATATCGGTACCAACGACATAGGTAAGAGAAGGGACGGGGATTTAAAACAGGAATTTAGGGAGCTAGGGTGGAAGATGAGAGCCAGGACAAACCATGTTGTCATCTCTGGTTTGTTGCCAGTGCCACGTGCTAGCGAGTTGAGGAACAGGGAGAGAGTGCAGATAAACATGTGGCTGCAGGGATGGTGTAGGAGGGAGGGTTTCAGTTACATGGATAATTGGAGCACATTCTGGGGAAGGTGTGACCTGTACAGACAGGACGGTTTGCACCTGAACCAGAGGGGCACCAATATCCTGGGAGGGAAATTTGTTACGGCTCTTCGGGGGGGGGTTTAAACTAATTTGTCAGGGGGATGGGAAAACGAGCTGTAGTCCGGAAGCCAGTATTGAGAGTAGTGAGGTACTGAGGAGGGTATCAAGGACGCAGGAGTGTACCAGCAGACAGGAAGGTGGGTTGAAATGTGTCTACTTCAATACAAGCAGCATCCGGAATAAGGTAGGTGAACTTGGAGCATGGATTGGTACCTGGGTCTACGATGTTGTGGGCATTACGGAGACATGGTTAGAACAGGGACAGGAATGGTTGTTGGAAGTTCCGGGGTATAGATGTTTCAGTAAGAGTAGGGAAGGTGGTAAAAGTGGTGGAGGAGTAGCATTGTTAATCAAGGATAGTTTAAAGGCTGCAGAAAGGCAGTTCGAGGGGGATCTGCCTACTGAGGTAATATGGGCTGAAGTTAGAAATAGGAAAGGAGCGGTCACGTTGTTAGGAGTTTTCTATAGGCCCCCAAATAGTAAGATGTGGAGGAAGAAATTGCAAAACAGATTATGGATAGGTGTGGAGGTCTCAGGGTAGTTGTCATGGGTGACTTTAACTTTCAAAATATTGATTGGAACCTCTATAGGTCGAACAGTTCGGGTGGGGCAGTTTTTGTACAGTGTGTGCAGCAGGGTTTCCTGACACAATATGTGGATAGGCCGACACGCGGTGGGGCCACATTGGATTTGGTACTGGGTAATGATCGGGGCCAAGTGTTACATTTGTTTGTGGGAGAGCACTTTGTTGATAGTGACCACAATTCAGTGTCTTTCACTATTGCAATGGAGAGGGATGGGGCCATACGGCAGGGCAAGGTTTATAATTGGGGGAGGGGTAATTATGATGCGATTAGGCAAGAATTAGGGAGCATAACATGGGAACAGAAACTGTCAGGGAAAGGCACAAATGAAATGTAGAGCTTGTTCAAGGAACAAATACTGCGTGTCCTTGATAGGTATGTCCCTGTCAGGCTGGGAGGAAATGGCTGTGTGAGGGAACCATGGTTCTCAAAAGAGGTTGAATGTCTTGTCAAGAGGAAAAAGGAAGCGTATGTAAGGATGAGAAAACAAGGTTCAGTTGGGTCGCTTGAGGGTTACAAGGTAGCAAGGAATTAGCTAAAAAAAGAGCTTAGGAGAGCTAGGAGGGGGCATGAGAAGTCCTTGGCGGGTTGGATCAAGGACAACCCCAAGGCTTTTTACTCTTATGTGTGAAATAAAAGAATGACCAGGGTGAGGTTAGGGCAAGTCAAGGACAGTAGTGGGAACTTGTGCATGGAGTCAAAAGAGATAGGAGAGGCGTTGAATGAATACTTTTCTTCAGTGTTCACCAAGGAGAGGGGCCATGTTTTTGAGGATGAGAGTATGATACAGGCGGGTAGTCTGGAGGAGGTAGATGTTCTGAGGAAGGATGTATTAGCAGTTTTGAAAAACCTGAGGGTCGACAAGTCCCCTGGGCCAGATCGGATATATCCTAGGATTCTTTGGGAGGCAAGGGATGAGATTGCAGAGCTTTGATCTTTGGGTCCTCACTGTCCGTGGGGGTAGTGCCAGAGGACTTGAGATAGGTGAATGTTGTTCCTGTGTTCAAGAAAGGGAATAGGAATGACCCTGGTAATTATAGGCCGGTTAGTCTTACTCCGGTGGTCGGTAAATGGAAAAGGTCCTGAAGGATAGGATTTATGACCATTTGGAAAGATGCAGCTTAATCCGGGATAGTCAACACAGATTTGTGTCTTGCCTCACAAATTTGATTGAATTCTTTGAGGATGTAACTAAGTGTGTAGATGAAGGTAGAGCAGTTGATGTCGTATACATGGATTTGAGTGAGACGTTTGATAAGGTTCCCCATGGTCAGCTCATGAAGAAAGTAAGGAGGTGTGGGACAGAGGGAAATTTGGCCAATTGGATAAGTAACTGGCTATCACATAGAAGACAGAGGGTGGTGGTGGATGGAAAATTTTTAGACTGGAGACCAGTTATCAGCGGTGTACCACAGGGATCAGTGCTGGGTCCTCTGCTGTTTGTGATTTTTATCAATGACTTGGAGGAGGGGGCTGTAAATTTGCTGATGGCACCAAGATAGGTGGAGTAGTGGATGAGGTGGAGGGCTGTTGTAGGCTGCAAAGAGACATTGATAGGATGCAGAGCTTGGCCGAAAAATGGCAGATGGAGTTTAACCCTGATAAGTGCGAGGTGATTCATTTTGGTCGGAAAAATTTGAAAGCGGATTACAGGGTCAACGGAAGGGTTATGAGGAATGTGGAGGAACAGAGAGATCTTGGGGTTCATGTGCACAGATCTCTGGTTGCTACTCAAGTGGATAGAGCCGTGAAGAAGGCCTATAGGGTGTTAGCGTTTATTAACAGGGGGCTTGAGCCGTGGGGTTATGCTGCACCTGTACATGACCCTGGTGAGACCACATTTGGAGTATTGTATACAGATCTGGTCACCTCACTATAGGATGTGGAAGCATTGAAAAGGGTGCAAAGGAGATTTACCAGGATGCTGCCTGGTTTGGAGGTTAGGTCTTATGAGGAAAGGTTGAGGGATCTAGGGCTTTTCTCTTTGGAGCGGAAGAGATGAGAGGCGACTTAATAGAGGTTTATAAGATGATGAGGGGGATAGAGTGGACGTTCAGAGACTATTTCCTCGGGTGGATGTACCTGTTACAAAGGTGCATTACTATAAGGTTCAGGGTGGGAGATATAGGAGGGATGTCCGAGGTAGGTTCTTTACTCAGAGAGGGGTTAGGGGGTGGAATGGACTGCCTGCTGTGATAGTGGAGTCGGACACTTTAGGAACTTTCAAGCGGTTATTGGATAGGCACATGGAGCTCACCAGAATGACAGGCAGTGGGATAGCTTGATCTTGGTTTCCGTCAAAGCTCGGCACAACATCGAGGGCTGAAGGGCCTGTTCTGTGCTGTACTGTTCTATGTTCTATGGGTCGCTTGAGGGTTACAAGGTAGCAAGGAATTAGCTAAAAAGTTGATGCTGTAAAATTAAAACTTATAATAATAATTAATAGTTATGGTATTTAAATTGTATTGCCACTTTTATGTTCCATTAATTTCAAGATTTCAGAGTGAAACTGATTTTACAAAACTGAATAAAAGTTGTACTCCCCTTTCTAATTTCCTCTTTTCTTAAGTTGTTGATTTCTCCTCACGATGCTATTTTGTGGCGATTGGTTAATCCTCCTGTAACTTTGCAAATGGCTAATTTTCATCAATTGATCTTGACCAGAGTACCCCAAACTTGGTTCTGCAGAACCTTGGGACTCTGCTGCATACATCCAGTAGTTGTAGTTGGCAACGCTGACATATTCAATTTAAAAATTGCAGTGAAACTGCTGGTCCAAAGACTGATTTCTCCATGCATTATCTGCTGATGGGCTCACTAATGAGAGGGAAAAGCGAGAGGCAAGGGAGGGACGAGAGAGCAGTGAGAGGCGAGGGAGGGACAAGAGGCGGGGGGGTGAAGCACAAGGGGCAGGGTGGGTGAGGCACAAGGGACAAGAGGCGGGGGGTTGAGGCACAAGGGGCAAGAGACAAGCGGTGAGGTGAAGGAGGGGTGACATGAGGGAGGGGAGAGGTGAGGGAGGGGCGAGGGATGAGGGTGTATATATGTGTGGGAGCGAGGTGACAGTGCACGTGTGTGTGAGAATGAGGTGAGAGTGCACTTTTGTGAGAGCGACATGAGAGTGCACGGGTGTGTGAGAGCGAGGTGAGACTGCACGGGTGTGTGAGAGAATGAGGTGAGAGGTCATGTTGTGTGAGAACAAGGTGAGAGTGCACGTGTGTGAGAACAAGGTGAGAGTGCACGTGTGTGAGAGCGAGGTGAGAGTGCATGTGTGTGAGAGCGAGATGAGAGTGCACATGTGTGTGAGAGCGAGGTGAGAGTGCACGTGTGTGAGAGAGGTGAGAGTTCACGTGTGTGAGAGAGGTGAGAGTGTGTTTTTTATATGAGTGTGAGTCTGAAATGAGAGTCCAGCTCTCCAAAAGCATTTCTAATATTGAGCGAATTTGAGCAAAAGAAGCAGCATTTCTCCTCCCATTAACATGACAAAAAGATAAGATTTAAGTACTTTGTTAAATAAGAGAACACTTTAATTCTAATAAATGTGTATGTATGAGGAATAACGGGCGGAATTCTCCGATCCCCCCGCCGGGTCAGAGATTAGGCACGGCGCGAATCGCGCCACGCTGCAATTCTCCGCAGTGCGGATAATCGGCACCAGCGTGGTCAGCACGGCGCCGATCGGGGTATGCGCCGACTCTCTGGCCCCGGGCCGGCACAGGCCGACACGTCCGTTCTCCGGCCCGGATGGGCCGAGCGGCCGTCATCAAAAAGCCGAGTCCTGCCGGCGCCATTCTAACAACCTCTGAGCAGACGGGACCTCGGCCTTGAAGAGTCCGGGGGCGGACTGTGGTGGGGGGAAGGGGGGCCCGACCCCGGGGGGGGGGCCTCCGTAGTGGCCTGGCCCGCGATCGGGGCCCACCCACCGGCAGGTCGGCCTCTGTGCCCCCCGGCCTCCTTTCCTCCGCGCCGGCTCCTGTAGCCCTGCGCCATTTGGCGTCGGGGCCACCGCGGGGAAGAAGGCTACTGCGCATGCTCAGACCCCACGGCGCCGGGATCAGGCCGGGATCGGCAGCTGGGGCGGCGGAGGCCACTCCAGCGCCGTCCTAGCCCCAGTGGGCAGCAGAATGGGGTCCCGGATCGGGCGCCGATGCCGGAGTAAAACACTCCCGTTTTTACTCTGGCGCGGCACTTAGAAGCCCGTTGGAAGAATCCCGCCCCATATTTTTTTATACAATTTTTTTGTATGTGTATATATATTGTGCAAAAACTATCAAATTTAACGCTTCAACATAAAACTATGGGCGCGATTCTTCCCAAAAATATCTAAGTTAATTTGTGCCGGGTTTTTCAGGGAATTTCCCGCCGGCTCTGCCAGCGAGTTCCCTACCACTATTCAATGACACTTAGTCACATTTTGGGGACTTGGGGAGTTTCTCACCAGTTTAGCCCACACTAAGAATGTTTTTAGCACTGGGAAGCTGAATTCAGAGATTGGGCTGTCATTTTGAAAGGTGCCCCGATCTCTAAGTGAGCTTGTGGGTCCCCCACACACCCCACCCATGGACAATGTCACCCCCCACACACATGGACACCACCCCACACCCCCCAAGTGAGGACAACCCGCAATGGGGTCCCTGGGGGGCCCCCCTCTTCAGGCCCGCACAGGCCTCCTTACAGCACCCCTTCCCTTCCAGGACCTCCACCCATCACCCCTCCAACCTCCTAGAGGCCCCTACTTAGCTGCCCTGCACGATCCCACCCTTCAAACCCCCCCCTCCACCCTCATTTTATGGGCATCGTCCCCCTTGTCCCTAGCAGTGCCACCCTGGCACTCAGGCACCATTGCAATGCCATCCTGGCATCCAGTGTTCCTGCTGGCGTGGCAGTGCCACCCTGGCACCTTGCTAGTTCCAGGGTGACAGTGTCAACACACTAGCTGGGCAGTGCCGAGGTGCCCGTGTTCTAGTGGGAGAGCCAGGGAGCCACCCTGCACTTACCCTGACCACCCAGGGGTCTCCGATGGCCCTGGTGCCATTCCGCCTGGTCCATGTTTGTGTGGACCAGCACTGATTGGCGCCAGGCTGCAGCCTACCTGGGGAGGCCAAAGAATCGAGGGAGGTCGGTGGATCCCATGTGAGTAGGTTCTAAGTAGGTTTACGACCTACTTCCGCGAGCGTCATTCAGTCCCACCCATTTGGGGCAGAGTTGCGACTCCCACATCTCATGGGACTCCGGAGAATCTCGCGAGGTGCGTAACCAGTCGGGAGGCTCGCTGCAGGCCTCTCCCGGTATTCTCCGGTTGCGTTGCACTCTGTTTCTTTGGTCTTCCGTCAGCACACTTGGGAACTCAAATGGGCTCCATGGCCAGAAACGTTTAGGAAACCCTGGTCTAGGCTATGCATGTGCGTTATCTGGCCATGGAAGATAGATCTTTCAACTAAATGCAATCCCTTCCTCACCTGGCAGCCAGTTACATGTGCTGTGATGAATGAATTAACAGAGCTTGGATCTGGGTCTTTCCTGGTTTGTATGGCTAACTACCCCAATTAACTCAACAAGCCTAAGCAGAATTTATATTTCAAAATTTCTTATCACGTCAGTGAAAATTAAATAAGATAGACCAGCAGTAAGTATCTGCAAAGCACATGTTTACTAAATAGTGCATTACTATTTTTGCATTTCTTATCCTGATTAATGTGATTTTCTTGTCAGAAAAAAGAAAAAAATGTTGATATTTTTGGAATTTACCTCATGCATGGTTAACAGGTAGTTAAGAATACTTTGAAGTTCATCTTCCTTCACACCACGATCCTTTTCAAAAGAAAACAGTTGACCATTTACATTCCAATGACTACACACAGTCCACAATCAGATCATGAAATATTGGATTAATTCTGTCAGAGGCTTTTTGTAAACGCTAAACATATTTTGAACATTTTCACTAAATTCTTGATACAATGCACTTGTCGGAAACATGCAATGAATTTTGTTTAATACACAGGAATGATCTTCTTTCTGGACCTCAGTAATCTAACAGGATTTACAGAAAAGCAAAACTATTTAAAGATTTGATAGAAATTTCAGTTCTTACCTTCAAAATTAGTTGCTTCAAAAATAGCAGCATAAAAGCCCGTAATGAAATAATTTCTTTCTGAGATGGACGAGGGCCATCTTGAAAAAAAAGAATATTTTCTGTCATGCATTTTCAAATGTTAGTTCAAAACATGCTTTCCAAGTCCAGTTCCAGGACCTGCACTCTACCAATTTTATATCAAGCAAATTCCTGAAGCATACAAATGGATCCTTAACAACAGATTTTAAAGATTTTCTTTCCAAAGAGTTGAAAAATTCAGGCAACAACTGAAATAACTTGTGTCAGTTTAAGAAAATAGTCTTTACAGACTCAAAGACCAGGGGCACAATTTAACCACCACGGCACCCGGCGCCGATCTGAGCGTATCACTGGGAAAGGCCAAAATTGAGATTAGCAGCTCACCAGCCTGCTCCCGACGGCAAGATCTGGATCTCGCCAAATATGGCAAGCATATCATTAACCTCAATTTGCATTAATTTTCATCTCATGAGCGAGATTGAAGTCAATGGTAACGGAATCCCGGGAATTAACCAGCTCCCCGGTGAGAAATCATGCGGGCGTCCTTTTTAAAAACGTGAAGCTGGCGTGATGGCTGCTGAGAGCAACTGAGGAGATGAATATTAATTTCCATATTTGGGCATGCAGCTCAAGAGCACTAGAGCTGTTGCCCCAGTGCTCAGGGGTGGTGGCAGGGGTGCGGGGGATACCAGGCGCCTCAGGGGGGGTTGGGGTTGGGCTTGGTCGGGTGACTGAAGCTTTCCAGGTAGGGGGACCACGCTGAGCTCGGGTTGGGAGGAAGGGATGAGCTCTTCATCCTTGAGGCCTTCAACCATTTAAATATTGTGGATACAATAGAGAAGAGCGGACCTACGCGAGACACTGCTGCAGGGGAGAGGATAAAGGTAGCGCCAGGCTCAGGGCTGAGCAGAGAAGAGCGGACCTACGCGGGACACTGCTGCAGGGGAGAGGATAAAGGCAGTGCCAGGCTCGGGGCTGAGCAGAGGGGAGCCGACCTACGCGGGACACAGCTGCAAGGGAGAGGATAAAGGCAAACTGGGCTAAATTTGAATATTTGTGGAGTTACTAGTTTTAATTTGATTTAAATTACTATTTTTAAGTTGGTTTGAATTACTATTTGTTAAATTTGACTTAGATTACTATTTTTAAGTTGATTTAAATTACTATTTTTAAGTTGATTTAAATAACTTTTTAAATTTTAATTAAATAACTTTTTTAATTTCAATTAAATAACTATTGAATTTGTTGTCAGATCAAGCAAGATAAATACTCAGGAATAAAGCTAATTAAAAAGTATACAGGAGATTGGATATAATCCGACACAAAAACATCTTTCCAAAGTTTAATTTCAAAAGTTTAATTTAAAGGAATAAATCATGGCAGGACAGCTCCAAGGCATGGTCTGTTCCTCTTGCTCCATGTGGCAGGCTGGGGACAGATCCAGTCCCCAGGGTCAGCATGTGTGCAGGAAGTGTCTCCAGTTACAGCTCCTGGATGCTCGTGTTTCAGAGCTGGAGTGGCGGCTGGAGACACTGTGGGGCATCCGCGAGTCAGAGAGCATCGTGGATAGCACGTATAGAGAGGTGGTCACACCGCAGGCTCATACTCCGCAGGCAGGAAGGGACTGGGTGACCATCAGACAGAGCAAGAGAGCGAGGCAGGTAGTGCAGGAATCTCCTGTGGCCATTCCCCTGCAGAGCAGATATACCGCTTTGGATACTGTTGAGGGGAATGATCTCTCAGGGGAAAACAGCAACAGCCAAACTCGTGGCACCACGGTTGGTTCTGCTAGAACCAACTAAAAGAGGGGAGCGGTGATATGTGTGACAGTGCAATAGTTATAGGGGATTCAATTGTAAGGGGAATAGACAGGCGTTCCTGTGGCTGCAAACGAGACTCCAGGATGGTATGTTGCCTCCCTGGTGCTAGGGTCAAGGATGTCTCGGAGCAGGTACAGGACATTCGAGGGGGAGGGTGAACAGCCAGTGGTTGTGGTACACATCGGTACAAACGACATAGGTAAAAAAAGGGATGAGGTCCTAAAAGCAGAATACAGGGAGCTAGGAAGGAAGTTAAGAAATCGGACCTCGAAGGTAGTGATCTCAGGATTACTACCGGTGCCACGTGCTAGTCAGAGTAGAAATGAAAGGATAAATAGGATGAATACGTGGCTGAAGGGATGGTGTCAGGGGGAGGGTTTCAGATTCCTGGGGCCGGTTCTGGGGGAGGTGGGGCCTGTACAAACTGGACGGGTTACACCTGGGCAGGACTGGAACTGATGTCCTAGGGGGACTGTTTGCTAGAGATGTTGGGGAGGGTTGAACTAATGTGGCAGAGGGATGGGAACCGATGAAGGTAGTAAAACAGGGACAGAAACAAAAGGCAGTAAGGGGTAAAGTGTAAGGCAGAGAAGCCATGGTCGAAATCAAAAAGGGCGACAGTACAAGGTACAGAGACTGAGGGGAGCTCAGTGAATAGGCCCAATAATACTAAAAGGAATAAAACGGGAAGTAAAAACAGAAATGGAAAGTGACGCGGCAGGTTGTTACATGAAGATATGGGTTCAACGACAAGGAAAATTAGGAGAAAAGTTAAGAGAAAAAATAACTTGGTGTTAAGATTCAAAAGAGAGGTCTAAAAGTCAACATAAGTGTACTTTACCTGAATGCTCATAGTATTCGGAATAAGGTAAATGAGTTGATGGCGAAATCATCGTGAATGACTATGATTTAGTGGCCATTACTGAAACATGGTTAAAGGATGGTCACGACTGGGAGTTACATATCCAAGGGTATCAAACTATTCGGAAGGACAGAGTGGATGGTAAGGGAGGTGATGGAGCTCTGTTATTTAAGGATGACTTCCGGGCAATAGTAAGGGATGACATCGGTGCTATGAAGGATAAGGTTGAATCCATTTGGGTGGAAATCAGGAATAGTAAGGTGAAAAAAATCACTGATAGTAGTCTACAGGCCACCAAATAGTAACATTATGGTGGGGCAGGCAATAAACAAAGAAATAACTGATGCATTATCATGGGGGATTTTAATCTACATGTCGATTGGTTTAACCAGGTCGGTCAAGGCAGCCTTGAAGAGGAGTTTATAGAATGTATCTGCGATAGTTTCCTAGAACAGTATGTAATGGAACCTACGAGGGAACAAGCGGTCCTGAATCTGGTCCTGTGTAATGAGACAGGATTGATTAATGATCTCATAGTTAGGGATCCTCTCGGAAGGAGCGATCACAATATGGTGGAATTTAAAATACAGATGGAGGCTGAGAAGGTAAAATCAAACATGAGTGTTTTGTGCTTAAACAAAGGAGATTACAATGGGATGAGTGAAGAGCTAGCTAAGGTAGATTGGGAGCAAAGACTTTATGGTGAAAGTTGAGGGACAGTGGAGAACCTTCCAAATGATTTTTCACAGTGCTCAGCAAAGGTTTATACCAACAAAAAGGAAGGACGGTAGAAAGAGGGAAAATCGACCGTGGATATCTAAGGAAATAAGGGAGAGTATCAAATTGAAGGAAAATGTATACAAAGTGGGAAAGATTAGTGGGAGACTAGAGGACTGGGAAAACAGAAAGCTACTAAAAAAGCTATAAAGAAGAGTAAGATAGATTATGAGAGTAAACTTGCTCAGAATATAAAAACAGATAGTAAAAGTTTCTACAAATATATAAAACAAAAAAGAGTGGCTAAGGTAAATATTGGTCCTTTAGAGGATGAGAAGGGAGATTTAATAATGGGAGATGAGGAAATGGCTGAGGAACTGAACAGGTTTTTTGAGTCGGTCTTCACAGTGGAAGACACAAATAACATGCCAGTGACTGATGGAAATGAAGCTATGACAGATGAGGACCTTGAGATGATTGTTATCACGAAGGAGGTAGTGATGGGCAAGTTAATGGGGCTAAAGGTAGACAAGTGTACTGGCCCTGATGGAATGCATCCTAGAGTGTTAAAAGAGATGGCTCGGGAAATTGCAAATGCACTAGTGATAATTTACCAAAATTCACTAGACTCTGGGGTGGTCCCGGCGGATTGGAAGTTAGCAAACGTGATACCACTGTTTAAAAAAGGAGGTAGGCAGAAAGCGGGTAATTATAGGCCAGTTAGCTTAACTTCGGTAGTAGGGAAGATGCTGGAATCTATCATCAAGGAAGAAATAGCGAGGCACCTGGATGGAAATTGTCCCATTGGGCAGATGCAGCATGGGTTAATAAAGGGCAGGTCGTGCCTAACTAATTTAGTGGAATATTTTGAGGACATTACCAGTGCGGTAGATAATGGGAAGCCAATGGGTGTGGTATATCTGGATTTCCAGAAAGCTTTTGACAAGGTGCCACACAAAAGGTTGCTGCATAAGATAAAGATACATGGCATTAAGGGTAAAGTAGTAGCATGGACAGAGGATTGGTTAATTAATAGAAAGCAAAGAGTGGGGATTAATGGGTGTTTCTCTGGTTGGCAATCAGTAGCTAGTGGTGTCCCTCAGGGATCAGTGTTGGGCCCACAATTGTTCACAATTTACATAGATGATTTGGAGTTGGGGACCAAGTGCAATGGTCCACGTTTGCAGACGACGCTAAGATGAGTGGGAAAGCAAAAAGTGCAGAGGATACCGGAAGTCTGCAGAGGGATTTGGATAGGTTAAGTGAATGGGCTAGGGTCTGGCAGGTGGAATACAATGTTGACAAATGTGAGATTATCCATTTTGGTAGGAATAACAGCAAAAGTGATTATTATTTAAATGATAAAATATTAAAACATGCTGCTGTGCAGAGAGACCTGGATGTGCTAGTGCACGAGTCACAAAAAGTTGGTTTACAGGCGCAACAGGTGATTAAGAAGGCAAATGGAGTTTTGTCCTTCATTGCTAGAGGGATGGAGTTTAAGACTAGGGAGGTCATGCTGCAATTGCATAAGGTGTTAGTGAAGCCACACCTGCAGTATTGTGTTCAGTTTTGGTCTCCTTACTTGAGAAAGGACGTACTGGTGCTGGAGGGTGTGCAGAGGAGATTCACTAAGTTAATCCCAGAGCTGGAGGGGTTGGATTACAAGGAGAGGTTGCGTAGACTGGAACTGTACTCATTGGAATTTAGAAGGATGCGGGGAGATCTTATAGAAACATATAAAATTATGAAGGAAATAGATGCGGGCAGGTTGTTTCTACTGGCGGGTGAAAACAGAACTAGGGGGCATAGCCTCAAAATAGTGGGAAGTAGATTTAGGACTGAGCTTAGGATGAACTTCTTCACCCAAAGGGTTGTGAATCTATGGAATTCCTTGCCCAGCGAAGCAGCTGAGGCTCCTTCATTAAATGTTTTAAAGATAAAGATAGATAGTTTTTTGAAGAAAAAAGGGATTAATTGTTATGGTGCTCGGGCCGGAAAGTGGAGCTGAGCCCACAAAAGATCAGCCATGATCTCATTGAATGATGGAGCAGGCTCGAGGGGCCAGATGGCCTACTCCTGCTCCTAGTTCTTATGTTCTTCTACACATAACAGGGGCAACTACAGCTGCTGCCTGTCTGTCCTACCAAACACTTCCAGGTTATATGCTGACAGCCATTTTAACTCCCTTTGACTGTGAGCAGCCTCTAGCTTTACAACTGAATCCTCTTGCTAATAAGGAATTGGCATTGTTAGTTGTGAGAACACTTCACAGCTGCAGGTTGTGTTTGCTACTGTTTGTGGCTGTAAGTGCCTGGAGCCTGCTGCTGCCGCTTCTTCCCTTCTATAGAGAGATAGAAGGCCAACTTTTTTGAAGTTACCTGGAACCTGGAACACCGGGCTCCGGGGAACATATGAGTCTAGAAGGGAATCAGGTTTGAAGCAAGAAGATGCTGCGGGACCTGGGGCGCGACTTTGATCCAAATGAGCAACATGCTGCAGACGTTGGAAGAAATGCTTTTGCAGATTGCTGATGCTTTTGATGCTGGTGGGTGAGTGCTGTATGTAACTAGCACGTCACCACGGGTCAAATGCGCTGGACGTCAAGGAGGTTCAACTGCACCTTGAGCGCCAGTGGAAGATGTGGATGCAAGGATTTGGTTGGGATGAGATTGGGTGAGATTGGGCCATGTGGGAGGGCCTGCACAGCTGTGCCTCAAGGACAGAGAATGGCATTGATACGTGGAACAACCAACAAGTAACGCATTGGTAGACAGATCGTTTCTCCTACACAATTCTGGATATGATAAAACATTCTGAAGCTTGTCCTCCATTTCTGTTGAGGAACTTGCGAGGGGTGATACCGTGTGTTTGTTATTTTGTGACAATGAGCTGATATAGATTTGCAATGGTACCAATATGGATCGATGACGTTTCCTTATTGTTCACTGGTTAGTGTGGTATGTGGAATGTTAAGTAGTTGATTTTCAAATCTTTGTTAATGTTGACCGTTTTTGCCAATAAAATATTCTCAAGTGGTGCTGCAGGTTCTGTTTGCTGCTTGATGCTGCAAATGCCTGGAGGCAGCTGCTGCTGTTTACTTATTTTTGTGTAGACTGGAGGAAGGAAAGGGAGGATGGTAAGATTACCTGCAGACAGAGCTGGAGAAAGGGGAGGGGAGCTCCTTCTCTCTTCTAGCGTACTCTGCGTCAGCGTGATTTTCCACAGCCGACAAGTCTACTGCTGGGAGCTGCAAGAGGGAGATAGAGAGGCAGATAGATCCGAATGAGCAGAGTTTGCTGCATATTGGTGCTTGAAGCTGCAACTGCCTGGAGGCTGCATCTTTGTTTGCTGCCGCCTCTGCTTTTGTGGCCTTGAGTAAGGAAAGGGAGGATGGTAAGATGGACTGCTGCCAAAACTGGAGAAGGGCACACTGTGTGTCAGTGCAATTTTCCCTTGCTGAGTCTACTGCTGGGAGCTGCAGGAGGGAGAGTGAGAGGTGGATTGATCCGACTGATCAACTAGATGAATGTGTTGAAGAAATGCTTTTGCAGATTGCCGCTGATTTATTTGTAAATGTCGTGGTGCTGCATGTCAGCTAGCACGTCGCCATGAGTCAAACACGCTGGAAGTTGAGGCTGTTTTACTCCACCTTGAACACCAGTGGAACAAGTGGATACCGAGCTTTGGTTCCGATGGCTTGTGCAACGGACGCTCATGGACAGAGAATGATACGTAAATTGATCGAACGGCAAGGATCTTCCATTTTACTGAGCCCCTGCGAGGTATGAAACAGTGTGTTTAGTTTTCTTTGTATAAATGAACTGTTGTAGTTTTGCCATCGAGAAACCCCCCCACCAATTGCACCCAAAATTACACTTAGAAATTTTTCCAGAAATCGTGCCCCGATCAAAGTTTTTTTAGAGTACAACTGAACACAAGGAAAATACATTGAGTGCCAAAAACAAACTATAATCCAAATGACCATTTATCCTATTTGCTTCAGTAACGTGAACAGTTAAATTGAATAAAATAGTTTGTAACCATTGTGAAGCAGAATTCACTAAGTGTTGGACAGTTCACCCACTAAGAGGGAATGTGAAACCAAAGAGAAAATGCCGGAAAATCTCAGCAGATCTGGCAGCATCTGCAGGGAAAGAAAAGAGCTAACGTTTCGAGTCCAGAAAGGGTCATCTGGACTCGAAACGTTAGCTCTTTTCTCTCCCTACAGATCCTGCCAGAGCTGCTGAGATTTTCCAGCATTTTCTCTTTGGTTTCACATTCCAGCATCCGCAGTAATTTGCTTTTAATAGGGAAAGTGAGCTGAGATTAGACCGTCATGAGACAGGTTTGTTTTACCTATTGATATGTGTTATTGCAATCATGACCCTGTTCAGTATGAGAGGAAGCGCAGATTCAGACATTTGGTACAAGTTCTTGGCTGCGGAGCCAATGGTGCAAAGCTACCATCTGTGGGATTACGATTGAACGCCAGTGAGTCAGAATTCTCTCTAAATGTAACTATAGGGGCGGAACGGTAGTACAGTGTTTAGTACTGCTGCCTCACGGCGCCGAGTTCGATCCCGGCCCCAGGTCACTGTCCGTGAGGAGTTTACACTTTCTCCCCGTGTCCGTGTGGGTCGTACCCACCCCCCAACCAAAATAGATGTGCAGGGTAGGTGGATTGGCCATGCTGAATTGGCCCTTAATTGGAAAAAAATTATTAGGTACTCTAAAATTAAAAAAAAACTAAATGTAACTATACCCCAGCACTGCAGATTATCGGTTGGCCTAGGATAGCTGCCTTAATAATAATAATTGTTATTATTGTCACAATGAAGTTACTGTGAAAATCCTCTAGTCGCCACACTCCGGCATCTGGAATAGAACCTGGTACCCTGGCACTGTGAGAACTGCTGCTAAATTATTCATATAATTAAAAGCTATATGGTAAAGTTTTATTTGTCATTTACTGTGTATGGAATATATCTCACAACGAAGCTGTGAGTTTTACTTCACCTTATGATACTATTTAATTGATGGACATATAGATCTGTTAAGGTGCCATCGCTTTCATCCCACACTGTTTCACCTTGGTGTGAAAAGGCCATTGGTTCCATCCAACAAGAAATATTACCATTTTTACTTTTAATTCAGTATTTTTCAAACTTATAATTTTACTGATCATATCTGAAGTTTCTAAGAAGTTGAGGTTTTCCCATGTTCCAGGCTGCACCATATTTTACAACCGCTGCCGTTAAAAACTGTTATGGAATTAATGTACTAACTTGAATTCTACACACCAGTAGAGTTCTGCATTTTACAGAAGCCATATTTTTAATTGAGTTGCTGCCCCATCTTCAATTTTGGCATTCTTTGCTGAGTAGATTTTCAATTCAGAATGCACTCGTGATGTATTTGTGACAAAAAGCATTTAATTTCTGCCAAACTTATCAGTACGATAAATAAATTACATTGTGACAAACTGCCACAACACAGTTGTGAGCAAATTTATAGCTCATGGTGTAAAAGGGACAATGGCAACATGGATACAAAATTAGCCAAGTGGCAGGAAACAGAGTAGTGGTTAATGGATGCTTTTGGCTGGAGGAAGATTTGTAGTGGAGTTCCCCAAGGGGCAGTATTGGGACCTTTGCGTTTCCTAATATATTTTAATGACCAAGGCCTTTGTGTACAGGGCACAATTTCAAGATTTGCAGACAACATGAAACTTTGAAGCATTGTAAACGGAGAGAGAATCATGTAGAATTCAATACGGCATAGACAAATTGGTGGAATGGGTAGACAGGTGGCAAATGAAGTTCCATGTGAAGAAGCGTGAAGCAATTCATTTTGATAGGAAGAATATGGAGAGAGAATATAAAATAAAGGGTACAAATCAAAAGATGTGCGGGAAGGGTACAGACGGTGATGGAAGATGAATATTCTCCTTTTGCTTTTGTTCCTGTGTCTCCCAGTCTTTCTACCCAGGGCTTTCTTTTGCAGGGTTAACAAATCAATATCTACTTTTGTTTGGGCTGGTACAAATCCTCGGGTTCGAAGGAGGTTTGTGCAAAAGGATAGGTAGTCGGTGGGTTGGCATTAGTTAATCTGTTGTGCTATTACTAGGCGGCAAATATTGATTAGATGCCTGAGTGGTTCGAGGATCCAGACTCTATATGAGGGCAGATGGAGGAGATTTTGTGCATAAGGTCGAGTCTGAGTGCCCTGGTTACAGCACCACTTCCTTTTTCTCCTGCCAGGTTCTCTTCGAGCCCAGTGGTGATTGCCACATTGAGGGTTTGGAATCAATTCGGGGAGCATTTTAAACTGGGCTCCATGTCGGTGCTGCCTCAGATCTGCAAGAACCATGGGTCGGATTCTCCATTTGGGAGACTAAGTGCTGACACCAGGACTGAATCAATGGTGCTCTCCGACCCCAAAAGCAGTGCTGGTCCGAAGCAAATCAGGATCCATTAATTGGCTAGCATCGGCGCCACGTGGAACAAGTACAATTTCAATGCATGACGTTGTCCGATCCGCTGGGTCGGGATTGGCTCGCGAGAGGCTGACAAGCTGCAGCTGCATATAAACACTCCACTCCCCACACACACACTCATTCCAACAAAGAAGGTGGCACCCCAAAGAGCGGGCCCCCATTTCGTCGAAGCGGAGCTCAATACCCTACTAGATGCCATGGAGGTTTCCCCAGGGTGGGGAGGAGGCTGTCACCTGTTGCCGTACACCAGGCCTGGGTTCAGTTGAGCACTGTGGGCTCCACCATCAGGACCAGCCAGCAGTGCCATATAAAGCTGTACAACCTCCTCTAGATGGTCAGCGAGAGTAACCCGCACCATGCCCCTGGTGCCAAACCACGTCCCACACACCCATACCCCAGTCCCACACACAGAGGGCAATCGAATCCTTCCTGCCGGAAGTCTGCTCGTACCCCATCCTGCACCAAATGCCAACACCCACACTGCCCACTATGGCCGGATGCCGTGCACACACAGCCCACTGTGCTGACTGCTTCACACCGTACATTTTCTGTGGACCTGGAGAGTGGGCAGTTGCCAAGGTGGAGGTCGGCATCGGGGAACCAAGTGAGCACCCTCTGAGTTGCGGCGACCCTTCGGCACATGTGGCACCACCCCCATACCACTGCTTCACCTCCACACCACCCCTCCACCTCCCCATCCCCACACCATTCCTCCACCTCCCCACCCCAGCATCCCACCATCTCCACACCACCCCTCATCTCTCCACCTCAGCACCCTCCACCATCCCGGAGACACTCACCTCGGTTGGGCATTATAGTGAAGAGGCTCCTGGGGCACTATCTGATGCGCACCACACACATGCAGCAATGATACATCAGGTGGAGGTGGGAACCCCCGAAGGGGTGGACGGTCGGAGGACAACTTGACCCCAGGGACTAGCTACTGACCAGACAGGTCTCGGGCTTCTGGAAAGGACGATCCCATCGATAATGAAGATGCAGACACAGAGCAGGACTACATGAGCGGTTGTCAGCAACCATCCAGTGCTTGCAGGTGCAGTCGGAGGAGTCCAACCGCCTACAGGGACAGGAGGTGGTGCTGACCTTGCCTGCTACCCAGGCCAACACTGATCGGGTGGCATCCCCAGTGGAGGCCTTGGAGCTGAGCTGGGTCAAGATTTCCAAGGCCTGGGACATTTTGTGAAGACGGTGGCTGAGGCACATGACAGGGGGACCTTGTCCCAGGTAGCCATGTACCAGGACCACCTGGACATTGCAATGGTGTTCCAGGGCTCGCCCAGTCACAACGGTCTAGATGAGTTGTTTGAGAAGTTCCAGCTCCCTCGAGGGAATGTATTGACGTGCTCTTTCCAGGGTCAACTTCAGATCCTCATGTGCAAGGTTAAGCCTGGTCCAGTTCAAGGTGATGCACACGGCGCACCTGACT
The DNA here is from genome assembly GCF_047496885.1 of Scyliorhinus torazame. NCBI lineage: Eukaryota > Metazoa > Chordata > Chondrichthyes > Carcharhiniformes > Scyliorhinidae > Scyliorhinus > Scyliorhinus torazame. The sequence goes on along the minus strand of NC_092721.1, from coordinate 161,217,896 downwards.
ATGGGCGCGTGTAAGTGGGGATACAATGTCAGGCATTTTGGGTGTTCGGCTGGAGCCGTGCCTGTTGGTGACTATGTTTGGAGTATTGGACCCGCCGGTGCTGCAGACAGGCATGAAGGCAGTGTTAGACGTTTTAGTTGCTGTGATACGAAGAGTCTAAAGTTGTGTTCCTTTTTCACAAACACACATTTATTTCATTCCAACAGCCTTTGCACAAAACTCTAACTATACATCACCCAACCTGAAGCCCCTTTACATATCAGTGTCAATTAATGGATACTTAACATAAATGAGACAACTAATTGCAATGTCTCTTAACCCATTACTTAACAGTCTCCCTTCCTTGGAGAAAAAAAATAATTAGGTGAAAACAAAATTTCAAGAAACTCAAAAACACACACATGGGGCGAAATTCTCTGGTATCGGCGCGATGTCCCCCAACTGGCGTCAAGAACGGCGCAAATCAGTCCGGCATCGCGCCGCCCCAAAGGTGCGGAATCCTCTGCATCTTGAGGGGCTAGGCCCGCGCCGGACTGATTTCCACCCCGCCAGCTGGCGGAAAAGGTCTTTGGTGCCCCGCCAGCTGGCGCTGAAATGACATTGCCAGGCGGCGCATGCGCGGGAGCGTTAGCGGCCGCTCACGGCATCCCCGCGCATGCGCAGTGGAGGGAGTCTCTTCCGCCTCCGCCATGGTGGAGACCGTGGCGAAGGCGGAAGGAAAAGAGTGCCCCCACGGCACAGGCCCGCCCGCGGATGGGTGGGCCCCGATCGCGGGCCAGGCCACCGTGGGGGCACCCCCCGGGGCCAGATCGCCCCGCGCCCCCCCAGGACCCCTGAGTCCGCCCGCGCCACCTTGTCCCGCTGGTAAGAGAGGTGGTTTAATCCACGCCGGCGGGACAGGCATTCTAGCCAGCGGGATTTCAGCCCCTCCGGGCCGGAGAATCGCGGGGGGGGGGGGGCGCCAACCGGCGTGGCACGATTCCCGCCCCCACCGAATATCCGGTGCCGGAGAATTCGGCAACCGGCGGGGGCGGGATTCATGCCAGCCCCCGGCGATTCTCCGACCCGGCGGGGGGTCGGAGAATCTCGCCCATGATTTGCGCCCCCTTTTTTTTTGTTTCGTTGAGAAAGAAAAAAAAAGTCACAGAAACAAGCGCCCTTCATTAACAATATACAAAAGTTTCTGTGAACTTGCCCCTCTTTTGGTAAAACAGTCTGACAGTTGATAGCTCCCGTTGACCCATTTAATTTTTGTTATTTACCCTCTGTCCAACATCTGCTTCAAACTTGCGATGTCTATCAGTAACCTCTTTTCATTGACACTTTTTGTAGAGTGCACATTTTCCCAAGGGATTTATTGGCAATGTGACAGTCAATAGGTATATTACCCAAATCCCCTAATCCCAAAATTTCTGTCAATATCATACTTATATAAAAGGCCATATCCACCGCCTCTACAAGGCTTAACGTCTTAGCAGCCAAAGTGCTTTTTGCCACTCTCCTTATTTTCTTTGTTTCCCACACAAGCGGGCAACATTTACCATTGTTCCCCAAAAGGAAAATTATAAAACCTCCTGCGCTTGAAACCCGATCACATAAATTTGCGTAGGACGCATCATTATAAACTATGAGTTTCAAGTGCCTAAGGTCACCTAAAACCGGGAACTTCAAAACACACTCCTGCATTTTTAGTTTGGCCAATGCTTTATTTGCTCTTATTATGTCTTCCACTTTGGGATCATTCATTTTTGAACTCAACTCCAAGACATCAAAACTCACGTCCAATCTAGTCTGTCTACTAACCAGTTCAGTTGCCCAATTAAACTTCGCAGTTGCTCTTTTCTATCTTTGAAACCATTGCGTCTTTTTGTGAAACTCGGCCATGACTAATTGCTATTGGGCTGATGCTTTCCAAATAAGATTGCTGCCGTAAAGTTGCCCCTAACTTAGTCTGTCCAATTTCCAGACCAATATATTTAAATGCACCGGAAGCCTGACTTCCAACCCTGAAATCTTTCCTCAAACCAGAGATTACAATAGCTTCAAAATCACTAGTCCCACCCCACACAAAATCATCGACATGCATCATAAAAATGCCAGAAAGATTTCCTTTATAGTGCCAGTAAAACATTGCAGGATCTGCTTTCAACTGGCAACAGCCTAACTTTAGCAAAACTGACCTTACCGAAAAATACCAGACTCTAGATGCATCATTTAATCCATATACACATTTGTTCAACTTCCAGAGTACCCTTTCTGTGTTAGCTGCTTCTTTAGGAGGACGGAGAAAAATGTCTCTCTGGAGCTGATGCCTCTGCAAAAAGGCAGTTTTTATATCTATAGATTTGCATTCCCATGCCTTTGTAGCTAATAGAGCCAAGAAGATCTTTAAAATAACCTTTCATGCTGTAGGTGAATCGACCCTTAAATCCTGATCTTCCAAGTTTTCTTCAAATCCCCTTGCCACAAGCCTGGCCTTTGCCTTATAAGTTCCATCCGGAAGAACCTTTTCCGTGCAAATCCATCTGTGGGATGGAGTTCTTTGTCCCCTATCCGGTACTTCCGTGTATAACCCAAATTCACTCCAACTATGCAATTCTTGCTGTTTAGCTTCTTTGATAACTTTTCATCTAATTTATTTGAAGCCACCAAAATCTCACGTGCATGAGGGCTTCTACTCCTATTAGTATTCGTATCTTACTCATGTTCCGAGACCTTGATAAACTACGTCCCCTCTCCCGCCTGGTATCTCGTTCTGTACTGCTACTGCTTGATCTTTCCCTTCTGCTGTGGGATGTCCTTTAAATAGTTCTCGACCTTTTCCTGCAGACCTGTTCACTATCCGATGTACTATCTGAACTGGCACTGCATTTCTGTGCCCTCCATTTTTGAACTTTGTTTTCCCAATCCATTGTCTTGACTCCTTCTCCTGGATGCTGTACATTCAACCAATGTTTATACTTTCCAGTGGTCTTCCCTGCTCTACTAATAACAGTTGCATCCTTGCATTGACTAGACCTTTCAGGCAAGTATGTCACTTTTGTACCAACTTTTGGCAGTTGCCCTTTCGGCAAAATTGCCTGTTCTAATTCATCAGAAGTGTTGTGTTCCTCCACAGAAACCCTGTCTATATCAGTTAATTGGTCCTCATAGTTCTGTAACACATCTGTACCAGATGACTCTGGTTCCTCGTCATGTCTAAACTTGAAAATTTGTAATCTGTACCCATTATCCTTGATGAATGTACCCTAACAGTTTGATTACCATGTTGTAAAATAATTGTTTTGCCATCTATGCCTATGATCTTCCCTGGGCCTTTCCATTCATTAGAATTGTCTCTCTTATAGTATACCATGCCTCCTTGCTGAAAAACGGCATCTGATGGCCGTACGTTATGTCTTAAAGCTCTGCGAATTCTTTCAGAGACTTTTGCTTCCAAAAAAGCTTTTCTACTGCTATGTAATGCATTTAAATGTTCAGCAAAACCAGAGCTAATTGTAGTCCCCTCCCAAGCTGGAGGCTGGTCATCCAAAACGGACGGAATTTTAGGATTTCTACCAAACACTAATTGATAAGGGCTATAGCCCCCAACCATCTGCAATGAATTCTTTGCATGTACTGCCCATGCTAAAGCTTAATTTAGCCTGCAATTTGGTCAATCTGCCAAAATTTTCCGAAGCATGTCATCGATCACAGCATGATTTCTTTCACAGACAGCATTACTAAATGGGCTTTCTGCAGCCGTATTCATAACTCTGATATTCATGTTTTCACACATATCCCTAAACCCATCATTAGCAAATTCTCCCCCATTGTCCGTAAGGAATTTTGCCGGTGGACCCATTCCTGTCCCTATCCATTTTTCCACGATTTGATCCAGAATTGCTCTCTTTTCTTTACTTCGTACAATCGTTGATTGACTAAATCTGGTTGCTAAATCTACAAAATGCAAAATAAATATATTATTTGCTTTATCCCAGATCTTAAGGTCCATGGCCATAATGTTGTTAAAATCCCTGTCCAAAGGTAGGGTTACTATCGGTCGTGCTGGTGTCCTTCTGTACTTCCTACAAACTTCACAGCGGTCACTAACCTGTTCTATCAGTTTAGTATAGTCTTCATCCCTTACCCCTGCATCCTTTAATAAATTGTTCCGCCTCCGAGGAGACGGATGTCCACACAGATAGTGACCCAAGCCGGGAATCGAACCTGGGGCACTGGAGCTGTGAAGCAAAAGTGCTAACCACTGTGCTACCGTGACGCCCGTGGTAATATCCAATAAGTCTGTGGATCCACTATGCAGTAATTTCTACAGGTATTTGGACAACATAATGATTAAAATACACAATAAATATCTCTTGCATTTTCTCAATTAAATGTTCTAAAAGGCCATTTTCGTTTTAATGCCGTGACCGGCAAGCAGGTTAACTTCCAGCCTTGGGAGAAGGAAGGTACCTGATCTCTCAACTCCGCCTTGTTTCAACGCAGATTATCATTTAAAACAACATAAAGAGTGGACAAAGTGTTCATTTTCCATAAATCTGTGGGTTTAATTGTGCGGAAGCATTTGACAAAGTCCCGCATGAGAGATTATCGAGCAAGATTAAAGCGCAGGGGGTTGGGGGAAGTGTATCGAGATGGATAGAAAACTGGTCGGCAGAAAGGAAACAAAGAGTAGGAACTAACGGGTCCTTTTCAAATTGGCAAGCAGCAACTAGTGGTGGTGTGCCACAGGGATCGGTGCTGGGACCCCAGCTGTTCACAATATATATTAATGATTTTTAGTAGGGAACAAAATGTAACATCTCAAAGTTTGCAGATGATACCAAGTTGGGTGGGAGGGTAAACTGTGACAAGGAAGTAAAGATCCTTCAACATGTTCTGGACAGGTTGGGTGAGTGGGCAAATCAATGGCAGATGCAGTATAATTAGGATAAATGTGAGGTTATTCACTTTGGAAGCAAAAACAAGAAGGCAGATTACTACCTGAATGGCTGTAAATTGGGAGAGGGGAGTGTTCAGCAGGATCTGAGTATCCTTATGCAACAGTCGCTGAAGGTAAGCATGCAGGTCCAGCAGGCGGTAAAGAAGGCAAATGATATGTTGGTTTTCATTGCGAGAGGTTTCAAGTACAGAAGCAGGGATGTGTTGCTGCAATTTTACAGGGTCTTGGTAAAGCCACACCTAGAATATTGGATGCCATTTTGGTCTCCTTTTCTGGGGAAGAATGTTCTTGCTCTCGAGGGTGTGCAGCGAAGGTTTAACAGGCTGATTCCGGGGATGGCGGGACTGACGTATGAGTAGAGATTGCCTAGGTTAGGATCGTTTTCGCTGGAGTTCAGACGAATAAGGGGGGATCTCATAAAGACTTATAAAATTCTAACAGGACTAGACAGGGTAGATGCAGGGAGGATGTTCCCAATGGTGGATGTGTCCAGAACCAGGGGTCACAGTCTTAGCATTCGGGGTAGACCATTTAGGAGAGAGGAGACATTTCTTCACCCAAAGAGTGGTGAACAAAGAACAAAGAACAAAGAAATGTACAGCACAGGAACAGGCCCTTCGGCCCTCCAAGCCAGTGCCGACCATGCTGCCCGACTAAACTACAATCTTCTAAACTTCCTGGGTCCGTATCCCTCTATTCCCATCCTATTCATGTATTTGTCAAGATGCCCCTTAAATGTCACTATCGTCCCTGCTTCCACCACTTCCTCCAGTAGCGAGTTCCAGGCACCCACTACCCTCTGTGTAAAAAACGTGCCTCGTACATCTACTCTAAACCTTGCCCCTCTCACCTTAAACCTATGCCCCCTAGTAATTGACCCCTCTACCCCGGGGAAAAGCCTCTGACTATCCACTCTGTCTCTGCCCCTCATAATTTTGTAGACCTCTATCAGGTCGCCCCTCAACCTCCTTCGTTCCAGTGAGAACAAACCGAGTGTATTCAACCGCTCCTCATAGCTAATGCCCTCCATACCAGGCAATATTCTGGTAAATCTCTTCTGCACCCTCTCTAAAGCCTCCACATCCTTCTGGTAGTGTGGCGACCAGAATTGAACACAATACTCCAAGTGTGGCCTAACTAAGGTTCTATACAGCTGCAACATGACTTGCCAATTCTTATACTCAATGCCCCGGCCAATGAAGGCAAGCATGCCGTATGCCTTCTTGACTACCTTCTCCACCTGTGTTGCCCCTTTCAGTGACCCGTGGACCTGTACTCCTAGATCTCTTTGACTTTCAATACTCTTGAGGGTTCTACCATTCGCTGTATATTCCTACCTGCATTAGATCTTCCAAAATGCATTACCTCACATTTGTCCGGATTAAACTCCATCTGCCATCTCTCCGCCCAAGTCTCCAAACAATCTAAATCCTGCTGTATCCTCTGACAGTCCTTATCGCTATCCGCAATTCCACCAACCTTTGTGTCGTCTGCAAACTTACTAATCAGACCAGTTACATTTTCCTCCAAATCATTTATATAAACTACAAACAGCAAAGGTTCCAGCACTGTGGAACACCACTGGTCACAGCCCTCCAATTAGAAAAGCATCCTTCCATTGCTACTCTCTGCCTTCTATGGCCTAGCCAGTTCTGTATCCACCTTGCCAGCTCACCCCTGATCCCGTGGGACTTCACCTTTTGTACTAGTCTACCATGAGGGACCTTGTCAAAGGCCTTACTGAAGTTCATATAGACAACATCCACTGCCCTACCTGCATCAATCATCTTTGTGACCTCCTCGAAAAACTGTATCAAGTTAGTGAGACACGACCTCCCCTTCACAAAACCATGCTGCCTCTCACTAATACGTCCATTTGCTTCCAAATGGGAGTAGATCCTGTCTCGAAGAATTCTCTCCAGTAATTTCCCTACCACTGAAGTAAGGCTCACCGGCCTGTAGTTCCCTGGATTATCCTTGCTACCCTTCTTAAACAGAGGAACAACATTGGCTATTCTCCAGTCCTCCGGGACATCACCTGAAGACAGTGAGGATCCAAAGATTTCTGTCAAGGCCTCAGCAATTTCCTCTGTGAAATTCATTGTCACCAGGATGTAGTTGAGGCTAAGACATTAAATACATTCAAGAGGCGGCTTGATTTGGCACTTGAGGCGAATGGGGTCAAGGGTTATGAGGATAAAGCAGGATTTGCAACAATGTTGGAAATCTTCATTCACCTGTGGATTGAGTTGGACGATCAGCCATGATTGTGATGAATGGCGGAGCAGGCTCGAAGGGCCTCCGCCTGCTCCTATCTTCTTCGTTTCTATGTTTCTCCCACTACACTGATAAAAGGCTCCCGACCTGGTTATTCTAATGCATTCCTGGTCACCTTCCACATTCTACCCTGGATAAAATCGATAAAATCTTGAGATTATCCAAAACTCTGCCACCCATGCCCTTACTCATGCCAAGTCCTATCCATCCAGCATCTGTGCTCATTGACCTACATTGGCACCGAGTCAAGTAAGGCTTAAAATTCTCACCCGTGTTTTCAAATCCTTGCATAGCTTTGCCTCTCTCTATCTCTAATTGCCTCCAGTCCCACAACCCACCAGGATAGTAGTGATCAGTCTAGGTAAGGGCAAATCTCCGTTCATTTCTCCATGCCGCGCAATCTTGAGCTTTCCTCTTCAGTTGATCACAGGAACGTCCCATTTTCAATTTCAAGTTGTACAATATTAATATTCTCTTTGGCCTTGGTCTACGTTTCTCTAATCTTACTTCAGTCACTTCTTTCAACAAGTTTGCAGGCCTTACAATATAGCCAATCCAATCTTGTTATTTTGTTTGATGATAGAGAAACATAGGAGCAAGAGTATGCCATTCGGCATCTTGATGTAAGATTTTGATAATACTACTAACTGTTAGGGTTTGGAACATCAATGTATTATACTCTTTAACCACGTTTTTAAATAATTCAGTTTGAATGTCTGTTGGTGAGACAATGGGCAGCCAAGGCAGTTGAGATACTTTACAGAATGGCATCTGTTGTTTATGAGAGTCTAGATTCAGCCATTCTATATTTGAAAAAATGCTGAAGAATAGCTTGAACTTAAGATGATACTTCATCTTTAAACTAAACCCATGCCTTGATTCAATTAATTAACTGTATTTGTGGGGCAGAACATCTGTATTAAGAGGGAATTTTTTCTTTCTGTTTTTACATTATGGGAGCCATGACGCGGAGATGCCGGCGTTGGACCGGGGTGAGCACAGTAAAAAGTCTTACAACACCAGGTTTAAGTCCAACAGGTTTGTTTTGAATCACTAGCTTTCGAAGCACAGCTTCTTCCACAGGTGAATGAAGAGGTGGGTTCCAGAAACATATATATATCGACAAAGTCAAAGATGCAAGACGATACTTTGAGTGTGAGTCTTTGCAAGGTAATTAAGTCTTTACAGGTCCAGATAGGACAACTGGAGAGAGGAATAATCATAGGTTAACGAGGTGTAAATCGTCTCAAGCCAGGACAGTTGGTAGGATTTCGCAAGCCATGGCCAGATGGTGGGGGGGTGAATGTAATGCAGCCTGAATCCAAGGTCCCAGTTGAGGCTGTACTCATGTGTGCGGAACTTGGCTATAGGTTTCTGCTCGGCGATTCTGCGTTGCCGCGCGTCCTGAAGGTCGCCTTGGAGAACGCTTACCCGAAGATCAGAGGCTGAATGCCCTTGACTGCTGAAGTGTTCCCCGACTGGAAGGGAACATTAGTGCCTGATGATTGTCCGTTCGTCCGTTGTCGCAGTGTCTGCATGGTCTCGCCAATGTACCATGCTTTGGGACATCTTTTCCTGCAGTTTACTAGGTAGACAACGTTGGTCGAGTCGCACAAGTATGTACCTCGTACTTGGTGGGTGGCACTCGACGATCTGGCACGTCTTGCAGAGATTGCCATGGCAGGGTTGTGTGGTGTCGTGGTCGCCGTTCTGAAGGCTGGGTAGTTTGTTGCAAACAATGGTCTGTTTGAGATTGCGCGGTTGTTTGAAGGTAAGTAGTGGGGGTGTGGGGATGTCCTTGGCAAGATGTTTGTCTTCATCGATGACGTGTTGAAGGCTGCGAAGAATATGGCGTAGTTTCTCCGCTCCGGGGAAGTACTGGACGACTTCAGAACAGTGACCACAACATCACACAACCCTACCATGGCAATCTCTGCAGATGTACATTGGCGAGACCATGCAGATGCTGCGAAAACGAATGAACGGACATCGCGCGACAAACACCAGGCAGGAGTGTTCTCTTCCAGTCGGGGAACACTTCAGCAATCAAGGGCATTCAGCCTCTGATCTTCAGGTAAGTGTTCTCCAAGGTGGCTCCGTCTGGACCTGTAAAGACTTAATTACCCGCAAAGACTCACATTCAAGTATTGTCTTGCATCTTTGACTTTGTCTATATATATGTTTCTGGAACCCAGCTCTTCATTCAACTCAGGAAGGAGCAGTGCTCCGAAAGCTAATGATTCGGAACAAACCTGTTGGACTTTAACCTGGTGTTGTAAGACTTCTTACTGTACATTATGAGAGGAAGTATTACTGACATTTGTTCTTAGTGGCTCTAGGATTCGTGGGAATTGGTTAGAGCACGTTAATGTGAATGTTTATGCTAGGTATACTCTTGGCAAGAGGATGTGACTTTGTAAATGCTCTGTATCTAAAGGAAATGTGTTAGTGGTTCACAATTAAATGTAAACTCTGGAGGCCCGGGGGAAAAGAGATGGATGTTTGTTTTTAGTCTACACAACTGTAGTTATAGAGGTGGGGTGACATCAAATGACTCACACCCTCAGCCAATGGACCAGATAAATTTGGACTATTTCCAAATAAGGGATTCAGGAATAATAAGTGGGGCTAAGAGTTAGAAAATCAGATTCTTTGTTGGTACAGTATTACCAAGGTTTCTGGGGTGTGATTCTTCTGAACAAAATTTAAAAAAAAAAATTTAGAGTATCCAATTCATTTTTTTCCAACTAAGGGGCAATTTAGCGTGGCAAACTCCACACAGACAGTGACCCAGAGCCGGGATCGAACCTGGGACCTCGGCGCCGTGAGGCAACCATGCTAACCACTTGTGCCACCATGCTGCCCAGTTCAGAACAAAATTAAACATCACTTCAGAGGTAGGAAAAGAGAAATACATTACCTGTGCTGGCAAGACCCAAGGTGTCCTTGCAACCAGAGGAATAAGAATCTTCCATGTTGCCTTCACCATCTCTTTTACAAGTATATGTAAATTTTGCTTAATAATTTCTACTTGATTCATAAATACCGGTTATTCATACCTTGTTAGGTCAGGCAAAACTAAGGACCCTAGTGTTAGAAATTAAGAATTCAGAACTTGGAGATTTTAATTAGGAGGGTTTATATCTCAAAATGCCAAAATCTTACATCAAGCCTCCTCCACCATTCAACTAGATCATGGCCAATCTTCTACTACAACCTCAATATAATTTTCCCACACTATAGCAACATCCCTTGTATCTTTAATAACTAGAAATCTATCGATCTCTGTCTTGAGCATACTCAATGGCTGAAATGATATTTACTAAATATCTTTCTTCCTCCACCATTCTGAAAACCTCTTCATTACTCTTGTGTTCTCTCTAATTGATTTTCTCCATTGTTCTCCTGAGTATCAAGTCACAACTTCTAATCTTTGCATGTCTATTTTTCTTAAGGTCCGGTTTCGGCCCCGACAGCAAACTACTCCAAATCACAGTCCTATCATTCTTAAGATCTCCATTAATGCTGAGCAAGTCTCTTTGTTTGGAGAATACATTCTTTGCCTTTGCTATTTCAGCTCCAATTTCTTAATGGCAGTAACCAACTTCCGAACAAGATGCTTCTCAGGTACTTAAAATTTGTGATACCTGTTCCAGCTATTGACCATTTAACTTGACCTCTACTTTCCCAACATTATTTCTTCCAATCTTCATGACTTTTGTATTTTTACATTAATTATTATTCTATTAGCATCTGCAGGTTTTCTGCTATGATAGCCATTAGGTCCTGCTCATCTGCAAATCTCACCATCTTCACCAACTGACTTTCAAACTGATACATTCCTGTACTTTATCTTGTACTTCTTTTATCAGGACTTCCACAACAATGTCAAAAAGCAATGACGATAGTAGAAAGCCTTGTCTCAACCACACCCAATTACACCAGGTTCAGTTTCACCAAATATTGCCCTGTTTGCAGCAGGCTGCCTCATGTACAGAACTACAATCATTATTTTATATCTCCAATCAACTGATTACCTGCAGCACTTTCAACAGCGTTTGCCAGTTCACCTGATCGAATGCTTTATCATAATCCACAAAGCAAATGTGCACTTTGATGTGTTAAGTAAGTTGCTTCAACGTTGACTGCAACTGGATGCAGTGAAACTAGAAACAGGCTTCTGACACAGGAGATGGTCCAACACTGTTTTATTGAACTTCCTGATTGCGGTACATAGTCTGCTGTGAGTTGACACTCTATCAATCTAACTGATAACCTCCTACTGGCTTGACCAGACTAACTCTCGACCTCATGGTGATAGTGCTCATTGGCTTGTGCACTCTTACTATCTCAGTAGCTGTGTCCTGTAGAGAGAGGGAGAGTCTTAATGCCCTGTGTGCTTTATAGTGGTGGTGTCCTGTCAGGTAATTGGTTGTTATGTGTTGTGTGTGTTCATTGGTTATCCTGTGTGTCAATCACTGCCTGTCTGCATCTCATTATATACATGAGTGGATATTATGACATCTCCCCTTTTTGAAGTAAATTTTGGAACGTGGAGAGACATATACATGCATGATTATATACAAGTGGTGAGTAAATGAACATATGTACATGGGAAGGTGTCTATCATGAGAAGAAATTTCTTCAGCCAGAGAGTGGTGGGTCTGTGGAATTCATTGCCACAGAGGGCGGTGGAGGCCGGGACGTTGAGTGTCTTTAAGACAGAAGTTGATAAATTCTTGATTTCTCGAGGAATTAAGGGCTATGGAGAGAGAGCGGGTAAATGGAGTTGAAATCAGCCATGATTGAATGGTGGAGTGGACTCGATGGGCCGAATGACCTTACTTTCGCTCCTATATCTTATGGTCTTATGGTCTTATGCAGATACAGAGCAAACTGAACAAAATTTACAAGATTTAAGTCTATAGATTCAGTCTTTGTGGCGGGCGACAAATTCTTGTCGATCGCCTCAGAGGTGGAAGGGGGGACACCGGCAATTGGACAGGCGGGATTGCTGCCATGTCGGTGGCCTCATGGAGAGGTGGGATCGCTGCCAGATTGGTGGCCTCGTGGTGCGAGATGTCCGGGGGAGGCATGATGACATGCGGAGAAGTGCGGCCAGGTGGTGGGCAGGGAACCTTTCGTAGCGCCCTCCTGTTGCGCCGTAGAATGGAGACATCAGCGATTTGGACAACAAAGGACCTGGGGGCAGCCTGCCTCAGGCGGTGGGCAGGGAACTTTTCGTAGCGCCCTCCTGTTGCGCCGTAGAATGGAGCCATCAGCCATTTGGACAACAAAGAACCCGGGGGCAGCCTGCCTGACGACAATAGCTGGGGCTGACCAACCTCCCGCAGGCAACTGGACGCGAACAACATCGTCTGGAGCCAGCGCAGATAGATCCTTGGCATGAGCATCATAGGTGATCTTCTGCTGGTCCCTGGATCGCTGCACTTTCTGCAGCACCGTGAGGTGGTCAAGGTCTGGAACATGGATGGCTGGAACAGTCGTCCTCAGGTTGCGGTTCGTGAGCAGCTGCGCCGGAGACAAACCAGTTGACAGAGGGGTTGCCCTGTATGCTAACAGCACCAGGTTGAAGTCCGAGGCTGTGTCTGCAGCCTTGCACAGCCACCGCTTGACAATATGGACCCCTTTTTCGGCCTTCCCGTTCGATTGCGGGTAATGGGGACTGGGTGTGATGTGACTGAAGTGGTAGGATCATGCAAAGTCGGACCACTGTTGGCTGTAGAAACATGGGCCGTTGTCACTCATTACTGTGAGTGGTATGCCGTGCCTGGCAAATGTCTCTTTGCAGGCTTTAATCACTGACTTGGACGGGAGGCCTGACAGTTTCACCACTTCCGGGTAGCTGGAGAAGTAGTCGACCAAGAGCACGTAATCACGCCCATTTGCGTGAAAGAGGTCTATCCCCACCTTGGACCACGGAGAAGTCACAATCTCGTGCTGTTGCAGTGTTTCCTTGGGTTGAGCTGGTTGAAACTTCTGGCATGTTGTTGTGCAGTTGAGGACCGTGTTGGCAATGTCCTGGCTGATGCCAGGCCAGTAGACTGCCTGACGAGCTCTGCGTCGACATTTTTCGACCCCAAGATAACCCTCATGGATCTGTCTGAGCACCATGGCTTGCATGCTTTGGGGAATGACGATTCTATCTATTTTAGGAAGGATCCCCTCGACAACCATTAACTCGTCCTTAACGTTGAAGAACTGGGGGCACTGCCCCTTTTGCCAGCCATGAGCAAGGCATTGCATCACGCGCTGCAGTAGAGGATCTTTGGCAGTTTCTTTGCGTATCTGGACAACTCGTTCATCAGTGGCTTGGAGGTTGCTGGCAATCAACTGCACCTGTGCCTCGATGTGGCGAATGAAGTTGACCGGTTCACACAACATGGTGATGGATCGGGATAGGGCATCCGCGACGATCAGCTCCTTGCCCAATGTATAGATGAGTTCGAAGTCATATCGGCGGAGACGAAGAAGAATTCGCTGCAGCCGAGGTGTCATGTCATTTAAATCCTTCTGGATTATGTGGACTAAAGGCCTGTGGTCTGTTTCCACTGTGAACTTCGGCAGACCGTATACATAGTCATGAAACTTGACTATTCCTGTCAGGAGACCCAGACACTCCTTTTCGATCTGGGCATACCGTTGTTCGGCCGGAGTCATTGCCCTGGAGGCATATGCCAGGGCATATGATAGCGGACTTTATAGCGGACCCCCCAAACAAGCATTTGGCCCTGTTGAGCTGGAGGCCATTTTCATGAATCCTCTGGAAAATCTGTTTGAGGCGAGCAATGTGATCCTCGGGCATCGTGGACCAGATGGTCACGTCATCCACACAGACTCACACCCCCTCGATGCCCTCCATCATTTGCTCTATTATGCAATGAAATACTTCGGAAGCTGATATGATACCAAAAGGCATGCAGTTGTAGCAATACCTGCCGAATGGAGTGTTAAAAGTGCACAGCTTCCGACTGGACTCGCCCAACTGAATTTGCCAGAAGCCACAGGTGGCGTCCAGCTTGGTAAAGAATTTGGCGTGAGCCATCTCACAGGTCAATTCTTCACGCTTCGGGATCGGGTAATGCTCTCGCATGATGTTGCGGTTCAGGTCTTTGGGATCAATGCAAATGCGGAGTTCGCCGGAGGGTTTCTTGACGCAGACCATGGAACTGACCCAGTCTGTGGGTTCCGTGACCTTTGAGATGATGCCCTGGTCTTGGAGCTCGCGTAGCTGCATTTTCAGACGATCCTTGAGAGGAGCCGGCACCCAGCGAGGTGCATGGATGACTGGGGTGGCATTCGGCTTGAGCAATACCTTGTAGCGATATGGGAGCCTGCCCATCCCATCAAACACACTGTGATATTGTGTGAGAATGTCGTCTATGTCAGCCTGGAGATTCGCATTGGGCGAGGCCGTTGCCGGTGTCGAGGACGTGGCATGAACTCACTGTACAGATTTAGGAGTTTGCTTGCACGAGCACCCGAGCAGGGATGCCTTGTCAGGCCGGACGATCTCGAATCTCAACTGTGCCTTGATTGCCTTGTGAGAGACACCTAGCTGACATGACCCACTGGCAGCTATGGCATTACCATTGTAGTCAAGGAGCTGGCAGGCTAGCGGAAGAATGCTAGGAGTCTCTCACAAGGCGTGGGATGCTGTCAAGATGGTGTCAGATGCTGTCACGGTCCGACTGTGATATGAGGTTCGCAGACGCGCCAGTGTCCAATTTAAATCGGATGCGAGACTGGTTGACCGTGATGACGCACACCACTCGTCGTCAGGATCCACAGTGAGGATCGAAAGGCAGTTGGCAGGCACGGTAGAGACCAACTCGCGTGTGGTGATGATGCCCACCCTGTATGGAGACTCAAGGCAGTCAGCATCGGGGTCAGTTGGGCTGTCTGGATCAGAATCCTGCATGCCTTGTTGTACGCAGCGGACACGTCTGCGCTGCAGCAAGGATCACTGGCTGTTGTTCGGTGGAGCGGACCTGCAAAAGGCCGCGTAGTGGCCAGGCTTTCCACACTGTAGACATCGCCGGCCTTTGGCTGGACATTGCCGCTTTAAATGGGTGGAGCCACAATTCGGACACGTTATGACGCTGACGTCAGCACGTTCTGTGCGCCATCGCGCATGCGCAGTGCAGTCGGCCGACGTTTGCGCATGCGCCTCAGGGTCTTCGGCCTCATCGCCCACCTGGTCGTGGCGCGCATGCGATTGGAACAGAGAAAAGCGCGTGAAGCGGCCACTCTCCACGATGCTCAGGCCTTGCATTTTCGCTATGGCCTGCACCCTTTCTGCTTCGTGGGAGGCCAGTTTTGCAGTTTCTGCCGCCCTGATGTGGGAGTAGCGATTTCTGGCATGCTCATGGAAAACGCACGTTTCGATGGCAACGGAGAGGGTCAACTGTTTGATTTTGAGGAGCTGCTCCCACAGGGAGTCAGACTGGACCCCGAAAACGATCTGATCCCGGATCATGGAATCAGTGGTCGAGTCATAATTACATGACTGCGGTAGAATGCGGAGATGGGTCAAAAAGGACTGAAAAGGTTCATCCTTACCCTGAAGCCTCTGTTGGAAGATGTACCGTTCAAAGCTCTCATTCACCTCAATGTCGTAGTGGCTATCGAATTTCAGCAGAACTGTCTTGAACTTTGTCTTGTCTTCGCCATTGGCAAACGTATGCGAGTTATAGATGTGGATGGCGTGTTCCCCACAGTCAACAGGAACAGCGCGATCTTTCTGGCATCCGATGCTGCCTCGAGGTCGGAGGCCTCGATGCACAGGAGGAGCTTTTGTTTGAAGACTTTGCAGTTGGCGCCGAGGTTGCCAGAGATCCCTGAAGCTTCTATCTATCACCACCTCTGCCTCCCGAATGATCCGAAGTTCACCCAGCTCCAGTTCCCTAACGCGGTTTCTGAGGAGCTGGAGATGGGTGCACTTCCTACAGATTAAATCAGCAGGGACACTGACGGCGTCCCTCACCTCAAACATTCTGCAGGAGGAACATTGCACTACCTTCCCTGCCATCCCCTCTAGATGAAAAAGAAAAAGAAAGAAAGAGCTTACCTGTTATTCACTCCCCTTCTCAGCAAGCATTCACGCAGCAACCTCTGTGCCACGCACGATAACACCTGAGGAAAAAGAAAAGATAAACTACTTACCAGTCACCAGCCAGTCCCTTACCTGCAGGCTGTGACGTCACGGTTCAACTTCTTTCGACTTCTACCTGCCCTCGAGCCTTCCGCTCGGCTGGGATCCTTACAGCGGTTGGGTTTTTTTGGTTAGAGGAGGGGGTAGGGTGGGAAACACTGAAGAAGTGTTTTGGGTTTAAGTGGCACTTGAAAACAGCCCCTCCAAAAACCACCTTCAAGTTAGGGTCAGCACACGGACGTATGCAAATTTCCCTGGCAACAGCCAATCAGCAGCTCCGCTCTACTGCCCTCTGCTGGATGCTTGTCTTCACTTGAACAGCTCAAGTCTCTTGCTGAGGTACACCTTCAAGTTAGGGTGAGCACACGGACGTATGCAAATTTCCCCGGCCCTGTGTGCTTTATAATGTGGTGTCCTGTCTGGTGATTGGTTGTTATGTGTCGTTTGTGGTCATTGGTTATCCTGTGTGTCAATCACTGCCTCTCTGCATCTCATTATATACATGAGTGGATATTATGACACACTTCTTTTTGGTACACTATGCTTCTTTCACTTAACACTCTCAGCACTGCTACAGCCTCTCTAGTTCCGCAGCACTTCCTGAAACCAAATTGATCATTGCCATGACAGAAAACTAGGTGGAATTATGAGTGGTGAGGTGGAAGTAAAGAGGTTTCAAGGCGATTTAGACAAGTTGAGTGAGTGAACAAATACATGCTAAATGCAGTACAATGTGGATAAGTGTGAAATTATCCACTTCAGTAGGAAAAACAGAATGGCAGGCTATTATTTAAATGGTGATAGGTTGGGAAATGATGATATACAAAAGGACCTTGTTGTCCTTGCACACCAGTCATTGAAAGCAAGCATGCAGGTGCAACAGGGAGTTCGGAAGGCAAATGGTATGTTGGCCTTCATTGCAGGAAGATTCAAGTACAGGAGCAAGCCTGTCTTACTGCAGCTGGACAGGGCCTTGGTGAGACCACACCTCGAGTACTGTGTGCAGTTTTGGTCTCCTTACTAAGAAAATATGTACTTGCCCAGAGAGAGAACAGCAAAGGTTCACCAGACTGATTCCTGGGATGGCAGTTCTGAAGTACGAGGAGAGATTGGGTGAACGAGGCCTGTATTCACCGGAGTTTAGAAGAATAAGAGGGATCTCATTGAAATACATAAAATCTTACAACGCTGGACAGACTGGATGCAGGAGGTCTAGAACAAGGAATCATGGAATCAGGATACAGAGTAGGCTATTCAGGACTGACATGACGAGACATTTCTTCACTCAAAGGATTGTGAACCTGTGCAATCCTCTAGCACAGAAGGCTGAGGAATCCAAAGTACTAAACATTCTAGACACTACAGCGTCAAAGGGTATGTGGAGAGAGTGGGAGTGTGGCATTGGGATAGAGGATCATCCATGATCAGCTTGAATAGTGGAGCAGGCTCAATGAGGTGAATGGCCTACTTCTGTTCCTATTTTCTATGATACCATGTCTTTGTTTCTATGTAATTATTTGCTTTGGTTTCTAATCTATTGGTTAACTTTAGCATTCATTTGAATGCATGTGCAGTCAATGTGTAATCATTGAGCTATCCAAGCTCATCTAATTCTGGTCTCTTGAGCATCCCCCGATTTTAATGACACCTTCACTGGTGGCTGTGCCTCCTGCTGCCTAAGCCCCTCCCTAAACCTTCCCCTCCCTACCTCACTTTCTTTCTTTAAGGCATTCCCTAAAACCTAGCTCTTCACCAAGCTTTTGGTAATCTGCCCTAATATGCGTTGTCTGGCTCAATCTTATTTTGCTTTATAATGCTCCTGTACAACACAAACGGGCAGCACGGTAGCATTGTGGATAGCACAAATGCTTCACAGCTCCAGGGTCCCAGGTTCGATTCCGGCTTGGGTCACTGTCTGTGCGGAGTCTGCACATCCTCCCCGTGTGTGCGTGGGTTTCCTCCGGGTGCTCCGGTTTCCTCCCACAGTCCAAAGATGTGCGGGTTAGGTGGATTGGCCATGCTAAATTGCCCATAGTGTCCAAAATTGCCCTTAGTGTTGGGTGGGGTTACTGGGTTATGGGGATAGGGTAGAGGTGTAGACCTTGGGTAGGGTGCTCTTTCCAAGAGCCGGTGCAGACTCGATGGGCCGAATGGCCTCTTTCTGCACTGTTGATTCTATGATTCTATGAACACTGCGGGATGTTGTATTACATTAAAAGTACTATATAAATGCAAGATGTTAGAATGTTGTGGTACAGGAAGATTGTTTCTCCAAGTTAGAGCAAGGGTAGATAGCTTGGAAGGAAGGATCTTTACCTTAGGGCTAATGATATAAAATCATGACATTGTTGTTTCTTGGAATCCTCATACACCCGATGCAAAATTTAAGGCAGAAAGCATTTCAATTCTTCCCCTTTCCCCTTCACTGTGAGAAAAGCCAAGAAAACTTTAATCCTTGAGAATGAAATAATCCACCTCATCCCTCTTCGGTGGCATGAATTCCAGGCCTGGAAAGGATAACAGAATAGTTCCCCATCGTTCTCACCACTTCCATCTCTGTGCCCTCCCCTTCCCCAAATGAGGCCCATAATCCCATATCCCTCTCACCCTACTTGAATTGAATACTGAATTTGGTCTTGATCTTTCCCCGCCAAACCACACACAATACCACAAGATGAAAATTAATGATTTTGATTTGACCTTTTCTTTTAAATTTTTCATGCATCATTTTAAAAATTGTTCACTTCTACATAGAACATAGAACGATACAGTGCAGTACAAGCCCTTCGGCCCACGATGTTGCACCGACATGGGAAGTCAAAAAACAAAAGCCATCTAACCTACACTATGCCATTATCATCCATATGCTTATCTAATAAACTTTTAAATGCCCTCAATGTTGGCGAGTTCACTACTATTGCAGGTAGGGCATTCCACGGCCTCACCACTCTTTGCGTAAAGAACCTACCTCTGACCTCTGTCCTATATCTATTACCCCTCAGTTTAAGGCTATGTCCCCTCGTGCTAGCCATTTCCATCCGCGGGAGAAGGCTCTCACTGTCCACCCTATCTAACCCTCTGATCATTTTGTATGCCTCTATTAAGTCTCCTCTTAACCTTCTTCTCTCTAACGAAAACAACCTCAAGTCCATCAGCCTTTCCTCATAAGATTTTCCCTCCATACCAGGCAACATCCTGGTAAATCTCCTCTGCACCCGTTCCAAAGCTTCCACGTCCTCCCTATAATGAGGTGACCAGAACTGCACGCAATACTCCAAATGCGGCCGTACCATAGTTTTGTACAGCTGCAACATGACCTCATGACTCCGGAACTCAATCCCTCTACCAATAAAGGCCAACACACCATAGGCCTTCTTCACAACCCTATCAACCTGGGTGGCAACTTTCAGGGATCTATGTACATGGACACCGAGATCCCTCTGCTCATCCACACTTCCAAGAATTTTACCATTAGCCAAATATTCCGCATTCCTGTTATTCCTTCCAAAGTGAATCACCTCACACTTCTCTACATTAAACTCCATTTGCCACCTCTCAGCCCAGCTCTGCAGCTTATCTATGTCCCTCTGTAACCTGCAACATCCTTCCGCACTGTCGACAACACCACCGACTTTAGTGTCGTCTGCAAATTTACTCACCCACCCTTCTGCGCCCTCCTCTAAGTCATTTATAAAAATGACAAACAGCAACGGCCCCAGAACAGATCCTTGTGGTACGCCACTTGTAACTGAGCTCCATTCTGAACATTTCCCATCAACCACCACCCTCTGTCTTCTTTCAGCTAGCCAATTTCTGATCCACATCTCTAAATCACACTCAATCCCCAGCCTCTGTATTTTCTGCAATAGCCTACCGTGGGGAACCTTATTAAACGCTTTACTGAAATCCATATACACCACATCAACTGCTCTACCCTCGTCTACCTGTTCAGTCACCTTCTCAAAGAACTCGATAAGGTTTGTGAGGCATGACCTACCCTTCACAAAGCCATGCTGACTATCCCTAATCATATTATTCCTATCTAGATGATTATAATTCTCGTCTCTTATAATCCCCTCCAAGACTTTACCCACAACAGACGTGAGGCTCACCGGTCTATAGTTGCCGGGGTTGTCTCTACTCCCCTTCTTGAACAAAGGGACCACATTTGCTATCCTCCAGTCCTCTGGCACTATTCCTGTAGCCAATGATGACATAAAAATCAAAGCCAAAGGCTCAGCAATCTCTTCCCTGACCTCCCAGAGAATCCTAGGATAAATCCCATCAGGCCCCGGGGACTTATCTATTTTCAGCCTGTCCAGAATTGCCAAAACTTCTTCCCTACGTACCTCAATGCCATCTATTCTAATAGCCTGGGTCTCAGCATTCTCCTCCACAACATTCTCTTTTTCCTGAGTGAATACTGATGAAAAATATTCATTTAGTATCTCGCCTATCTCTTCAGACTCCACACACAACTTCCCATCCCTGTCCTTGACTGGCCCTACTCTTACCCTAGTCATTCTTTTATTCCTGACATACCTATAGAAAGCTTTTGGGTTTTCCTTGATCCTACCTGCCAAATACTTCTCATGCCCCCTCCTTGCTCGTCATAGCTCTCTTTTTAGATCCTTCCTCGCTACCTTGTAACTATCAAGTGCCCCAACTGAAACTTCACACCTCATCTTCACATAGGCCTCTTTCTTCCTCTTAACAAGAGATTCCATTTCTTTGGTAAACCATGGTTCCCTCGCTCGACGCCTTCCTCCCTGCCTGACCGGTACGTACTTATCAAGAACACGCAGTAGCTGTTCCTTGAACATCTCCACATATCCAGTGTGCCCAACACTTGCAGCCTACTTCTCCAACCTACCCCTCCCAAGTCATGTCTAATGGCATCATAATTGCCCTTCCCCCAGCTATAATCTTGCCCTCCTGCACACATATGACCCATCTAATGTACTCGAACTATATCTTTTCCAGTCAATATTTGGAAAGTTAAAGTCTCCCATAATAACTACCCTGTTACTTTCACTCTTATCCAGAATCATCTTCGCCATCCTTTCCTCTACATCCCTAGAACTATTAGGAGGTCTATAGAAAACTCCCAACAGGGTGACCTCTCCTTTCCTGTTTCTAACCTCAACCCATACTACCTCGGAAGAAGAGTCCCCATCTAGCATCCTCTCCGCCACCGTAATACTGTTCTTGACTAGCAGCGCCACACCTCCCCCTCTTTGCCTCCTTCTCTGAGCTTACTAAAACACCTAAACCCCGGAACCTGCAACAACCATTCCTGTCCCTGCTCTATCCATGTCTCCGAAATGGCCACAACATCGAAGTCCCAGGTACTCAATTAGGTGTTACAATCCACAATTTTCGTTGTAGTTTGCCAAACTTCCAACTTACAATATCCTCAAACAAAAAATCATTTATCTCATGCCGATGTCTAAATATGTACATAAATGGAAGCAAATCTCCGATGCTTTCTATCAGCCATAACCAACCAATCCAAAATCAACATCCATTTACCGGTCCTCTCTGTTCACAATCTCCATGTAATGTGCTATTGGCTACATTTTCTCCAATAGAAGTAAAATAAACCTGTTGGACTTTAACTTGGTGTTGTAGACTTCTTACTGTGCCCACCCCAGTCCAAAGCCGACATCTCCTCATCATATTTATCTATAGATTGTTTATCTTTATGTTCTTTAATCCACCATATCGATCTTGTATTATCTTTTGCAAACTGCTAGTCCATTGATCTGCAAAATTTTCCAGCAAGTTAATAATGGGCTCAGTCACCTTTCATTCCATCAAAACGGTTAATTTCCAGGTCAACTCTTCTAACTAGGCGATGACATTATTTTCCAAGTGTTTACCTAACTACAGATCATTTATTTCCCGATGCAAAATCAAATCTATTAGTTCATCCTTCTTTATTGAATATGCAACATACTGATTACCAAATACATTCAAGGACCCCTTCTAAATCTGGTCATAAACCTTTGTCTTACTGCAGTCTCTCTTAGGATAATATCTCAATTAGTTGCAACAGCTACTCTGTAAGCACCCCTTCTCTACAAATCTCAACCTTGGATTCAGTTTTTACAGAAAGAGATATCATAATAGACCTTTAGAAGCAGTCGATTATTTTTGTCAACTACATTATTTTCTCAATCCTGCACCTCAGAAGGACAATGCAAGAGAAAGTTACACAGTTTTGGTCAATTGCTGCTACAGGAAAGAGGGAAAGCATCTTAATGGTGAATGCATATTTCACATTCCGTCATAAGTTTAATTTAGGGGAGTGGAAAAGATGGAAGGATATGATTGAAGCTCATTTTCAATATCTCCTTTCCATTTGCCATCACAAAATACATTTTTACTCTTCAGAAATTACCAACACTTTCATTGTTATTTATAAACCACAGCACAACCAAGTTAATACAACATATGAAAAAAGAAAACAACAGAATGTATAAACAAATTAATTTGGATAAAATGGAACTAATTTGAAGTATTTGCTATTTACATTGCTTATTATTTTTAAATGCTCCAAAAATATGCAAATGTACAATTAGGACCAAAGTGTCCCCAACACAAGGTAATTACTACACAGCTCACCATTACTTGTGTTGGATTGTTGTGTAACCCATTCTTACATTGGTTAAAATATACGTGGTGGGTCCCAGTTTTGAAGGCTGACCTAAATACAACTATGTTCTCAGCAGAATCTTGATCTGTGGTTTAAAACTTATTTCTGCCTTCCAATTGCATTCCAAGCTTTCTATCACTGCTCCAATTAAGCTCAAAACAAACTTCAAGAATGGCACCTCATCTTCCAATGCTCCAGAGTAGAAGGGGCATAAAAAAAGTCAGGCAAAATTTCAACTCCAGGTCAACATGAAGCTATCTTGTTAAAAATGCATGCATGGACATCAGGTGCAGAAAGGACTCCTGTGGCAAAGGTGCCCCACAGTCGAATAGCCGACCGATACTCACCGTATAGGCTCACACATGAAGAATAGACCCTTGGGTGAGGTACCGGAAGGCTGCTGGTGCCTGTGGAACCATACCCCAGCATGAGTCACCACCTTCAGGAGAGGAAAGAAGGGGAGAAAATTGGGGGAAAAAATTCTTTAGCTTTACTCCGTGTCAACAGTGGAAGAGTAAAGTCTCACCATGTGACAACTACACACGAATCACAGGCAGTGCAATAGCACAAGTAGGCTTGCCTCAACAGAAGACTTGGGAGTGAGCTCAACCAGATCACTGGATAAACAAGGTTAGCAACATTTAATAAGGGGATCTTTCATCTTAGCATGATGGGAGAAAAAGACCTACTGATTATCGAACAGTAGCAAAAATAGTAATGGTCAGATTACCACCATCCTAATGGCTGAGGATGTATGACAACTTTATTGAAACACAAAAATCAAAACATTGTGCATAATAATCAATGCCAAAACACTTGAATGCAAGACAACTCTAGTCAAACACATAGTAAAATAAACCATTCCAAGTTCCACAATTAAGCAAAAGATCAATTTATTTTCAGTGACTTTGGAAAGGTTTTTCTGCAGGTTATGGTTCAAAATCAATATCTGTCTGAAAATACATGAATCTGACAGAATCTTTTTTCCCATCAATTGCCATAAATCATTCCCAGATCAACGTCAACAAATAAAATTGACAAGAAAATCTATTTTTTAAATGATGTTGATTGAGGGATAAATATCAGCCATGACTTCAGGGATAACTCCCCTGCATTTCTTTGAAATATTGTCATTGATCTTTTACGTTCATCTGAGCAGAGTGGACTTGGTTTAATACCTCATCAAAAAGAGCACCTCCAATGATGCAGCACTCCTGCAATAATCAGTGTCAGTCTAAATGTTTGCACTCAAGTCTGAGTGGGACTTGAACTCACGGCTTTCTGATTCAAAGATAAGACTGCTATCCAACGAACCACCGCTGATACATTTATTTCAGATCTTTTATTACTTTGCCCTTTAAATAAATCAGTTCATCATAACACTAGTTTCATGAACATGATTTAAATTGAATGTTCTGCATGCCAAATGGTGGGAAATAGCATTTCAGTTCCATATGTTAAAGAAGCTGTCACTTGTTTTCGGGTGAGCTTCCACCACTTGTCCATTTGGAAACACCAACGGTATGCGGAATGGACAGAGATCAGTTTGGGATTGATATCTGCTCAATTTCATGTCCCTTTCCATTTTATTCATGCCATTGCCCCATTTAGTCTTTTCTCATGGCAAATTAGAAGAAATAGTGATCAAAACGTTTCCGGAAAATTCAACCGAGTGCCCAGAAACATTTCCAGTTCACTTCACACAAATTAGCACGTGCTGCTGCCATTTGAAAACTACCTTGATATGGTTAAAAACCACTTTCCCGTAGCACTGCTGCCTCACGCGCCGAGGACCCGGGTTCGATCCCGGCCCCGGGTCACTGTCCATGTGGAGTTCACAAATTCTCCCCGTGTCTGCGTGGGTCTCACCCCCACAACCCAAAGATGTGCAGGGTAGGTGAATTGACCACGCAAATTGCCCCTTAATTGGAATTTTTTTTTTTATAAAACACTTGCCAGAATCCAATTTGGGAAACTTCATAGCAAAGTTACACCACACCATTTGTGCCAGCACAAAGTCAAAATTTCCTACTTCCTACCTTAGTCTAACTTTCACAAGCTTTTTTCCCAGGTGATTCCATTAATTTCTTGCTTGTCATCCTAACAACAACTTGTAATATACAGTGTCCTTAACACTATAAACATTGGAAGGGGGGGGCATTGGGGCAGAGGGATGAGGGTAGCATAGTAGCAATGTTGCTCGAGTACTAATCCAGAGGTTCAGGCTAATGCTCTGGGGACAAATCCCACCATGGCAGCTGGTGCCATTCATTCAGTTAATTCAATTAATTAATACACCTGGAATTAAAAGCGAGGCTTAATAATGGTAACCTTGAAACTATCATTGATATTCGTAAAAACACATCTGGTTCATTAATGTCCCTTCGGGAAGGAAATTTGCCATCCTCACCCAGTCTAATCACATGCAATTCTGGGCAAACTGCGACGCCTCTTAAATGTCCTCTGATATAAGATAGACCAGGTTAAAGTCCAACAGGTTTGTTTCGAATCACTAGCTTTCGGAGCACAGCTCAAGGAGCTGTGCTCTGAAAGCTAGTGATTCAAAACAAACCTGTTGGACTTTAACCTAGTGTTGTAAGACTTCTTACTGTGCTCACCCCAGTCCAACGCCGGCATCTCCACATCATAAGATAGACCGTAAGATACCGAAGCAGAATTAAGCCATTTGGCCCATTAAGTCTGCTCCACAAAGCTTAGCCTAGCAAGCTACTCAATTGTGGCAATTAGGGATGGGCAACAAATGCCGGTCTGGCCAGTATCTCCCACATCCCATGAAGAATACATATTTTTAATAATCCCAGAATGCTTCACAAGAATTTTATCATACAAAACATTTAACACCAAGCCACAAACGAGATATTAGAATAGGTGAAAGACATAATTTTTAAGGAGTACCTTAAAGGAGGGAGGAGACGCAAGCTTAGGGAGGAATATCAGAGTTTAAGCCCCAGAGAACTGAAGGCAAGGCTGCTAATAGTGGAACAATGAAAATTTGGAATGTGCATTTAATAAGGACACGGGGACTCCACAGCGAGTAAAATAAGAGCAATGTTTTATTTATACAAACGATATATGCACTATCCGGTATATCCCTACCGGGCTCCATTTTGGCGGTGCCTTACTGGCCGACCTTATATATATTGGGCAATTGAGATACTCCGTAAGACAGAGATCTTAGACAGTAGGATGCTATAAAGATAGCAAAGGAAAGGCCATGGATGAATTGGGAAGGAAAGATAAGAATTCTAAAATCAAGGCATTGCCAGAGAGGCAATATCGGTCAGAAACAGAGTGATGGGTGAATGGGGCTAAGAGCATGTTAGGTTAGGAGCAGAAGATTGAGTGCTAGATGAACTCAGGTTTACAAAGGGCGTAAGGTGGGAGATTGCCTAAAACAGCATTATAGTAGTTGGACCTTGAGGTTGCAAAGGCATGCATGAGAGCTTAATCATTAGAAAACCAGTTATAAAAACCAGAAAACCAATGCACTGGTACTTTCACTACAAGCAGTACTACTACATTGATGTAAGTGTGTTCCGGCTAGTAAAGATACCAGCAATCTTATATTATGCAAAAAGTTCTCATTGTGGAGACTCAAAGGGTTGAATGGCCTGCTCCAGTACCTATGTTTATATTTTTTATCTGCTGAAATATGAAACAAATTTTCTCCATCAACATTTGTGTGTGTTTCACGGAAAGTATCTTAACAATGTCAAAAATCCTTTGATTATGACAATTGTAAATCTAAGCTGTATTTTGTAGCTGTTACTTTAAGCAACAATTACAATTGTTGGCTCAAATAAGAAAGTGCTCAAATAAGAAAGTAAATCAAATATGCTGAAACATTTGAAACCAGCAATATTAGAATTTTGGAGAAGGAACAAGAGAAGATTCTGCTAATTGCAATTTTTGTAATATTAGAAAAAAAGTTTCATATAATTCTTACCTTGCCCTTTGGTAGATATGCCACTGCAATCAGATGGATTAACTACCCAGTAGTAATACTTAAGAGTATGCATTAGCTGCAGCACAGTACCCACTCTACGTATAGTACTGTAAATAGTAGCAGTGCCAATGAATTCAGCAGACAAATAAGTATAAAGTGAAAGTTGCACCTGTAAATTAAACATAAAAGATTATTTGCTTCATCTGCGAAACACTGTGAAACCTATGCCTAAAAATGAATGTTAACATAACAAAATCATTTGTACTAAAGTTAATTATAGTAAAACCTTCAAAGTTGTGCAAACAATCGATTATTACCAAGTCACCAAAACCTTAATTATTTTACCAATACTGGCCTGAGGCAACATCTTACTCTCCACCTTGCTCCACTCTGGTCTCTTTACTCTTGGCCTCCTGCAGTGTTCCAATGAAGTTCAATGCAAGTTTGAGGACCAGGGGCGAAATTCTCCTACCCGCCCCGCCACATTTCTGCCCCGACCGGCCGGCGGGAGTCTCCGTAACACTGGCCGGTCAATGGGGTTTCCCATTGTGGGGCAGCCCCACGCCGTCGGGAAACCCCCGGGCGCCAGCAAAACGGAGACTCCCGCCGGCGGAGAATGACGCCCCAGATTCGGCAATTAGGCATTTTACAGCTTTGGGGTTCAACTCGATTTCAACAACTTCAGTCCATAACTTTTGTCCCTGTTTTCTTTGCAGATTCTGATTTGCCTCCCATATTTTTCTCTTTTTTGGGGCTTTACACAGCAGCGGTTCACCAGTCTGCCAACCACACTCGTTCCAAACACACCTTTTCTTTCTTTACCTGTCCCATTTTGCCTATCAATGGCCTTGCACCACCAACTCTTTGGTCATTTAATCTCTCCTACCTTCCATACTATCACAGACTTTATACCTCTTGTTCTCTTTCCAAACTTCCCCCCTTTTATTTTCTTTTCTTGACAAATATATGAATAGGATGGGAATAGAAGGATACGGACCCAGGAAGTGTAGAAGATTGTAGTTTAGTCGGGCAGTATGGTCGGCACGGGCTTGGAGGGCCGAAGGGCCTGTTCCTGTGCTGTACATTTCTTTGTTCTTTGTTCTTTGTTTAACTGCCTAAAACCTAATACATAGCTACCTTTTCTCAGTTTTAAAGGATTATTGGCCTGAAACATTAACTCTGTTTCTCTCTACATGGACGTGCTGAGAAAGTCCAGCATGTTCTGTTTATTCTTTTAGATTTCCAGCATCCACAGTATTTTTGCATTTATCTCGTGCCTCTAACATAGTGAAAAGTCCCAGGGGGCTATACCAGATCACAGCCAGACATAACTTAAAACCATGCCAAAGAAGGAGATGTTTAATTGATAAAAGCTTTGTCAAATAGGTAGATTCTACGAAATATTTTAAAGGAGACACAGTGGGGTGCCGTGGTTTAGGGAGGAACTTCCAGACCTTAGAGCTGAGATGACTGAAGGCACAGTTGCAAATAGTAAAGGGGGCGGGATGTGACTGAATGAATAAAAGGCTAGAGTTGGAGGAACACAGAGGGCTCTGTGTGTTTCTAAGGCTCGAGGAGGTTACGAAGATATGGGATGAGAACATGATGATGAGAATGCTAAAATGAAGGTGTTCAGCAGCCGTGGATCTGAGACTGAGTCAGGGTGAATGAGACTTGGTGTGAGCTAGGATACAAGCAGCAAAGTTTTTAATGAGTTCAAGTGGAATACAGAAGGCCAGCCAGCAAAGCACTGGAGGCAACACAAACATGACCGAGAGTTTCAGCAACAGCTGCGCTGAAGCAGAGATAAAGGCCAGAAACATTATAGTGGGAGACGATCTTAATTTTCTTTTAAAAATTGAGAAGCGTATGGAAGAGAATGCATTAACCCTCGTTTAAACCCGAGTCTCCACTGACTTACCCTGATCTACAGTTAACTTGAACGTCCCACAAACATTCACTCCCTCCACCACTGGAGCCCAGTGGCAGCAGTGTATGTGCTATCTACCAGTGGGGGCCAGTTTAGTTCTGTTGTCTAGACAGTTGGTTGGTGATGCAGAGCAAGGCCAGTAGCGCGGGTTCATTTCCCGTACCAACTAAGGTTATTCATGAAAGCCCGCCCTCTGAACCATACCCTTCATCTGAGGTTTGGTGATTCTCACAATAAATCACCACCAGTCTGCTCTCCACCCCAAAGGGGCAAGCAGTCTATGGTCATCTGAGACTATGGTGACTTTACCTTTACCTTCACCATCTACAAGATACACTGCAGGAACTCAGAAAAGCTCCTGAGACAGCATCTTCCAGACCCATGACCGCCATTGTCTAGAAGGGCATGGGCAGCAAATATATAGGAACACCTCCTTCTGGAAATTCCCCTCCAAGCCGCTCATCGTCCTGACTTGGCTGTTCCTTCACTGTTGCTGGGTCATAATCCTGGAACTCTCTCCCGAACAGCACTGTGGGTGCATCTACACCACATGGACTGCAGCGGTTCAAGACGATAGCTCACCACCACCTTCTAAAGGCCAATTGGCAATGGCAAGAAATGTTAGCTTAGCCAGCAATGCCCACATCCCATGAATGAATATCTTTTAAAGTTCATATTTAGCAAGGAGAAAAATCACGTTAGGCTTCTGATCGCTTTCCACCAAATTCATCAGTCAGGTGAGGACATAATATGACTTATCCATGTTACAGTTGAACAGCTGTAGGCTATGTAAACCTTTATACTTTTTGTATCTTTTATATTTTGTGTGCTATGGATTCTATGATGTGCATTTTGTATACGCTCACAGTAGATGGAGAGTTAATTTTAGTTGTGTGCTCGACTGAGGAAGTGCTGACCGTGTGACTTGAGTCAATTGGAACCACTGTTAGGAAAACAAAGGTAGTTTTAAAGGATTTATATTTGTATTGATAAGTATTAGAAATATGTTACAATTTTAAGTGGGTTTAATTTAATATTTCTGTGCCTGAAAGGGTAAAGATTATGTTGGACAAAGGTTTTGTATGTGTAGGGATTGGTTTCCATTCCAACTTTGATTCTATTGTGCTTAGAGAGAGTTACGGCGTAAAGAATAAATATAAATAGAAGGGGTTGCTTAGCAACTGGAGGCCCTTGTAAGGATAAAAAAAGCTTTTAAGTTTAAAGTGCAAGTTACAGACCAGAAGAACCAGGGAATTGGGACAGAATGTTTAAGACCAAGATATTGTTCAGAAGAATTGAAGGAGAAGTAAACAAAGTGTTCTAAGTTAAAGAGACAATTGCAGTAACCAGGTTTAAAATGGGACAGCAGCCTTCAAAGGTAAATCAAACATCTGGGGACATTTTAATACAGTCTGGTAATGAAGAGTTAAAGCAATTGTGAGAAGTTTGCACAGAAGTCAAGACAAAGAAACCTAAAGAGGGTTGATGCAAAATCATGAACTAGATTTCCTGTTAAAAGTAGAGCAGAAGCTTGGTTTAAAAATGTAATTTGGAAAACCAGGTCTGGATTTCAGAATGTATACGCTGAGGGATTGCACAATTATGTGGGAAGATTGAGGGCAGCACAGTAGCATAGTGGTTAGCGCAATTGCTTCACAGCTCCAGGGTCCCAGGTTCGATTCCCAGCTGGGTCACTGTCTGTGCGAAGTCTGCACGTTCTCCCCGTGTGTGCGTGGGTTTTCTCCGGATGCTCCGGTTTCCTCCCACAGTCCAAAGTTGTACAGGTTAGGTGGATTGGCCATGCTAAATTGCCCTTAGTGTGCACAATTGCCCTTAGTGTTGGTTGAGTGGAGTTACTCAGTTATGGGGATAGGGTGGTGTGGGCTTGGGTAGGGTGCTCTTTCCAAGAGCCGGTGCAGACTTGATGGGCCGAATGGCCTCCTTCTGCACTGTAAATTCTATGATTCTATAATTCTATGATTGTGAAGCTTGTTTTTGGGAGTGGAGTTTGGGAACTCTCACATAACAAATATCTTGGGGCTTCTGAGAAGACATCTACAAACATTTACTTGGGGTTCAGAGTGGAAAGCGTATTTGCCTACAGTCATCTTGTGCGCTTAAAAAGGACTTTGTGTTGCTGAGACCACTGTAGATTAAGATGTACTTTGTAATCAGTGTTAATCTTAAAAACCTGTGTGTAATTGTTAAAACTACAGGGAGGGTAATAATAATAATAACTTGTCACAAGTAGGCTTCAATGAAGTTACTGTGAAAAGCCTCTAGTCGCCACATTCCAGCGCTAGTTCGGGGAGGCCGGTACGGGAATTGAACCCGCGCTGCTGCCTTGTTCTGCATTACAAGCCAGCTATTTAGCCCACTGTGCTAAACCAGTCCCATCATAATCCCATTTTCTTCATGTTTAATACATTTTTTTCTTGCCTTTAAAACAAATTTTGAGGTCCTGCGACTCCATTCCTCCACTTTTGTACAAAAAATAAAAGTTACCGTCTTTTGAGCCATTGTTCAATTATGGCATCTTCCCATCTAATTGTTATGTAAACTGGGATAACACTACATTGTAACAAGGACTAATGACGTGAATAAAGAAGGGAAAGTGGAGGGCAGGTGTCCGAATTTGTGTGACTGGTTGCAATCAAAATATAATAGGAAAAACAAATATATGCTTTGCAAATAAATTATGGATTAATGATCTTTGGAGTTATAATCAAATGGATGCGGGGATCAGCAAGTCCTGTGAATATTTATTTTGGAAAGAGGTAAGAATGGACTGTTTACGTGTTATGTACATGCTGTTTGGTAGATACTCAGGGTCGCGAACACAACTCATGAATTAATGAAAGCAAGGTTCAGAAGATGGGGCCTTCATGAATAACCTGAGCTAGTACGAGAATTGAACCCAGGCATCGTTCCGCAACACGAACCAGCTGTCCAGCCATCCAGCCAACTGAGCTAACCAACCCTTTCCTAATACCAATGCCTCAAGTGTTTCCTTGTCCAAAATGTATCACCTCATTTCTGAACCTCTTGCGCATCCTGTCAACATTCACTATTAAGGATCACACATAAAGAAAGGCACACATCTCATACCCCAACAGAGAATCAAAAAATCTCTCCATAGAGTGGGGGCAAAATGATTATGCAGAAAATTGGTAAGTAAGAAGGGATAAGAGGATGCATTTCCCTGAAACATACAAGTGCTCCCAATGTTCTCTTAAAACATACCTTTGCAGGAGTATGAATCCAGATGGCAGGATTAAAAAGAATGTGATCACACAGCTGTTTTAATAAAGGAGCTCCATGGGTCAAACCATCAAGGTATTTAGCAAAGGACAAAAACTGTTCGAGGACGGCTCGTGTTATGTGAACTCTGGATGACTATATGCAGAAGGAAGAAAAATCAGAACATGTGGAAATTAATGAATTTTCTTTCAAATCACAATCGTTATCCCCTGATTACATATTCTATACAATGTAATTTTTAAACATCAAAATCATATTAAGTTTGGGGAAACTGAAAACATCTCATTGCTATGTCATTTAACATATCTATCTCATATGACAACAAAATCTGCCTAGTCAAACATATTAATTCAGCTATAAATATTTAGGTATTTTATAAGCATGTTGAATTACATAGCTAGCCCGCTATATTTCAAAATGATTTCTTACTTACTCTCGAGATAAAGAATGAAGCTTTGAAAATAAGCTATCCAACAAAAAAATGAAATAGGTTTCAAATTCTACTGAATATAAGAACTCCCATTATAAAAATAAGTTATTCTCATTTAATATTATTCCAAAATATTTCAAAAGTACAGCACACAAGGATTTAAAATAGTTACTTCTGTAAATAAAAAACTGTCAAACTGGAAACAATATTATGAAAAACAAGTTTGTCTACATATCATAAAATTAAATATTATTCATTTAACTTTGTCAATCAGGTACAACCAGATATTTTTCCAGATTCTAAATTAAGATATTATGCTCGTGTCTTGATAAACTTACCTTTTCTAAGAGGTAGCCAATTACTAAGAATCCTTTTCCACCCAACATTTGTTCTTGCATAGCCACTGAGCTCTTCAGCAGCTCAACTAGAAAGGCCAGAAGGGTTGCACTGCACAAAGGTATGCCAAAAACAGTTAGAAAGTTCGAAAGAAACACTGTTTTCCTTATTATTCTTGTATAATTTTCCACACGGCTTGCTAAAAGCTTGATTGCATTAAGAACAAAACTACCTCAATTAATTTTGAAGCTAGAAATTCATTATTCGAGAACTTCTAAAATTTCTACTTGAAAAATACTAAATCAATACAATTCCTACAGTACAGAAGGAGGCAATTCGGCCCATCGGGTCTGCACTGACCCTCGAAAGAGCATCCTACCTAGAGTCCACTACCCCGCCCTATCCTCGTGAACCTCGCACATTAATCATGGCCAACCCATCTAGCCTGCACATCTTGGAACACTAAGGGGCAATTTAGCAACGCCGATCTTCCTAACCTGCATCTCTACCTTCACAGTGAACCTCATATTTCATGAGGAACAGAAGTGTCCAGAAGATTTTTGCTTTTCTGCACTGTTGGTGAAGGCAAGGAAAGGGATTACATAAATTACATGTTATTTTCGCACAACATTTGGTATCAAAGACCGGTAAGTGCATTGCAGTCACACATTTGAGTGATCGGAACGAAGTTACTGATTGGAATGAACTTACCTCTCTTTGATGTGGTTGATGTTTGTAAACATTAGAGTGTCAGCACTTAGAGTCACTCATTGATGAAGGGAGATAGATGAATGAATCAAGGTTGCAGATGTTTTGTGGAAGCTTTCAATCACAGCTAGAACTACGAGATCTGAATGAATGGCTTGCAGCTAATGGATCTGAGGGATTTAAACACAAGTCACAGCTGTTCTCCTTCTAGAAACGGATATGCGGAGCTTCCAGGTAAGTGTTACAGCTGGCATTGTTTTCACTGCTCCTGTCTGGACTATTCTTGAGCTTCCAGACAGGGGTCTATTTTCTCGGGGGGGTCTCAGTAGCGGGTCCCTTTAGTTAGGGAGCCCCTCTGTGGGGGGTTCCTTTAGTTAGGGGGTCCTGTGGAGGGGTTCCTTTAGTTGGGGGGTCTCTGTGGGGGTTCCTCTAGTTGGGGGGTCTCTTCAGTCAGGCGGTCAGGGTGGGGGGGGTCTACCTATTAAGCGGGTCCCTGGGGAAGGTTTCCCTATTAAGGCGTGCCTGGGAGGGGTCTCCCTATTAAGAGGGTTTTGTGGGAGGCGGGTTTCCCTAGTTAGGGAGTCCCTAGGAGGAGGCGAGATGGGTCATCCCCATACTTGGAGGAAGGGGTGGCATCCGTAGCCGGCACGCGAGGTCCCCGAAAATTGCAAGCATACGCGCCCACGCTGCCGGCCCATCGGGGGAGGGCATCAGGTGACGTCCTGAAGCCATCCCAATAGTGTGCAGTGTACTCAGCGATGACGCTATCTTTGAGGGGCGGGGCATCCAATAACGGCTCCACCCCGATTTTGGCGTCAAAACGGATTATCCGGCCAATCGCCGAATGCGATTTTGCCATCGGCAAGTGGAGAATCCAGCCCCAAACTCCCAAACGGAGAATCCCAGCCACTGTACATGCTTGGATAAAAGTAAAATTTTTGTCACCAAATGTTTATGAAAAAACATTTAGGTCAACTTTTGCACAAGTATTATTTTCAAAGGGTTGAATTGTTTTGTGCCGAGGTCTACAGAACATATGCAACCCGATCTGCGACTCTGCGATATTTTGGATTGACCTCTTTCCTTCTTAAGAGTTTCCCGGCCTTCCCACTCGCCGTGTCCCTGCCTGCCCACTCGCCACGTCCCTGCCCGGCCCAGCTGCTCACCGCGCCTCTGCCCAATCCACTCGTTCACCACGCCCATGCCCAGCCCGCTTGCTACGCCCCTGCCCGGCCCATCCGCTACCCTGCTTTCGGTCACTTTCCCGCTCTTCTCACCCTCGCTCACAGCACGTTACCAGGAGAGAAAGCAGCACGTGTGAGAGCCGGGCAGAGAAACAACAAGCTGGAGAATCTGGCAGGAAAGCAGAGAGAGAGAGCCAGTGAGAAGGAGAGACGATATGCGGTTGTTGAGTAAAAAGTTAGGATTTTTAGGTCAAAAGCCGAGGCTCAACCTCTATATGAGATCGACTATTACTCATGTATATATGATGTATGGTGCAACAAATTTAAGGTGATGAGTGCTAAATGCAACACGGAATTATTGGGATATATCTAAAACTGAAGTGGCTTTTTTCTGGAATCCTCAAAGAAAACAAACTAAAAGAAATTATTACAAAAAAATTGTGCAAACAGAATAAATCAGAAAATAGCAATAGTCAGCAATTACATTTAAATTAAACTAATAAAACCTCCTTTTCATTTCTGCAGGGAATTGGGCAAGGCAGTGTCAGTTTTTATTTAGCTCCATGTGGCCTTTTAAGATTTCAAAATGGCACATGCACACGACTGATCTGAAATGCACTGGATGTCATATTGATAAAGGATTTGCACACACACAACGTTTGGCCACCAGCAGCATGTAGAGTAGGTAGATCATGCTGTCAATCATAATGCAACATTGATCTGATGCCATGCTACCAGTTTAGAGCTCCACACTACAGCAATAGTCCCCCTCAACATCACAGTTGAATGCATTTGACAGTATGCGACCCTCTCACTGCACCACCCAGCAATATTTAAAGGGTTCATCAACTACTTGTTGTTGTTGAATTATTTCTTCCAGCTGTTGCTGCATCTACACATTTGGGGGAGCTTGCCTAGATTTGCCTAGATTTACAAAAAACTTGAGTTTCTATAAGGCATGGTCTGGTAAGTGAAGAATCTTTTTGGTGACGTACAGATTCAAAAGAGCACTCCACCTAGGCCCATTTCCCCACCTAACCTGCACATCTTTGGACTGTGGGAGGAAACCGAAGCACCCGGAGAAAATCCAGGCAAATACAGGGAAAATGTGCAAAGTCCACACTGACAGTCATCCAAGGCCTGAATTGAACTCAGATCCCTGGCGCTGTGATGGAATCCTTACAGTACGTCGGTGTTGATGAGCTATAGTTAATAATAATAATAATTGCTTATTGTCACAAGTAGGCTTCAATGAAGTTACTGTGAAAAGCCCCTAGTCACCACATTCCGGTGTCTGTTCGGGGAGGCTAGTATGGGAATTGAACCCGCGCTGCTGGCCTTGTTCTGCATTACAAGCCAGCTGTGCTAAACCAGCCCCTAATGACTTAGTTGAGATAGCTGTGGGAGTCGGTGGGCTTGTAATAAATATTAATGGCCAGTCTATCATCATAAATGGAGACAGAGAGGTCAAGGAGACAGAGAGGTCAAGGAAGGGAAGGGCAGTGTCAGAGAGGGATGAAGGAATGAAAATTGGAAGCAAAAATCAATCCATTTTTTAAGATCCAGACAAGAGCATGAAGCAGCACCGACTGTCATCGATGTAACGGAAAAAGCTGTGGGAGCAAGCCTGAGTAGGACTGGAACAAGGAATGTTCCACATGACACACAAAAAAAACCCAGACATAATAGCCATGCAGGTATCATGGCCACACCTTTTATTTGAAGGATTTGAGACAAGTTAAAGGAGCAATTGTTGAGTGACAGAATTGTTGAGTGACAGAGCGGATTTTTTGGACCTCAAGAAAGAAGCGGAGAACCTTCAGACCCTCTTGGAAAGGGATGGATGTGTAGAGAGATTGGACATCCATAGTGAAGAGGCGGTGGTTAGGGTCAGGAAACTGGAAATTGATGATATGACATAGGGCATCAGAGGAATCAACTGGACAAGTGGAGAGAGGATTGAGTCAAACATAGGAAGAAATGGATTGTGGGGCAAGAACTATGGGTCTACCAAGGCAGTCCTCTTTGTGGATTTTGGGAAGGAGGTCGAAGCGGGCTTTGCGGGGTTGGGGTGCTATGTGGTTGGAGGCTGTGGAGGGAAGATCCCCAGAGGTAATGAGATCCATGTCAGTCCTGGAAACAATAGCTTGAGGGGTTGAGTGGCCTACTC
The DNA here is from genome assembly GCF_047496885.1 of Scyliorhinus torazame. Classification (NCBI taxonomy): domain Eukaryota; kingdom Metazoa; phylum Chordata; class Chondrichthyes; order Carcharhiniformes; family Scyliorhinidae; genus Scyliorhinus; species Scyliorhinus torazame. Next base: position 161,180,855 of record NC_092721.1, on the reverse strand, counting down.
CTGCTCTTTATTCATATGTTTCTATTGTCATGGGCGAGGCATTTTCAGAACCCCAAAATGTATCATGGAGTTCAACCAACCTCTCCCTTTAATGTATTTGTTGCTTTTCCTAGCACACGGCTTGTTCCCTAGGTGTGGGATTACAATTATGGACACGTGGGTTTTTAAACACAAAACAATGTTTATTGCATGAACTCAATTTAACATCTTAAATAAACATTGGATCTCTTAACACCCCTTACTTCACAGATAACTCAGAAAATATTGCAACAGTAAATAATTCCTCAAAATGTTCCTTCAAACTTCCAAGAGACTTAACACCTTTAAACAGAATCACATCAGGTTAAATGCTTTACTATTATGAGTTTAAATCACCCAAATGATCCAGAGATAGTCTTTCATGGCAGAGATCCACTTCATTGCAAACACAGACACTCACAAGCTCTTTTCAAACTGCAGCTCTCTGGAAACACACAGACACACACAAGCTGCTTTTTAAAACTGCAGCTCTCTGGAAACACCCAGACACACACAAGTTATTTTTCAAACTGCAAAACTAAACTGCAAAATGGCTGATCTAAAGCCCAGCTCCACCCACTCTCTGACATCACTGTTTTCTGAAAGGTACATTGCTTAAACATCCATGTCTTAAAGGTACTCTCATATGACACCTCCCCCCAAGAAAAAAAACAAACCATCAACTTCAAGATGGTTTCATTTTTCACTTTTGCACCATCCACGAAGAAATGTACACAGTAAATATACCTTTTTGTTTCTCAAAAAAAAACACACGCAAACAGGTATAATAATATAGTCCATTTTTCTTTGTTCTTCTTCCTCCAACCGAAAACCTTCTCAATTGATCACATTTGTGACAAAGCATCGGCGATCACATTTTCCCGTCCTGCCACATGTACTATTTTTAAATGAAATGGCTGCAACAATACACTCCAGCGAAACAGCCTTGTATTGTTATTCCGGAATCGCTCCAAAAACATCAAATGATTATAATCAGTAAATATAATGGTGTCAGATGGATTGCTGGTCACATAAATGTGAAAATGTTGCAAAGCCAGCACCAAACTCAACGTCTCCTTCTCAATCGTCGAATACTTTTCTGGTGAGAATTATATTTCTTTGAAAAATAACCAACAGGCCGCTCTAGCCCTTCGTCGTCGTCTTGTAGCAGCACCGCACCTCCGCCCACATCGCTCGCATCAACAGCCACTTTGAAGGGTTTGGTATAATTTGGGATGACTAACACAGGAGCAGTGGTTAACACAGCCTTCAGGCCATCAAATGCCTGTTGACACTCCCCTCCCGCTGGAATTTGTTACGCTTCTTGAGCAGGTCCATCAGTGGAGCGACCACACTGCTAAAATTTGGTATAAATTTCCGGTAAAATCCACTCATACCAAGAATTCGCATTATTTCCCATCGTGTCGACGGTATCGGAAACTCCCCAATAACTTTCGTTTTCACATCCCGTGGGACCAGTCGACCCTGTCCGATTGTATGGCCAAGGAAAGTGACTTGGGCTTTTCCAAATTCACTTTTGGCTAGGATTATCACCAAACACGCCTCCTGAAGTCGATCGAATAACTCCCTCAGATGTTTTAAATGTTCTTTCCATGTCTGGCTGAAAACTACCAGATCGTCGATGTATACCGCACAATTGGGTAATCCTGAAACAACTGTATTAGCTAACCATTGAAATGTTGCACAAATGTGACAACCAGGCATTACTTTGAACTGGTATATACCATCTGGAGTCACAAAAGCTGAAATCTCCTTCGCCCTTTCAGATAAAGGTACTTGCCAGTAACCTTTCAGTAAATCCAATTTGTAAATAAAAGCGGATTGTCCCGCTTTGTCAATGCAATCCTCCAAATGTGGGATAGGATCAGAGTCCGTTCTTGTAACTGCATTCACCTTTCGATAGTCCACACACAACCGTTGGGTACCGTCTGGTTTAGGTACTATCATTATGGGTAAGCTCCATTGGCTGCAACCCACTTCAATTATGCCATTCTTCAGCATACTCTCAATCTCTCTGTTAACCTGTGCCAATTTTAAAGGATTAAGTCTATGTGGATGTTGTTTGCTAGGAACAGCATTTCCCACATCTACATCATTTATAGCCATTTTAGTACTTCCCAATTTATCTCTACAGACTTGCCCATGCGATATCAATAACTCTTTCAGGTCAGTTTGTTTTTCCTCTGGAAGGTAACTTAACAATTCATCCCAATTTTTAAGAACATCCTCGTTTTCCAATTTGTTTTGAGGTACGTCAAATTCACAGTCATCTGGATTTGGTTCGTCACTTTGAGTTAGAATCATTAAAACCTCCTTTTTCTCTCCTTCCCTTTCAAAGTACCTTTTAAGCATATTCACATGACACACTCGGTGAGTCTTTCTTCTATCTGGTGTTTTTACCACATAATTCACCTCACTTAATTTCTTTTCAATCTGATACGGTCCACAAAACCTAGCTTTTAAAGGCTCATCTACCACTGGTATCAACACTAAAACTTTATCCCCACTGGCAAACTACGAACTTTGGATTTCGTGTCTGCTACCCGTTTCATCACATTTTGTGCAACTTTTAAATGTTGTCTAGCCAATTCACCTGCTCTTTTTAATCGTTCCCTAAAAGTTGACATGTAATCCAATAGTGTAATTTCTGATTTCTCACCCACCAAATTTTCCTTAATCAATTTAAGTGGTCCTCTTACCTCATGACCAAAAATTAGTTCAAAAGGACTAAATTTGGTAGCCTCATTAGGTGCATCCCTAATTGCAAACAATACAAATGGGATTCCTTTATCCCAATCCTCTGGATAACCTTGACAATACGCCCTCAACATTGTCTTTAATGTCTGATGCCACCTTTCTAACGCTCCCTGCGATTCTGGATGGTACGCAGTCGATTTAAATTGTTTTATTCCTAAGCTATCCATAACTTCTTTGAATAACCTTGAAGTAAAATTTGTTCCTTGATCCGATTGAATTTCTGTGGGTAGTCCATATCTAGTAAAGAATTTAAGTAACTCCTCCACAATCCTTTTAGCTGTAATATTACGAACTGCAATGGCCTCTGGAAACCTAGTAGACACATCCATTACAGTCAAAAGATATTGATTCCCACTTTTTGTTTTAGGAAGCGGTCCTACACAACCGATTAGGACCCTTGTAAAAGGTTCCTCAAATGCTGGAATGGGTATTAAGGGCTCTAGTTTTATCACTGCTTGAGGTTTCCCCATCACTTGACATGTGTGACATGATTGACAAAATGTAACTACATCTTTATGTAGTCCAGGCCAATAAAAATGTTTCTGGATTTTAGCTTGAGTTTTCCTCATTCCCAAATGACCTCCCACTGGTACCTCATGTGCAACTCGCAACACCTCCTTTTTATACCCTACTGGCAATACTACTTGATTAACTTCTGCCCACTTTTCATCCGCCTGCATATGTACAGGTCTCCATTTTCTCATCAAGACATCATTTTTACAGTAATAACACTGTTATACTCTCAGATGCCTCTTCCGTATATGCTTTCTGATACATTCGGTTTATTTCTACATCTTTCTGTTGTAACTCCGCCAATTTTCCTGAACTAAAAATATCTGCCTCATCCTTCACCTGGTCTTGTTCTTTTTCAACCAGCTGATCAAAAATCATTTCTGATAATTGGACTTCAGCTTCACCCTTTGATTTCTCCTCGTCTTAACCTGTGACTTTGCGACCTTGTTTGTGCACAATCCGGAAAAATCCCAGGATATTCGTCCTTCAACACTTCAGTTGACTGATTTTCCAATGGCCTATCAACCACAGTAGGCATCACTCCCACCTGCGATCCAGCTATATCATTACCCAAGATAAACTGTATTCCTGGACAAGATAGTTTATCTATTACTCCTACTACCACTTCACCACTCTTCACTGGACTTTCCAACCTTACCTTATATAATGGAACGCTACTCCTCTCACCCTGAATTCCACATATCACCACCTTTTCTGGCAACATTCTTCCCAAACTACATAATTCCTCATCTCTTACCATTAAAGATTGACTAGCCCCTGTATCTCTTAAAATTGTGACTTCTTTACCTGCTCCTCCTGATACACATGAGTAAACTTTACCCACACAAGTAAATTCTTTAAAGACATCTGGCACCTTCTTAACAATTACTTCTTGAACAGGCTGTACAATCGTTTGCACCTCCTTCGCTTCCCTTGGGCTTTCCTTTACCACTCAATCCCCACTGCCTTATCCTGTTTTACCACATCAGCCTTCCCAGTGCTTTTCTTCAACCCCCAACACTGTGACTTTACATGGCCTAGTTTATTACAGTGAAAACATCTGAAACTTTTCATTTCTTTTCCACCCTCCTGGATTTCTTTTTTAATCTGAGGTACACTCTCGTTGTTGTCTCCCATCAGATCACCTTTACCTTTACCACTTGAGTATTTCTCATGTCCCCAGTTTCTATCCCTCACCGGCTGAAACTGATGTCGGAAACCAATCTTTGATTTATTAACTAATTCGTAATCTTCTGCCATTTCCGTGGCAAATCTCGCTGTTTTAACCCTCTGTTCTTCCACATGAGTTCTCACTACATCAGGAATTGAATTTTTAAATTCCTGCAAAAGTATAATTTCTCTGAGAGCTTCATACGTTTGGTCTATTTTCAAAGCCCTTATCCACCTATCAAAATTACTCTGTTTGAGCCTTTCAAACTCCATGTATGTTTGACCAAATTCTTTCCTTAAATTTCTAAACCTTTGTCTGTAAGCTTCAGGCACCAGCTCATATGCACTTAAGATGGATTTCTTCACCTCCTCATACGTTCCAAATACCTCCTCCGGTACTGATGCAAACACTTCACTAGCTCTACCTACCAGCTTTGTTTGAATCAGTTACACCCACATGTCCTGTGGCCATTTCATTTGTTTAGCTACCTTCTCAAATGAAATGAAAACGGCTTCCACTTCCTTCTCGTCAAACCTTGGCAATGCTTGAACATATTTAAATAGATCCTCACCACGTCTTCCACTATGACGCTCTGTCTCATTATCCTCATCCATCTCCTCCAACTGTACGTGTCCCTTTACGTCTGCCAATTTTAACTGATTGTCATGTTTCATGGCCATTTTCTGAAGTTCAAACTCCCTCTTTATCTTTTTCCCTGATCTGTATCTCCCTTTCTTTTTCTTTTTGTTCTGCTCGGGCTATTCTTTCTTTTCTCCTTTCTTCTCTCTCCTTTTCTTTTTCCTCTCTCTCTCTTTCCTCTCTCTCACTCTCGTATGCCAGCCGCTTTAATTCTTTCTCATGTTCCATTTGTTTAATTTGCAACTGAATTTTTGCCATTTCCAATGAGTCAAACTCTATCTCAAGCAACTTAAAATGCTTAACCACCGCCATAATTACCTCATCTTTTCGCATTTTGTCAGGTAATGTTGACTGCAATGTTCTTGCCAAATCTAACAGTCGGCTTTTCGTTTCTGTCCGTAAAGTACTACGTGTGACATTCTCCACCCCCAAAAACTTCTGAGCCTCTGAAAGAGCCATTGTTCACAACACTCTCCCCACTTAAACTAAAATACCACACCAGAAAAGCAACAATCCTTCACTGTCTTTAAATTTACAAAAGCCAATCCAATAGATAGACTTTTATCCCCCTCGAGCCCCCAATTGTTATGGGCGAGGCATTTTCAGAACCCCAAAATGTATCATGGAGTTCATTGCAACACAGACACTCACAAGCTCTTTTCAAACTGCAGCTCTCTGGTAACACACAGACACACACAAGCTGCTTTTTAAAACTGCAGCTCTCTGGAAACACCCAGACACACACAAGCTCTTTTTCAAACTGCAAAACTAAACTGCAAAATGGCTGATCTAAAGCCCAGCTCCACCCACTCTCTGACATCACTGTTTTCTTCAAGGTACATTGCTTAAACACCCAGGTCTTAAAGGTACTCTCACATGACAGTAGGTTCTCAGATATTGATACAGAGCACTCATCACCAGCCTCTACCACTGGTAGTGTTTACAAATACATGCAAGTTACAACAGGAAAACAAGCTGTTAAGTCCTATCAGTTCCTATTGACATTCACTCTGTACACAAGCAACTGACCCTAAAATTAACTTGCCCTTTTCCTATATCCTTTTATTCTCTTTCCCTTCATTGAGCTATTCAATCCAATCTTGGAATTGAAAACTTTTGCTTCAACTGCTAACACAGTAAATAAATTCTGTAGCCCCACCTCTTTTGCTCTCAAGTCCAAATCTCTTATATCTTTTTCCATGGCCCCTCCCTTAAATTAACAGAATCATTCCACAACTATTTACACTGTCCAATCCTTTCATAAATTTAGACACCATCACATTGGCCTGGCCTATTATCTGCACTGTTCTAACTAACAAGGTCCCAATTCCTAAATCTCTCAATTTAGCACATGAGCCAAAATCCTTCTGATTTTAAATAGTAGACCATTGTTTGTTCTTCATAGATATCAGACAGTTAAAGACGATGCAATAATTCATTTAAATCTAACCCTGGCATTAAATATAAAAAATCAGTGGAAACTAGATCCAGGTTAATGACACCGCACAAGGGGCGGGATTCTCTGACCCCCCTCCGGGTCGGGGAATCGGCGGGGGGGGCGGCGTGAACCCCGCCCCGCCGCTCTGAAGCCGGCTGCCGAATTCTCCGGTGCCGGGTTTTGGGCAAGGGCGGGGATCGCGCCGGTCGGGGGCCGTTGGCAGTGGCCCCCCGGCGATTCTCCGGGCCCCTTTGGGCCGAGCGGCGCCCATTTTCGGCCAGTCCCGCCGGTGTGTATTAGACCATGTCCATACCGGCGGGACCTGGCTTTGAGGGTGGCCTGCAGAGTCCTCGGGGGTGGCGCAGGGGGATCCGGCCCAGGGGGGCCCCATGGTTGCCTGGCCCGCAATCGAGGCCCACCGATCTGCGGGCGGGCCTGTGCCGTGGGGGCGCTCTTTCCCTCCGCGCCGGCCTCTGTAAAGCTCCGCAATGACCGGCGCGGAGAAGAACCCCCCTGCGCATGTGCAGGAAACATGCCAGCGGTTCTGCGCATGCGCCAGAACATGCTGGCGCTCCTGCGCATGCGGCAATTCACGCCGCCCATCGGAGGGCCTTCAGCGCCAGTTCACGCGCCGCCGACCACTCCAGCGCCGGCCTAGCCCCTGGAGGTGCAGAGGATTCCGCACCTTCCGGGCAACCCGACGCCGGAGAGGTTCACGCCACTCCTTGGCACCTGTACGGCCCGCCCCGCCGGTTCCCGGAGAATCCCGCCCAAGATCTCTGCTTTGGGCACAATGGGATCCTGAGTTGGCCACAATTAGCACATAAGTAAGCATGACTGACAATCTCTGGACTCGCAGTGTGGCATTTTGTGGTTAATGGATGCCACATATAGTAATACACAGGGCCCTGTCATATGCAAAAAGAAAGAACGTGTACACATCTCGTGCAGGTTTCAGCTAAACAAAACAATAGGTAGCCGCAGGGCAATTCATTCCACAGGACAATGCCTTGGCCAATCAGAGTCAAACTACCTGGTTTAAATTTCAGACAATGCTTGGCCATTATCTGTCAGTAATCGTCAACAGGTGCATTCTCCATGGCAACGCCTCTACCAGAGTTCACTTGGCAACTAATCAGCAACCTCTTCTCAAACAGTATAAAGTTGCTGATTCCCCTGACACAGGTATTCTTGCGATTGTTCAGATGAGTGAAAGACAAAAAGCTATTTCAGCAATACTCAAGTTCTGTACTGCGAAACTGTAATGACTTAGACTAGGCCTTTGAGATTGGCCATTAGAATACGAATTCCCTGATTAATGGCCCAATCAAGGAACCCCTTTCTCTGTATATAACAGGGAGTGTCAGATCCTCTGCACTCCCAGTGTAGACAGCATGCTGATTGTTCTGCTGCTGGTTTTGTAAATAAAAGGAATTCCGGTGAAGGGACTTCTGCCTCCGTGGACTTATTACACAAACGACTATAAGCATATTTATATTTTAGTATTCATTGACAATGTTGTGCAATTGAAATAATAACAGCATGATTACTGTGTCCAAAGGATATATTTCTTTTCTATGTCCTTGGAGGATACACCTCAGTAGCAAATAAACAGAACTACTAAGTTTGGAGCATCTAACCCTAGAAAAAAAATGCTTTTTCACTTCAACCAATTTATACTTGCTACACAGATTTGGGGCTCCAGATCTCTGCAAAACATGCACATGAATAAACATACTATAATGAGTCATTTATATGTATGCACATGCACTAAAGAAGAAACTATAAAGTATCAAATGTACTTTTGACCGATATAATTTAGTCATACAAAAATTGATCCAACGAGATTGTCTGTCTCCCACATCCTAGGCGGTGGAATTATATTCGTAATTCATTGATACCAGTGCCAAATCTGATCATGCAAAGCACCAGGGATCAAAGAACCCAACATTTTACCCCAGGTTGTTGTGATAGTGCTGATTCCTTCCAAAGACTGGAGATAGTCATAGAGGTTTACTGCACAGGAAAGACTCTTCGGCCCATCACGTCCACACCGGTCAAAAACAACCACCTAAGTATTCTAATCTCATTTTCCAGCACTTGGCCCATAGCCTTGTATGCCTTGGTAATAAGTGCACATTTAAATACTTCTTAAATGTTATGAGGGTCTCTGCCTCCAGCACCCTTTCAGGCAGTGAGTTCCAGACTCCCACCATCCTTTACGTGAAAACGTTTTTCCTCAGATACGACTCCTGTCCCTTACTTTAAATCTATGTCCCCTGGTCATTGATCCCTCTACCAATGGGAAAGGTTTCTTCCTGTGTATTCTATCTATGCGCCTCTAAATTTTATACATCTCAATCATGTCCCCCCTCAGTGTCCTCTGCTCCAAGAAAAACAACCTTGTCTATCCAAACTCCCTTTAGAGCTAAAACTCTCCAGCCCAGGCAACATCCTGGTCAATCTCCTCTGCACCCTTTCCTGTGCTACCACATTGTCCTATAATGTGGATCTCTGAACTGCACACAATACTCTAGCTGTGGCTTAACCAACGTTTTGTACAGTTCCAGCATAACCTCCATACTCTTAAAAGCTACGCCTCAGCTATATGCCTTCTTAATCACTTTATCCACCTGCCCTGCTACTTTAAGGGGCTGATCTATATGCACACCAAGGTCCCTCTGATCCTCGGTGCTTCCCAGGGTCCTGACGTTCATCATGTATTCCCTTGCCTTGTTTGTCCTGCCCGAGGCCATCACCTCAAACTTGTCTGGATTGAATTCCATTTGCCACTGATTAGCCTGTCTCATAGAATCATAGCACAGCCTTAGATTACAGGATGATATAGATCGTGGCACAGTGGTTAGCATTGTTATTACTACAGTGCAGAAGGAGGACATTCGAGTATGCACCGACCCTCTCAAAGAACACCCCACCGAGACCCACAACCCAACCTGTCCCCCTAACCCAATAACCCCACTTAACCTATTGAATGCTAAGGGGTAATTTATCATAGCTAAGGCAATCCACCTAACCTGCACATCTTTGGAATGTGGGAGGAAACCGGAGCACCCGGAGGGAAACCTAGAGAGACACAGGGAAAACGTACTAACTGCACACAACCAGTGACCCAAGGCGGGAATTGAACCCAGATCCCTGGCGCTATGAGGCAACAGTGCTAACCACTGTGCCACGATCTATATCATCCTGTAATCTAAGGCTGTGCTATCCTCCTTATTATTTACCAGCCCACCAATTTCCGTATCATCATGAACTTACTGATTAACCCTCCTACATTCATGTCTAAATCATTTATAGAAAACACAAACAGCAAGGACCCCAACACTCATCCCTGCAGGATCCCACTGGACTCAGGCTTCCAGTCAGAAAATACTCCTTAACCATCACCCTTTGCTTCCTGCCACTCAGCAAATTCTGGATTCCATTTGCCAAATTTCCTTGGATCCCAAGGGCTTTTAATTTGTTATCAGTCTCCCACGTGGAACCTTATCAAAGGCCTCGCTGAAGTCCCAAATGCATTGCCTTCATCTACATACCTGGTCACCTCTTTGAAAAATTCAATCAAGTTGGTCAGACATCACCTCGCCTTTCCAAACCAGGCTGACTGTTTTTGATTAATCGCTGCCTCTCCAAATGCAGATTTATTTTGTCTCTCAGAATTGCTTCCAATAGTTTCCCCACCACTGAGGTTAGACTGACTGGCCTGTAATTTCCTGGTTTCTTCCTTCCTTCCTTCTTGAGTAATGGTACCACATTGGCTATCCTCCAGTCCTCCGGCGCCTCTCCTGAGGCCAGAGAGGAATTGAAAATTATTGCCAGCACCCTTCCTATTTCCACCCTTGTCTCATGCAATAGCCTGGGATACATTTTGGCTGGCCCTGGATACTTGTCTACTTTTAAGCCTGTCAGACCACTCAGAAACTCCTCTCTGTCTAAGGTAATTTCTTTAATTTTATCACAGTCCTTCTCACTGATTTCTATACCGACACCGTCCCTCTCACTGGTGAACACCATTCCCATTTTGCTCGCCTAATTTCCTTTTTAAGTTCCTTCCTACACATTCTATATGCCTCTAGTGTTTCTGCCGTTTTTAGCCCTTGATATCTGCCATAAGCTTCCCTTTTTCTTTTTATCCAATGCTGTATATCCCTCAATATCCAGGGCTCACACGATTTGTTGGATTCATACCTTTTCTTTATTGGAACATGTTGGCCCTGTTCTCTCCCTATTTCCTTCTTGAATGTGTCCCACTGTTCTGTCACAGATTTACGTAAAAATGTCTATCCCCAGTCCACAGTTTAGAACTTTGATTTCAGGCCCACACTTGTCCTTTTCCATAACAATACTGAATCTAACAGAGTTATGATTGCTGTCTGCAAAATACTCTTCAACCATTGATACTTCAACCATTTGCCCAGCTCAGTTAGCTAAAATTAAGTCCAGCACCACCACCTCTCTTGTAGACCTTTTACGTACTGGCTTAAAAAGTTCTCTTGAATGCTTTTTAAGAATTCCACTCCCTCAAAACCTTTCATGCTCTGACTACCCCAGTTAATGCTTTTACACTTCTCTGAAATATATGCCTTTCTGCTCTTCTATTTCTCTCGGACTTTTAGGGAACTTCTAGAAGAAGACTCCCAGCAATGTTATTGCTCCTTTTTGGTTCTTAGGTTCTATCCATAAGGTTTCATTTGAAGAGCCTTCTAAGATGTCGCCCCTCGTTACTGCTGTAATTGATTCCCTATCAAAATTGTACACCCTCTCCTTTTTTTACCTCCTTCCCTGTCTTGTCTGAAGATCCTGCATCCTGGAATATAGAGCTGCCAATCGGCCCCTCTCTCAACCTGTCTCAGTGACAGCAAAGACATCATACCCCCATGTTTTAATTTGTGCCATCAACCCATCTGCCTTGTTCGTCAGGCTCCTTGCATTAAAATAAATACCATCCAATCATCCCAAACTCCCTTGTGACTCAACTGGCCTAGAACTTCTATGCCTTCCTGGCTCACTTGCTGCCTCTTTTAATTTTGGCTGTGCATCTCCCCATACTGAACCTTCTCTCATGATCCCCCCCCCCAAACAAGTTAGTTTAAAATATCTGTAACAGCACAAGCAAGCCTCCCTGCAAGGATGCTGGTCCCACTTCAGCTCAGCTGCAACCCATCCAACTTGTACAGATCCCTCCAAAAACCATCCCAATGCCCCAGAAATCTAAAGCACTCCCTCCTACACCATCTTTCCAGACACGTATTCATCTGGACTCCTAAAAAGTAAAGTCGCCATAGTCCCAGATGGCCATATGCTGCTGGTGGTGCTTTAAGCTGAGGATCACCCCACTTCAGGTGAGGGGCAAGGTTGAGGAGGCGGGCCTCCACGTATAACCTCAGCCGGTATGGGAATTGAACCCATGTTGTTGGCCTCGCTCTGCATCACCAATCAGCTGTCCAGCCAACTGAGCTAAACCAGCCTAGGTTTAAAACTTCTATTTCTAGACTCACTAGCAGATGGCACCGGAAGTAATCCAGGCATTACTATCTTGTGTGTCCTGTTTTTTAATCCACTTCCTAGCTCCCTAAATTCTGCTTGTAGGACCTCGTCCCTTTTCTGCCTAATCGTTGGTACCAATGAGTACTATGATATCTGTTTGTTTTCCCTCCTCCTTCAGTGTGCCTTGCATCCGGTCAGTGACATCAAATGAGTCAAATGAGGACTTCTGTTGGCCAGGTTACAGAAGAAAACTGATGGGTGTACATAACCAAATGTTTTATGCACTAGAAAGTCTGTATTCAATATCAAGCAGCGTGGAGGAGTGCAGTTTCAACTTAGTGCAGGTCCTTGAATAGATCTTGGAACGAAACCTTCCCTACAAGACCTCCAATAGCCCACCATGGTACAGCATCTGATAGTCAATGCCACAGATTGCCACAAATGGGATACTTTAATAAACCAAATTTATATGTATATTAGGAACAAGAGGGTAGCTAGAGAAAGAGTTGATCCACTCAAGGATAAAGGAGGGACATTATGTGTCGAACCAGAAGACGTAGGTGAGGTCCTTAATGAGTATTTTGCATCAGTATTCACAAAAGAGAGGGACACAGTGATTGGTGGTGTCTCAGAGAGATGTGTAAACACTTTAGAACAGGTCGTTATTACGAGGGAGGAAGTGTTAGGTGTGTTAAAAAGCATTAAGATAGACAAATCCCCAGGGCCAGGTGGCATCTGTCCCAGATTACTGAGGGAGATAAGAGATGAAATCGCTGGGCCTCTAACAGAAATCTTTGTGTCCTCATTGGCCACAGGTGAGATCCCAGAGGATAGCCAGTATTGTACCGTTATTTAAGAAGGGTTGCAAGGATAATCCGGGTAATTATAAGCGAGTGAGCTTGACATCAGTGATAGTGAAATTGTTGGAAAAGGTTCTCAGAGATAGGATCTATGCACATTTGGAAGTGAATGGTCTTATTAGCGACATAGAGCATGGTTTTGTATGAGGGAAGTCATGTCTCATTAATTTAGTTGAATTTTTTTGAGGTGACGACAAAAATGATTGATGAGGGAAGGGCTGTGGATGTTGTCTACATGGACTTTAGTAAAGCATTTAATAAGGTCCCTCATGGCAGGCTGGTGCAAAAGATTAGATTAGATCTATGGGGTCAGGGGTGAACTAGCTGGATGGATCCGGAACTGACTTGGCCATAGAAGACAGAGAGTAGCAGGGGAAGGATGTTTTTCCGAATGGAGGTTTGTAACTAGCGGTGTTCCGCAGGGATCAGTACTAGGACCTCTGGTCTTTGTAATATATATAAATGACTTGGAAGAAAATGTAGCGGGTCTGATTAGCAAGTTTGCGGATGATACTAAGATTGCAGGAGTTGTGGATAGTGATGAAGATTGTCAGAGAATACAACAGGATATCGATAGGCTGCAAAATTGGGCAGAGAAATGGTAGATGGAATTTAATCCGGACAAATGCGAGGTGATGCATTTTGGTAGATCCAATTCAGGAGGGAGCTACAAAATAAATGGCAGAACCAACAGGAGCATAGAGACACAGAGAGATCTGGACCTGCAGGTCCACAGATCTTTAAAAGTGGCAGCACAGGTGGAAATGGTGGTAAAGAAAGCATATGGCATGCTTGCCTTCATCAGACGGGTTATCGAGTACAAAAGCTCGCAAATTATGTTACAGTTATATAGAACGTTGGTTCGGCCACATTTGGAATACTGTGTTCAATTCTGGTCACCGCACTACCAGAAGGACATGGAGGCTTTGGAGAAAGTACAGAAAAGGTTCACCAGGATGTTGCCTGATAATGGATTGGATTGGATTGGATTTTTTTATTGTCACATGTACCGAGGTACAGTGTAAAGTATTTTTCTGCGAGCAGCTCAACAAATCATTAAGTACATGAGAAGAAAAGGGAATAAAAGAAAATACATAATAGGGCAACACAACATATACAATGTAACTACAAAAGCAATGGCATTGGATGAAACATACAGGGTGTAGTGTTAATTAAATCAGTCCATAAGAGGGTCATTTAGGAGTCTGGTGACAGTGGGGAAGAAGCTGATTTTGAGTCTGTTCGTGCGTGTTCTCAGGATAATGAGGGTATTAGCTATGAGGAGAAATTGAATAAACTGGGATTGTTCTCCCTAGAGAAACGGAGGCTGAGGGGCGACGTGATAGAAGTTTATAAAATTATTAGGGGTACAGAAAGGGTGAACAGTTGGAGGCTCTTTCCCAGGGCGGAAATGACAATTACAAGGGGGCACAAGTTCAAGGTGAGAGGGGAAAGGTTCAGTGGAGATGTGCAGGGGAAATGTTTTACACAGAGGGTGGTGGTGGCGTGGAATGCACTGCCAAGTGAGGTGGTTGAGGCAGATACGTTAACGACGTTTAAGACTCATCTGGATATGCACATGAACAGACGGGGCATAGAAAGACACAGGTGGTTGGTCTAGACAGGACACGTGATCGACGCAGGCTTGAAGGGGCGAAGGGCCTGTTCCTGTGCTGTATTGTTCTTTGTTCAAATATAGACTGGGGTAGTAGTAGTGTAAAGGGCAGGGGGTGAGGGCAAGAGTTTTCGACAATGTGTTCAGGAAAATTCTCTACAGCAGTATGTTTCCACTCGAATGAGAAAAGTGAGCATTGTTGGGACCTAGTCCTTGGGAATGAAGTGAGTCAAGTGGATCAAGTGTCAGTAAGATAACAGTTAGGGGACAACGATCATTGTCTCATAAGGTTTAGGCTGACTATGGAAGGGGACAAAGAACAATCCAGAGTAAGAATAATTAACTGGGGGAAAGCCAACTCCACTGGGTAAGAATGGACCTGGGCTGAATAAATTATAATCAGAATTTGGCATGATAAATGGGCTACTGCGGAATAAGAGATCGTTCGGACACAGATCAGGTATATTCCCTCGAAACGCAAAGGTAGGGCAAACAAATGTGGAACTCTCTGGATGACAAAAGAGATAGAAATTAAGATAAAGACCATAAGACCATAAAGCGCATGGGATTAAGGGTAGTGTATTGAAATGGATAAAAAGCTGGTTAGCAGACCAGAAACAAGAAGTTGGAATAAATGGGTCTATTTCCGACTGGCAGGCTGTGACTAGTGGGGTACAGCAGGGATCTGTGTTAGGACCCCAACTGTTCACTTTATATATTAATGATTTGGACAAGGGAACTAAATGTCTGATCTTCTATCTCCACATTTGCAGATGATGCAAAGTTGGGTGGGAGGGAGAGCTGTGAAGAGGATGCAGAGATGCTTCAGTGGGATTTGGGCAGGCTGAGTGAGTGGGCGTATGCATGGTAGATGCAGTATAATGTGGCGAAATGTGAGATTATCCGCTTCTGTAGCAAAAACAGGAAGGCAGATTATTATTTAAATGGGTGTAAATTGGGAGATGTGGATACTCAGCGAGACCTTGGTGTCTTCGTGCATCAGTCGCTGAGAGCGCGCAGGTACAGTAGGCAGTAAAAAAGGCAAATGGCCTTCATAACCAGAGAATTTTAGTACAGGAATAGGGATGTTTCACTGCAATTGTACAGGGCATTGATGAGGCCACACCTGGAGTATTGTGTGTAGTTTTGGTGTTCTTATCTGAGGAAAGATATTCTTGCTATGGAGGGAGTGCAGCAAAGGTTTACCAGGTTGATTCCTGGGATGGCGGGGCTGTCATATAAGGAGAGACTAAGTCGGTTCGGATTATATTAATTGGAGTTTAGAAGAGTGAGAGGAGATCTCATAGAAACTTATAAAATTCTAACAGGATTAGACATGGTTTACATAAAGAATGTTCCCGATGGGGAAAACCTTTTAGGACTAAGGTGAGGAGAAACTTCTTCACCCAGAGAGTGGTGAATCTGTGGAATTCATTACCACAAAAAGTAGTTGAGGCCAAAACATTGTGTAATTTCAAGAAGGAATTAGATATAGCTCTTGGGACTAAAGGGTTCAAGGGATATGGAGGGGAAGGCAGGATCAGGGTATTGAACTTGATGGTCAGCCATGATCATAATGAATAGCGGAGCAGGTTCGAAGGGCCAAATGTCCACCTCCTGCTTCTATTCTCTAAGTATAGGAGCAAAATTAGGCCATTTGGCCCATCGATCCTACTCCGCCATTCAATCATGGCTGATCTGTTTCTCATCCCCATTTTCCTGCCTTCTCCCTGTAACCCCAAATCCCCTTATTAATCAAGGACCTATCTAACGCTGTTTTAAAGACACTCAGTGATCGGACATAGATTTGGTTCGGAGATGGGTAGGGGGAGGGGCCAGTATGGGAGCAGATGGAGGCAGCCTCATGTAAAGTCACGAGTTTGGGGGCACTGTTAACGGCACTTCTGCCATTCTCGCCGGCCAGATACTCCACAAACCCGGTGGTTGTGGCGGTCCTCAGGGTATGGGGACAGTGACGGCAGCATTTGGGGCTGGAGGGAGCCTCAGTTTGAGCACCGATTGGGAATCACCGGTTTGTTCCGGGGGGGCTGGATGTGGGGTTTCGGGGTGGCATTGGGCGGGGATTAAGTGGTTTGGGGGACTTCAATATATATATTTTTTAATTCATTTACGGGATGTGGGCGTCACTGGTTCAGCCAGCATTTATTGCCCATCCGTGGTTGCCCTTCAGAAGGTGGTGATGAGTTGCCTTCTTGAACCTCTGCAGTCTGTGAGGTGTAGGTTCACCCACTGTGTTGTTAGGGAGGGAGTTCCAATGAAGAAACGGTGATTTTTTTCCAAGTTAGGGTGATGAGTGACTTGGAGGGGAACCTCCAGGCGGTGGGGTTCCCAGGTATCTGCTGCTCTTGTTGTTCTAGCTGGTAGTGGTCGTGGGTTTGGAAGGTGCTATCTCAGGAACCTTGGTGAGTTACTGCAGTGCAACTTGTAAATGGTACGCATGGCTGCCACTGTTCGTCGGTGGTGGAGAGTTTGAATGTTTGTAGAAGGAGCAGCAATCAAGCGGGTTACTTTGTCCTGGATGGTGTCGAGCTTCTTCTGTGTTGTTGGAGCTGCACTCATCCAGGCATGTGGAGCGTATTCCATTACACTCCTGACTTGTGCTTGTAGATGATGGACAGGATTGTGTGGGGTGGGGCAGGAGGTGAGTTAGGATTCCTAGCCTTTGACTTGCCCTGATATCCACTGTATTAAAATGCTTAGACTAGTTCAGTTTCTGATCAATGGTAACCCCCAGGATATTGATTGTGGGGGATTCAGCAATGGTAGTGCCATTGACTGTCATGGGGCAGTAGTTAGATCCTCTCTTGTAGGAGATAGTTATTGCCTGGCACTTGTGTTGCGTGAATGTAACTTGCCACTTGTCAGCCCAAGCCTGGATATTGCCCGATCTTGCTGCATTTGGACATGGACTGCTTCATTATCTGAGGAGTCGCAAATGGTGCTGAACATTGTGCAGTCATCCACAAACATCCCCACTTCTGACCTTATAATGGGAGGTCATTATGAAGCAGCTGAAGATGGTTGGGCCTAAGACACTACCCTGACCCTGAGGAACACCTGCAGTGATATCCTGGAATTGAGATGATTGACTTTCAACCACCAACTACCACAACCATCTTCCTTTGTGCCAGGTATGACTCCAACCAGCGGAGAGTTTCCCCCCTGATTCCCATTGACTCCAGTTTACCTAGGGTTCCTTGATGCTACACTCGGTCAAATGCTGCCTTGATGTCAAGGGCAGCCACTCTCACCTCACTTCTGGCATACAGCTCTTTTGTCCATGTTTGAACCAAGGCTGTAATGAGGTCAGGAGTTGAGTGACCCTGGCGGAACGCAAACCGAGCGTCAGTGAGCAGTTTATTGCTGATTAAGTGCTGCTTGATAGCACTGTTGATGACTCCTTCCATCACTTTGCTGACGATGGAGTAGACTGATAGGGCGGTAATTGGCTGGGCTGCATTTGTCCTATTTTTTGTGTACACACCTGAGCAATTTTCCACATTGCTGGATAGATGCCAGTGTTGAAGCTGTATTAGAACAGCCTGGCTAGGGGTGTGGACTGATCTGGAGCACAAGTCTTCAGTACTATTGCCGGAATATTGTCAGGACCCAGAACCTTTGCAGTATCCAGTATGCCTTCAGTGGTTTCTTAATATCACGTGGAGTGAATCGTATTGGCTGAAGACTGACATATGTGATGCTGGTGACCTCCAAAGGAAACCAAGATGGATCATCAGGCTAAAGATTGTTGCGAATGCCTCAGCTTTGTCTTTTGTACATATGTGCTGGGCTCCTCCATCATTGAGGATGGTAATATTTGTGGAGCCTCCTCCTCCAGTGAGTTATTTAATTGTCCATCACCATTCACGGCTAAATGTGGCAGGACTGCAGAGCTTAGATCTGATGCATTTGTTGTGGAGTTGCTTAGCTCGGTCTATTACTTGCTGCTTATGCTGTTTGGCACAGAAGTAGTCCTGCGTTATAGCTTCACCAGGTTGACACCTCATTTATTGGTATGCCTGATGTTGCTCCTGGCATGCTCTCCTGCACTCTTCATTGAGCCAACGGGCCAGGAGGTTGCAGATTGTGATTGAATACAATTCTGCTGCTGCTGATGGCCCACAGCGCCTCATAGATGCCCAGTCTTGAGCTGCTAGATCTATTTGAAGTTTATCCCATTTAGCACGGTGATAGTGCCACACAACACGATAAAAATGTGAAAATGGGACTTTGTCTCCACAAGGACTGTGCAGTGGTCACTTGATACTGTCATGGACAAATGGATCTGCAGCAGGCAGATTGGTGAGGATGAGATCAACTATGTTTTTCCCTCTTGTTGGTTCCCTCACCAACTGCTGCAGTCCAAGTCTAGCAGCTGTCATTTACGACCCTGCCAGCTCGGTCTCCTTCCTTATGTAGTTGAGCTACCCACAGATCTGTGAACATGGCTCTGGCTGCACACCCCAGAGGAACTGCCATTCCCACCATTTTCCAACACAGAATAATGGTTCTTGAGTGAGTGCACTCTGGGGCTTTTGTAACTGCCTACCTTCATCTGACTGGTAGCCACCCATTCTCTCTCTGACTGCACTTCCTTAAGCTGCAGGGTGACCACGATTAAAAACATGCTATCCACGTAACTCAGACTCGCGGATATACCTCAGTGCCTCCAGCCTACACTCAAGCTCCAAAACGCAGAGCTCAAGTTGGTCAAACCGGTGGCACATCCGGCGTGGTCATCCAGACTGCAAAGAGTACCTATGAATTCTCACATAGCGCAGGCGATGCAACATACAGGACTGAGCTTCCCTGCCGTAACTTTAGTTAAAACATGGGCAACACGGTGGCGCACCGGTTAGCACTGTTGCCTCACGGCACCGAGGTCCCAGGTTCAATCCCGGCTCTGGATCACTGTCCGTGTGGAGTTTGCACATTCTCCCCGTGTTTGCGTGGGTTTTGCTCCCACAACCCAAAGATATGCAGGGCAGGTGGATTGGCCACGCTAAACTGCCCCTTAATTGGAAAAAATTAATTGGGCACTCTAAATGTTTTTTTTTTACTTTTGTCAAACGGCTCTTAAACAAATTTCTGCTGGGCATAAATTTAAGATGTCTTTTTTTAAACTCGTACCGTATCTTAATGTTGCTTTAAAATGGAGAAAACTACTTATCCACTACTTAATGAGTGTGTCAGGAGTGCTCTGCTCAGCCCTGCTGCTCCCTCGCAGGTCAGCTTCTGTAGCTGCAACATAACTCTTATTATCTATATTCTTCAGTCTTTTAATTTTATATATTAAGTCTTTGCCATCTTCTCCGAATTCCTATTATCTCCAAATTCCCAATTAAGCTACTCTGTTCAGATGCCATTCTGTTTCAGAACTGCTCTGTTCAGTTCGCAGATGACAAATGTAAGGTAGAAAATATAATTGAGAACCAGTCTGAATATAGAAGGTTCAGAGTGGAGCATCTAAATCAAATAGGAGCAAAAAAATGGAGCACCAAAATGGAGCAGGTAACACAGAAGGGAATCCCATAGTTCTCTATCGGCATCAAAATAGTAAACAGGGGAGTAAAAGGAGTAGGGCCAACTGCATGGAAGAAGGGGACATGGCTGAGGTATTAAATGAATACTAGGCATCTGTCTTTACCAAGGAAAAAGATGCTGCCCAGGCCATGGGGAGAGGGGGCATTTCAGACACGAGAAGGATTTATAATTGATAAGGAGATAGTATTGGAAAAACTACCTGTACTTAAAGTTGGTAAAGCACCAGGGCAAGATGAGATGCATCCAAGGATACTGACTGATGCGACTATTGGTTCACGCGAGACAGAGAATTGAAGTGAACAGTGGCTTTAATCGACTAGAACAGTGCCTGCCTGCGACTGCTCTGCTAGTGAGGGCTGCCTACAGGGCAGATGCTCTTTATACCTCCCCTCAAGGGGGCGGAGCCAGGGGCAGAGCCCACAAGGGCACCAACATGATACATTCTGTGTAATATTGTACAATGGTCCACAGGTGGAGCCCACATGGGCAACAGCATGATACAGTGTAATACAGTGGTGAATGGTTAGCACAATACGTTCACCACATTCACCCCCTGTTAAAAAAAAATGAAGTCCGGCGGGGGTGAAGGGTTCACAGGTTCAGTCTGTCCGGCGCCCTGATCTTGCGCTGCGATCGCCGGAGCTCTGGTATTGCAGCTGGCCCGGGTGTCAAACTCATCGGTGCAGGCATGGGTGGTGAACTCGCCGGTGCGGGCACAGACGTGGACTCCGGGAGCGTGTCTTCTGGAGCTTCGTTCCTGTGGTTCGGTGAAGGGAGTATAAGAGGGGGTGTGGAGGTCATGTAGGGGCGGGGGCGCTGGTCGGCGTAGGCTGGGGGGAGGGGGGGTAGGTGGTAGTGGAACCTGCGGGTGCCAGGTCCCGGAGGGAAACCGTATTCTGTCGGCCGTCGAGGTGTTCTACGTATGCGTACTGGGGGTTGGTGTAAAGGAGCTGGACCCTCTCGACCAGGGTGTCGGACTTATGGCTCCTTACGTGTTTGCGGAGTAGGACGGGCCCCGGTGTCTTCAGCCAGGACGGAAGCGAGACCCCAGAGGAGAATTTCCTGGGGAAAACAAACAGGCGGTCATGAGGGGTCTCATTCGTGGCCGTGCAAAGGAGGGACCTAATGGAGTGGAGCGCGTCGGGGAGGACCTCCTGCCAGTGGGAAACTGGGAGATTCCTAGACTTTAGGGCCAGGAGGACGGCCTTCCAGACCGTTGTGTTCTCCCTCTCCACCTGTCCGTTTCCCCGGGTGTTGTAACTGGAAGTCCTGCTCGAGGCGATGCCCTTACCGAGCAGGTACTGATGCAGTTCGTCGCTCATAAATGAGGAGCCCCGGTCACTGTGGACGTAAGTGGGGAAACCGAACAAGGTGAAGACACTATGTAGGGCCTTAATGACAGTGGCCGCGGTCATGTCGGGGCAGGGGATTGCAAAGGGAAATACGTGTTGCCGTTGGTAGAGGGGAGGGGCCCTTTGAAGTTGATACTGAGGCGCTCAAAGGGCCGGGATGCCTTCACCAGGTGGGCCTTATCCTGTCGATAGAAGTGCGGCTTACACTCCGCGCAGATTTGGCAGTCCCTGGTCATGGCCTTGACCTCCTCGGTGGAGTAGGGTCGGTTGCGGGCCTTGATGTAGTGGAGAAGCTGGGTGACCCCTGGGTGTCAGAGGTCATCGTGGATGGCCCAGAGTCGGTCATCTTGAGTGCTGGCACATGTGCCACGGGACAGGGCATCTGTGGGCATCGTTGAGCTTCCCAGGACGATACACTATATCGTAATTATAGGTGGGGAGTTTGATCCTCCACCTCAAGATCCTATCGTTCTTGATCTTGCCCCGCTGTGTATTATCAAACATGAAGGCCACCGACCGTTGGTCGGTGATGAGGGTAAACCTCCTACCAGCGAAGTAGTGCCTCCAGTGCCGCACAGTTTCCACGATGGCTTGGGCTTCTTTTTCGACTGAGGAGTGCCGAATTTCAGAGGCGTTGAGGGTACGGGAAAAAAATGCTACTGGCCTACCCGCGTAGTTAAGGGTGGTGGCGAGGGCGACCTCTGACGCGTCGCTCTCCACCTGGAAGGGGACGGACTAATCCACTGCGCACATCACGGATGTGGCAATATTTGCCTTGATGCGGCTGAAGGCCTGGCAGGCCTCAGCTGCCAGTGGGAAGATGGTAGCTTTGATCAGTGGGCAGGCTTTGTCCGCATAGTTGGGGACCCACTGGGCTTAATAGGAAAAGAACCCGAGGCACCTTTTCAGGGCCTTGGGGCAGTGGGGGTAGGGGAGTTGCAGGAGGGGGTGCATACGGTCGGGGCCGAGCCCTAGAACTCCATTTTCAACGACGTAGCCGAGGATGGCTAGTCTGGTTGTGCAGAAAACGCATTTCTCCCTGTTATGAGTGAGGTTGAGGGCTTGGGCAGTTTGGAGAAATTTCTGGAGGTTGTCGTCGTGGTCCTGCTGGTCGTGGCCGCAGATGGTGACGTTGTCCAAGTACGGAAATGTGTCCCGCAGCCCGTGCTGGTCCACCATTCGGTCCACCGTTCTTTGGAAGACCGAAACCCCGTTTGTGACGCCGAAGGGAACACGGGGGAAGTGGAAGAGGCGTCGTCTGCCTCAAAGGCCTTGTAGTGGCGGTCCTCCGGACGGATTGGGAGCTGGTGGTATGTAGACTTTAGATCTACCGTGGAGAACACCTGGTAGTGCGCGATCTGATTGACCATGTCTGCTATCCGGGGAAGGGGTTACGCATCGAGGTGCGTGTATCTGTTTATCGTTTGGCTGTAGTCTACAACCATCCAGTTCTATCCTGACGACCACCACCTGAGCTCTCCAGGGGCTATTACTGGCCTCGATGACCCTTTCCCACAAGAGTCGCTGGACCTTGGACCTGATAAAAGTCCTGTCCTGGATGCTGTATCGCCTGCTTCTGGTAGCGACTGGCTTACAGTCGGCGGTGAGATTTGCGAAGAGCGGGTCAATCTTCAGGGTCGTGAGGCTACATACGGTGAGTGGGGGTAGGGGCCCGCCGACCTTCAGGGTCAGGCTCCTGAGGTTGCACTGGAAATCCAGTCCCAACAGGAGAGAAGCGCAGAGATCGGGGTGTACATATAGTTTAAAATTGGCATACTCGGCGCCCTGTATCGCGAGGTTTCTGACAATGTACCCTTGGATCTGCACTGAGTGCGATCCAGAAACGAGGGAGATTGTTTGAAGTGCGTGGAAGATTTGGAGCGAGCAGGGCCTTACCGTGGCTGGG
The DNA here is from genome assembly GCF_047496885.1 of Scyliorhinus torazame. NCBI lineage: Eukaryota > Metazoa > Chordata > Chondrichthyes > Carcharhiniformes > Scyliorhinidae > Scyliorhinus > Scyliorhinus torazame. The sequence goes on along the minus strand of NC_092721.1, from coordinate 161,157,492 downwards.
TGACTAAAGCTCTCCGTGCTCCCGGAGTCAAACAGGCAAGGCGTTTCGTGTCCATTGACCCGGATGGTCATCATGGAGTTCCAGAGGTGTTTTGGTCGTGACTGGTCGAGGGTGACCGCGCCGGGTTGCGGGTAGCCGGTGTGGTCAGAGGTGATGGGGTGGTCCAAAGATGGCTGCCCCCGTCGGTCGCACGTGTCGAGCGGCGTTGCAGATGGCGGCCCCCGTCGGTCGCAGGTGTCGGGCGGCAAGGAAGATGGCGTCCAAGATGGCGGCCCCATGAGTCGCACGTGGTGGACCGCATGGGAGACGGTGGCCAAGATGGCGGCCCCCGTGAGTCGCACATGGTGTGCGGGGTTGAAGATGGCTGCCCCACGGACAACACAAGGCAGATGATGCGTCCGGAGGGGGCGGATCCGGCAGGCAAGCAGCCACACTGCGGGGTCTGCGAGCATGTGAATCTGAGAGTCGGGCCTGCGACTTGGAGGATTTCGACCAGGCCAGGCAAACTTTGGCATCGTGTCCTTTCTTGCCACAGTCGCTACAGTTCGTGTTTTGAGCCGGGCAACGCTGCCTGGGGTGCTGGTGCTGTCCGCAGAAATAGCAGGGTAGCCCCCCGGGTTGGGCGGGCAGCCGCGCGGCACAGGCGTGGGATACTCTCTGGTCGGGAGTCCACGAGGGGGTCGCGTGATCGGAAGGGAAACGTTGAGTCTTTGAAACGCTACTTCCAGGGAGGTGGCTAGTTTTACCGTCTCTTCTAGGTCGAGGGCGCCCTTCTCGAGCAGGCGCTGTCGGACGTAGTTGGACCAGACCCTAGCCATGTAGGCGTCATGGACGGCAAGTTCCATATGTTGAGAGGCCGTGACAGCCTGGTTGTTGCCGCTTCACGTGAGGACTTTGAGGTCGCGAAGGTACTCCCCCAGCGATTCCCCGGGGCGTTGGCGGCGAGTGGTGAGGAGATACCACGCGTACATCTCGTTCACCGGCCTTACGAATAGGCGCTTCAGCGTCACGAGGGCGTCTGCGTATGTGGAGGCTTCCTCGAGTTGTACAGAGATTCGATGGCTCACCCGGGCGTGGAGGAGGCTCAGCTTCTGATCGTCGGTGATGGAAGGCGAGGAGGAGGCCTCGAAACATCGGAGCCAGTGTGAAAAAATCCTTTTGGCTTCCGCGGCCTGTGGGTCAAGTTCCAGTCGGTCAGATTTGAGGGCCGATTCCATTGTGGTGTTGTAGTTGATTAAATTGATGCGACCATCAATTCACGCGAGACAGAGAGTTGAAGTGAACAGTGGCTTTAATCGACTAGAACAGTGCCTGCCTACGACTGCTCTGCTCGTGAGGGCTGCCTACAGGGCAGGTACTCTTTATACTTCTCCTCAAGGGGACGGAGCTGGGGGCGGAGCCCACAAGTGCACCAACATGACACATTCTGTGTAATATCGTACAATGGTCCATAGGTGGAGCCCACATGGGCAACAGCATGATACAGAGTAATACAGTGGTGAATGGTTCGTACAATACGTTCACCACACTGACAGAAGTGAGAGTAGAAATAGCAGAGACACCATCCAAACTTTTTCAGTTGTAAACTCAAGAGGTGGCTTCAGAGGACTGGCAAATGTTACAGCCTTGCTCAAAAATGGGTGCAAAGATAAGCCCAGCGTCTACAGGCTAGTCGGTTTAACTTTGGTGGTGGAGAAACTTCCAGAAACAAGTAATAGCTACATGACCAAATGCAGGTTAATTAAGGGAAAACAATGTTTACCGAACTTGCTTGAGTTTTTTGAAAAGAGGGTTGAAGAGGGCAATACTGTTGATGTGGTGCACATGGACTTCTACCACCATAGTTATACAACTCACCAGAACACTGGTCCCAGCAGACTTCAGGCGATGACCATCTGTACAGCTCCTACTTTCTCTAGTACTCATGCCAGTGCCCCATGAATGGAACCTATTTCTCCCAGATCAATTGCTGAGCCAAGCTTTCAACATTCTGAGCATTCCTCACCGAGGCCCCCTATCTAACGCGAGTTCTGTTTTATAGCATTGTGTTTCTCCTCGCTGCGTCGCTGGGAAACACGGGGCTAAACACGCTCGCTATGGTACTTTGTTAAATCCCGCTCAATGGATGTAATGGCAACTTAAGTTACTTAAGGCCCAATTCCACCACTGCCTCAGCTCACCTGATTTTCATGACTTGGACATAACCAGTCCAACTCACTCCTGGCCAATCTATCACGTTCTACCAACATAAACTTGACGTCATCCAAAACTCTGCTAAACATGTCCAAACTCGCAACAAGTCCCATTCATCCATCAACCCTGAGCTCACTGACCTACGTTAACTCGAAAATAAGCACCGCCTCAATACCTTTTACCCCCCCCAAATCCCTCCTCAACCTCACCGGTATGTAATGGAACCTACGAGGGAGCAAGTTATCCTAGATCTGGTCCTGTGTAACGAGACAGGAATAATTAATGTTCGCATAGTCAGGGCACCTCTCGGAAGGAGCGATCAAAGTATGGTTAGCACTATTGCTTCAAAGCGCCAGGGTCCCAGTTTGATTCCAGGCTTGGGTCACTGTCTGTGCGGAGTCTGCACGTTCTCCCTGTGTCTATATGGGTTTCCTCCGGGTGCTTCCGTTTCCTCCCACAAGTCTCGAAAGACATGATGTTAGGTGAATTGGACATTCTGAAATCTCCCTCAGTGTTCCCGAACAGGTGCCAGAGTGTGGCGACTAAGGGCTTTTTACAGTAACTTCATTGCAGTGTTAGACCATAAGACATAGGAGCGGAAGTAAGGCCATTCGGCCCATCGAGTCCACTCCACCATTCAATCATGGCTGATTTCAACTCCATTTACCCGCTCTCTCTCCATAGCCCTTAATTCCTCGAGAAATCAAGAATATATCAACTTCTGTCTTAAAGACACTCAACGTCCTGGCCTCCACCGCCCTCTGTGGCAATTAATTCCACAGACCCACCACTCTCTGGCTGAAGAAATTTCTCCTCATCTCTGTTCTAAAGTGACTCCCTTTTATTCTAAGGCTGTGCCCCCGGGTCCGAGTCTCCCCTGCTAATGGAAACAACTTCCCTACGTCCACCCTATCTAAACCATTCATTATCTTGTAAGTTTCTATTAGATCTCCCCTCAACCTCCCAAACTCCAATGAATATAATCCCAGGATCCTCAGACGTTCATCGTATGTTAGGCCTACCATTCCTGGGATCATCCGTGTGAATCTCCGCTGGACCTGCTCCAGTGCCAGTATGTCCTTCCTGAGGTGTGGGGCCCAAAATTGCTCATAGTATTCTAAATGGGGCCTAACTAGTGCTTTATAAAGCTTCAGAAGTACATCCCTGCTTTTATATTCCAAGCCTCTTGAGATAAATGACAACATTGCATTTGCTTTCTTAATTACGGACTCAACTTGCAAGTTTACCTTTAGAGAATCCTGGACTAGGACTCCCAAGTCCCTTTGCACTTCAGCATTATGAATTTTGTCACCGTTTAGAAAATAGTCCATGACTCTATTCTTTTTTCCAAATGCAAGACCTCGCACTTGCCCACGTTGAATTTCATCAGCCATTTCTTGGACCACTCTCCTAAATTGTCTAAATCTTTCTGCAGCTTCCCCACCTCCACAATACTACCTGCCCCTCCACCTATCTTTGTATCATCGGCAAACTTAGCCAGAATGCCCCCAGTCCCGTCATCTAGATTGTTAATATATAAAGAGAACAGCTGTGGCATCAACACTGAACCCTGCGGGACACACTCGTCACCGGTTGCTATTCCAAAAGAGAACCTTTTATCCCAACTCTCTGCCTTCTGCCTGACAGCCAATCGTCAATCCATGTTAGTACCTTGCCTCGAATACCATGGGCCCTTATTTTACTCAGCAGTCTCCCGTGAGGCACCTTATCAAAGGCCTTTTGGAAGTCAAGATAGATAACATCCATTGGCTCTCCTTGGTCTAACCTATTTGTTATCTCTTCAAAGAACTCTAACAGGTTTGTCAGGCACGACCTCCCCTTACTACATCCATGCTGACTTGTCCTAATCCGACCCTGCACTTCCAAGAATTTAGAAATCTCATCCTTAACGATGGATTCTAGAATCTTGCCAACAACCGAGGTTAGGCTAATTGGCCTATAATTTTCCATCTTTTTTCTTGTTCCTTCTTGAACAGGGGGGTTACAACGGCGATTTTCCAATCCTCTGGGACTTTCCCTGACTCCAGTGACTTTTGAAAGATCATAACCAACGCCTCCACTATTTCTTCAGCTATCTCCTTTAGAACTCTAGGATGTAGCCCATCTGGGCCCGGAGATTTATCAATTTTTAGACCTCTTAGTTTCTCTAGCACTGTCTCCTTTGTGATGGCTACCATATTCAACTCTGCCCCCTGACTCTCCTGAATTGTTGGAATATTACTCATGTCTTCTCCTGTGAAGATTGACGCAAAGTACTTATTTAGTTCCTCAGCTATTTCTAAGCCTACTTATGACACAAATAAAGATTATTATTCTTACTATTAGACGGTAAAATCCAATACCAGGGCCTTGTGTTTAAACAAAGGAGACTACAATGAGATGAGGGAGTTGGCTAAGAAGAACAGGAATCAAAGATTTTATAGTGAGACAATTGAGGAACAGTGGAGGGCTTTCAAAGCGATTTTTCGCAGTGCTCAGCAAAATTATATATCAGTGAAAAGGAAGGATTCTTGGAAATGGTATAATCAGCCATGGATATCTAAGGAAATAAAGGAGGGTATCAAATTGAAAGAAAATGCATACAAAGTGACACGGATTAGTGGGAAACTAGAGGATTGGAGAATCTTTAAAGATCAACAGAAAACCATGAAAAAAACTATAAAGAAAAGTATGATAGATTATGAGAGTAAACCAGCTCAGAATATGAAAACAAATAGGAAAGGTTTCTACAAATATATAAAAGGAAAAAGAGTGGCTAAGTTAAACATTGGTCCTTTAGAGGGTGAGGAGGGGGGATTTAATAATGGGAAATGAAGAAATGGCCGAGGCATTGAACAGGTATTTTGTGTCAGTCTTCACAGTGGAAGACACAAATCACATACCAATAATTGATGGCAAGGAGGCTATGGCAGGTGAGGACCCAGAAACGATCATTATCACTAAGGAGGTAGCGTTGGGCAACTAATGGGGCTAAAGGTAGACAAGTCTCCTGGCCCTGATGGAAAAGATGGTAAAAAGATGGTGACGAATATAGCAAATGCGCTCGTGGTAATTTACCAAAATTCGCTGGACTCTGAGACAGTTCTGGCATACTGGAAAACAGCAAAGGCGGCGCCACTGTTTTAAAAAGGAGGTAGACAAAAGGCGGGTAACTCTAGGTCGGTTAGCTTAACTTCCGTAGTGGGAAAAATGCTTGAATCTATCATCACGGAAGAAATAACGAGGCATCTGGATAGAAATTGTCTCACTGGGCAGGCGCAGCATGAGTTCATGAAAGGCAGGTCATGTTTAACTAATATACTGGAATTCTTTGAGGACATTTCGAGCACGGTGGACAATGGGGAACCGGTGGATGTGGTGCATTTGGATTTCCAGAGGCATTCGACAAGATGCCGCACAAAAGGCTGCTGCATAAGATAAAGGTGTACAGCAAAGGTGTACGGCATTACTGGTAATGTATTAGCATGGATAGAGGATTGGTTAACTAACAGAAAACAAAGTGTTTTTCTGGTGGGCGATCAGTGGCCAGTGGTGTGCCTCAGGAATCAGTGTTGGGACCGCAATTGTTTACAATTTACACAGATGATTTGGAGTTGGGGACCAAGTGTGATGTGTCAAAGTTCACAGATGACACTAAGATGAGTGGTAGAGCAAAGTGTGCAGAGGACACTGAAAGTCTGCAGAGGAATATAGATAGTTTAAGTGAGTGAGCAAGAGTCTGGCAGATGGAGTACAATGTTGGTAAATGTGAGGTCATCCATTTTTTTCGGAATAACAGCAAAATGGACTATTATTTAAATGGTAAAATATTGCAGCATGCTGCTGTTCAGGGGGACCTGGGTGTCCTCGTACATGAATCGCAAAAAGTTGGTTTGCAGGTGCAGCAGGTAATTAAGAAGGCAAATGGAATTTTGTCCTTCACTGCTAGAGGGATGGAGTTTAAAAATAGGGAGGTAATGTTGCAGCTAAGATAGAAGCAGGGAGGTTGTTTCCACTGGTGGGTGAAACTAGAACTATTGGGCATTGCCTCAAAATAAGGGGGAGCAGATTTAGGACTGAGTTGAGAAGAAACTTCTTCACCCAAAGGGATCTGAATCTGTGGAATTCCCTGACCAGTGAAGCAGTTGAGGTGACCTTGTTGAATGCTTTTATGGCAAAGATAGATAGATTGTTGAACAGTAAAGGAATTAAGGGTTATGGTGAGCGAGCGGGTAAGTGGAACTGAGTCCACAAAAAGATCAGCCATGATCTTATTGAATGGCGGAGCAGGCTCGAGAGGCCAAATGACCTACTCCTGCTCCTAGTTATTATGTTCTTATGTTCTCACCCCTCCCTACCTCTGAAATCTCTTCAGCCCCACAACCTTTTGAGATATTGAGTTTTCTTATTCGTTGAGGGACATGGGCATCGCAGGCTGTGCCAGCATTTATTGCCGATCCCTAATTGTCCTTAAGGGGGCAGTTAAGAGTCAACCATGTCGGCCAGACCAGGTAAGGAGGGCAGATTTCCTTCCCTAAAGGACATTAGTGAACCAAAGGGTTTTTACGACAATTGGCAATAGTTTCATGGTCATCTTTAGACTTACCTGCCTCCTCCAATTCGGGCCACTTGAGCATCCCCAATTTCAATCGCTGCACTATTGGTTGCCATGCTTTCTGCTGCCAAGGCCTTAAGATCTAGAATTCACTCTCTAACTCTCTCTACCCCCTTTAAGACACTCTTTAAAACCCAGTTCCTTGATCAAGCTTTTGATCATTTGCCATATTATCTGCTTATGTGGCCCATTGTCAGCTTTCGTTTTACCCCATCCTGTGAAGAGCCTGAGGCACCTTACTTTGTTAAAGGTGCTATAAAAATATAGTTTTTTTGCTGATAAGTAAAATACTTTTGTAAATTTGTCATTTCTCCAAACGACTTGGAAATTAAGAAATAGTTGATGGCCCTGAATGTTATTTGATACATTCAAATGGAAACAATATCATTCTCCCATTTTGAAGGAGACATGAGGCTATCATCTACATTTAGATATTTTTCCAGAATATTCAGTCCAAGCACTGAGGTTTAGTACACACACATTTTCTTCTAATGCTTACCAGACTGTGGTCTCCAGCTGACTGTCATTTTGCTGATGGCAGTCCAACTGTGCAAAAAGTGGGAAAAGAACCTGAATTCCACCAACAGAATGGATCGCACTGTGTATTGAGTGTGTCACAATAGCTTTTACATCCTAAAGCAAAGCAGAACAGAACAAAATGTATTACTTGTCCTAAAACAATGCATTCAACATCTCATTCCGGAAATGATCAAATATTAAAATATCGTTGTTTACTTGGGCAATATAGTTCCACAAATATCATCAATATATTATTGTGATAGCACACAAATTTAGTTATACATGCCACTTAACTGGCGTGAGGAAATCATAGAAATCAACCATTTACAGCCTGGAAAGAGGCCTGTGGGGAAATATTAAAACTAAGTTTTAAAAATATTGCAACTGTGGACAAGTCAAATAAAGAATTAGTTGGGTTGTAGATGAAACACAAGCTTGTATCGTTCGGAGTCAAGGTCAGATTATACATTTGCAGTTTGGCAATGATAAAAGTGACATGTAATACCAGCCTTTCAGGATACAGACTGCAAATGTGCAGAGCCAGTAAGTTAGATGCCAGCGTGAGTGATGGTAAGTGGCATCATTCAGAACTCACATTTCAAAACTTGTAAGCCAATTATGGGCAGAGAGGGGTGTGATACCAGAAATTGGAGATTAAAAAGCTCAATTTGGCACTGCAAGTAGGGTCGCTAGAGGAAATGGAACCGGAGATATGGACATCGGACCTATATCGGGCCCTGGAGGTAAGGACACCTCTTTATTAAAAAATGCCCTCAGCCTTTCTTTAGACTTGATAATCCTCTTACGCGACCTTGAACCTCTCCGATATGGTATTCAGTTCAAGTCCCTAACAGACATTTGGATTTTGGAGGTATACAGGATAGATACACCAGCCCGGCTGAAAAGCCTTACGGCTTTTCGTATTATGGCAGAGGAAAAGGACAAACAGTTGCCTACTACAGTCAAAGGAGGGAAAGACATGCCAGACATTTCCATAGATGAGATCCTTTGGCAATGAAAATAGTATATAGAGTAACAGTTTGACTTATCCAAAACCGGTACCAAGATTGAGGAAAAGTAGGGTACCTCTAAAGGACAATGGTCCTTGGAAGATATCAAAAGGATCAGGGAAAAATGACCCATATGAAGGAAAAGGAACAAACCAAATGGTCCCTAGTCGTCATGGACCAGGTTCAACAGTGAAATGAAATTACGAGTCAATCCCAACATGATCGCACACTGACCACTACGAAAGAACAGCTGAGGGCAGTAAGCAAACAGTCACGGTCAGATTATACTTTTGCAGTTTGGCAGTGATAAAAGTGAAATGTTACACCAGCCTTTCAGGATTCAGACTGGAAATGTGCAGAGCCAGTTAGATACCAGCATGAGTGATGGTATGGAGCACCATTCAGAAGTAACAATTCAAAGCTTGAAAGCCAATTAGGGGCAGAGACGGGGGCAGTACCAGAAAGCGCAGGTAAAAAGCTCTTGGTGCACATGGTGCTCTCTCTCTCTTCTTTGTCCTCTTTCCTTTGTTCTCTTCCTTATGCCCTGCTAGCCATTTATTTTTTTTGTTTATATTTGAAAGTGTACTAACCAAGTTTTTGCAATAAACTCAATCTCAAACTACAACCAGACCCCGTCTCTTACTAGAAAATAAGAGATCCTACAAGGCCATTCAGCCCATCATGTGCATGCCAGCCAAAAAGTAGCCACCCAGTCTAGTTCCACTATCCAGCTCTTGGGCCATAGCCTTGTAGGTTACAGCACTTCAAATGTATATCCAAATACTTGTTAAATGTTATGGGTTTATGCCTCTACCACCCTTTCAGGCAGTGAGTTCCAGATTCCCACCACCCTCTGGGTAAAGGGGTTTTCCCTTGAATCCCCGTAATCCTCCTACCTCTAAACCCAAATCTAAATCTCCTGATTCTGAACTCCTCAACCAAAGAGAATAGGGTCGTCTTATCTCTCTATCTAGCCTGTTGTTACATTAACATCCCTGTAGCTGTGTAAGATGATGGCCATGCAACAAATAAAATCCATTGATTTGCTGCAAAAAAGGTGCAATTGAGAGACCATAAAAGTGAGATCTTTGTTATTTCAAACCATGCTTATGTTTAAAAGGAGAGGCGAATGTTTTTTTGTTATGATTTTTGGGAAGTAGGAAATTAAAGACGTTGGGCTGGATTCACCGCCGGTCGTGGGGTTTCCGATGCAGCGGAGAATCGGGCGTCGTGAAGAAAACAGGATCGGTGCCTGTTCTGATGCCCAGGCCCTATGCTAGCAGCGGATTCAAGGTTCACGCTCAGGCGCCAGCAGGAGAATGCAAATGAGTCTTAATGACCATTTGCATCCACTTAGCTGGCTGGGCACCATATTCTCCGGGCTCGCATGATTCTCTGGTCCTCTTGTCTGGGAATCACATGGGCGGAATTTACTCCAGGTATTTCCCAACATGGCCCTGGCATGGTGGACCTTGCTGTGGGCCAAGTGGCTAACACCTTAAGGGAGCTGCCTGTAAAGTCCATCCGAGGGCCACCCTCCCCGCCCCACAATGCAAGGCGTGCCCACGCCACCGCTACTAGAATCTCCAAATAAAGAGACCACCCGAGAGACACGCTAAATAAAGAGACCACTCCCAAGAGGCCTCCTAAATATGGGAATCTCCGAGACCCCCCAGAGACCCCCTAAATAGGGAGACCCACACCCACAGACCACCCCCACCAAAATGAGAAATCTGTCAGGAAGCCCCCCCAGAAAAGGGAAACCTGTGAGGAAGCCCCCGCAAAAAAGAGACCACTGTTGGGAAGCTAGAGAGCAGTCCAGACAGAGGCAGTAAAGAAAACTACTGTTGTAACATTCACCTGGGGCATAAACCTGCTTGGTTCAGACACAGGAAGCACCACATGTCAACTTGTAGAAAGATAATTTTTTTTTCGTGAACCTGGCGTGGTGGCTGCGGACTGAGTCCAGTGCCGCCTCAGTCGGATGGGAGCTGTTCCGCAGGCAGGGGGGCTTTGGCAGGGGCTGGGGGCACTGGTGGCGGGTGGTCCTGGGTTGGCGAGCCTGGTCAAAGGGGGGCAATTTTTGGCAGACTGGGTCTGGGCGTGGCCGGCGCCATGTTGTACGGAGCGGCCGCTGCAGGCCTCTGCCATGCGCATGCATGGCCATGGATCCGGCAATTATCTGGCCATATCCGCAGCTAAAACCAGGGGCTTTACGCTGCGCGTCTGCGAGCCCCCCACCAGACAGAGGATCGGTGCAGTTTTTGTGCCGTTTTCTCGGGCGTAAAACGTCACTGTTCCCACGCCGGCGGCAGCACTTAGTCTTCAAATCGGAGAATCCAGGTCCAGCTGTCTCCTCTTTTATGTCAAGATGTAAAACTGGCATTTTGGCCTGGACATCTTGCCTGTGACAATCTAATCATGTGGGTTGGTCTCTGGGCAGGGTTCAATACGATTGCACTATCCCCCATGCTTGGACATTCTGCTTACTTTAAATTAAAAGAGACACAATGATATTCAGACAATTAAGGAACCGGACTTTCAATGGATATTGAAAGACTCACCCTGGTGTGGCAGGGAGGAAGAGCCAATTGAAAAGCCGCCAGTAGTTTGGGACTTTATCTACAAGGCTACATGACTGCAGAGTGTAGCATAACGTTTAAACTTGATGTGAGTTTTCAATTGTTTAATTACTTAATGGGAAAATGCCTTTTCTGTGGTTGCCTCATGAGTATTGTTTGGTCAATGCTGATTCTTGATTGTTTAACAGAGTTCAGGTTTTTCCATCGGTCACAGTTATGGAAGCTTCTGGACGCTGGTGTGAGCCAGGGCAAACATGCCTGCAGTAAGCGTCTCCAGCCTGAGGAGCTTCATTTCAGAGTCACTAAACTGCAGGCAGAGCTGCAAAGGGGAGGAAGTTACCTGGATACTTTGTACCAGGAAGCATTCATACCCCTCAGGATAGGGTCTTCTGATTTGGACAGTGGTCAGGGACAGGAGGGTGTTACTGGAATGAGACAGCTCTCGAAACCCAGAATGTGGAAGTAGAGGAGTCTAAGTTTTTGCAATTGTCCAACAGGTTCATGGTTCTTGTATTAATGAAAGCAGTAGCTGCAGGGTGGATGAGCTAATTGGCCATGGCACCATGGTACAGGAAGCCATTCAAATAGGGGGAAGGGTGAGTTAAATACAAATTTTGTGGTAGTGGGGGATAGTATAGTTAAGGGGGTAGACACACTTCTCTGCAGCCAAGAACATGAGTTCAGGCAGTTGTGCTGCCTGCTGATCGGAAAACAAAGGTAGTTTTAAGGGATTTATATTTGTATTGGTAAACATTAGAAATAAGGTATAGTTTTAGTTGGGTTTAGTTTAATGTTTCTATGCCTGGAAGAGACCTATAGCTACATTCATGCTGGACAAAGGGTGTTTGTATATGTGGGACATTGGTTAAGTTCCAACTGTGATAGGGAGAACTAGGGCATGAAGAGTAAATAGTTGCTTAACAACTGGAGGCCTTTCTAAGGAAAAACAACTTTTCTTTGTTCTTTAGTTTCAGTTGGAAGCTACAGCAGTTGGGGACAGGCAGCAAGAGAGGGAACATCTCTCTCAGCTTCGTTGGAAGAAGAGCCGTACAATGGAGTAAAGGTTAAGAAAGCCAGTGGCAGATTTAAACGACAGCTACTTAAGGAAACTAGCGAAACGAAAAGAAATTTCCAGATGATCTGAGGTTAAAGGTACGAGAACAGAGGACTGATCAGTGAAGACAGACAGAGCTCAGAGATAGGCTGAGGTGCCAAAAAGACATCTGAAATGATTTTCAGGCTTGTGAGATCTCACTGCAGCCTGTGGAACATGAATTGAAATATCTGTGGTAATTGGTGGCTGGACCTCAAGTACGGAAAAGCAGTCAAGACAAAGAAATCCTAAAAAGGGTTGGTGCAAAACCTGGACCGGAATCCCTGGTAGAAGTGGAGCGGAAGCTCTGTTCAATAGAAAAGTAGTATATTATTTAAATAGTGAGAGATTGCAGAATTTGGTGGTAGAAAGAGATCTGGGTGTCCTGGTACATGGATCACAAAAGGTTAGTATGCAGGTACAGCAAGTGATGAAGAAGGCAAATATAATTCTGGCATTCAATAATAATCTTATTCGTGTCACAAGTCGGCTTACATTCACACTGCAATGAAGTTACTGTAAAACCCCCCTAGTCACCACACTATGGCGCCTGTTCGGGTTCACTGAGGCAGAATTCAGAATGCCCAATTCACCTAACAAGCACGTCTTTCGAGACTTGTGGGAGGAAATCGGAGCACCCGGAGGAAACCCACGCAGACATGGGGAGAACATGCAGCTGTAAGGGGTATAGAACATAAAAGTTGGGAAGTTTTACGGCAGCTGTATAGGGTCTTAGTAATACCACATCTGGAATGCTGGATACAGTTTTTGTCTTCTTATTTGAAAAACAATGTGACTGCATTAGAAGCAGCACAGAGCAGGTTGGGTGACTCATTCCTGCGGTGACAGGCTTATCTTAAAAAGAAAGGTTAAACAGGTTGGCCTATGGTCATTGGAATTTAGACGAATGAGAGGTGATCTTATTGAAATTATTGATCTTAGGGCAGCACGGTAGCATTGTGGTTAGCACAATGGCTTCACAGCTCCAGGGTCCCAGGTTCGATTCCCGGCTTGGGTCACTGTCTGTGCGGAGTCTGCACGTTCTCCCCGTTTCCGGTTTCCTCCCACAGTCCAAAGATGTGCAGGTTAGGTGGATTGGCCATGCTAAATTGTCCTTGGTGTCCAAAATTGCCCTTAGTGTTGGGTGGGGTTACTGGGTTATGGAGATAGGGTGGAGGTGTGAGCTTGGGTCGGGTGCTCTTTCCAAGAGTCAGTGCAGACTCGATGGGCCGAATGGCCTCCTTCTGCACTGTAAATTCTATGATCTATGAAACATATAAGATTTTGAAGGGTAGAGGGCAGGACGGTGGTGCAGTGGTTAGCACAGCTGCCCCACGGTGCTGAGGTCCCAGGTTCGATCCTGGCACTGGGTCACTGACCGTGTGGAGTTTGCACATTCTCCCCGTGTTTGCATGGGTTTCGCCCCCACAACCGAAAATATGTGCAGGGTAGGTGGATTGGCCATGTTAAATTGCTCCTTCATTGGAAAAACAGACAGCAAAGTGGAGTGGAGACCACGACCAGATCAGCTATAATCTTACTGAATGACTGAGCAGGCCTGAATGATTGAACGGCCTCCTCCTGCACCCAAGTCTTATGTTCCTATGTTCCGGTCTCTATGGGGATCCTAACAAGCTAAATCTATCCTGAATTGTTATTGCTTCTACAAAACTGCTCCTCAATTGATAACCCTTCCACCTGTCGAGCTTAATTCCTTAAAGCCAAGTTCAGAACTATACCCACTCTTGCTTGGCTTGCAAATTGCCATCTCCAAAGGTTTATTTGCTTGCATTGTAAGAATTCTACTCCCCCTGGAGAGCCCGACAGCAGCAACAAATTTTCCCATATATGGGAAGTATTAGACCAATGTTAATGAAATTAGTTTTTCTTTAATTACAATCACCTTGACTTGTGAGATTATGTGGGTGGATGGGAATATTAAGGGACCAGCTATATTCCCACTCTCTGAAAAGCGTAAAAGAAAGATCAAAACTGGCTACTCAGAAGCACTTGCAGGTGTTCTGCTGACAAGCAATAGTGGCCTGTGATCAACACATATTCTTTGAGTTCAAGATCTGGAACCTCAAAGGAAAGATGAAGATGAGAAAGTTTGAGGGTAGTATACCCAAGGTATAGTTTCAATGTGCTTTATTGCAATTGGATATAACTGAAAGCAAAATATTTAATCTGCTCAAAAACTGACTGAAAAAGATGCATCAGTTATTGTAGACAACATGATTTTCCCCAATGCATCTACATTCTGAGAAGAAAACCTGCAACATCCCAATATATATTGCATACAGTTCAGCAAAAGCAATCAAAATAACATTATCATCACACAATTTTGTAAATGGCATCAACAAAAACTCATCATAGTCAAGCACCTAATTAACTGAAGTTCACTTTTAAGTAATTTGAAAATCATAGGTTAGTGGAAATCATACTAGTATAAGATTTTAATACTAACCTGCAGCATGAGTGCATGTGGAGAATGTACAAAAATTGAAGGGTTTTCCTTCGGCGATGATTCAAGGCAAAGCTGTGCATCAGTAGCTTTGGCATTGTATGTGAAGGCAATACTACTAGCCAGCTTCCCATCATACAATACTTGCTTATGGTGTTCTGCAAGATGGATGTCACTCTCCGATTTGAACTTAAAGGTACTCTGAAAAATAATACATTAATTTATGTTTTCCAAAGCATTTCAAATACTTCACAGTGTTGACAACACAAAGCAGCAAATACATAGTTGTATAATAAAAGCACAAGTATAAAAGCATAACAAATAATAACGCATAAAAAATTGTCAAACACATTGGGCGGGATCCTCCCTCCCGTCACACCATTTTCTGGTGCAATGCTCCCCCGCCGGCAGCGGGATCCTCCGTCCCCGGCAGCCTGCCAATGGGGTTTCACATTATGGGCATCCCCACGCCGTCGTGAGTGCGCTGCCGGCGAAGCGGAGGATCCCGCCGATGGCGAATCCAGCCCAATGTTTCTTGCAAACTCAAACAAGTTAGTTATGCAGGTATTTTTCACAAGTAGAACAACCAATGCATTCAAAAGTTATTTATGCCGTATTATTTTTATATGTCTTTACGATCTACGTTGTTTCCAGTCAAAATCCAAAATGAACATACTTTTTATTAATGACATTTTTGCCAAGTATAGTTTTTAGCACTTTTGTGGAGCAACAATGAAATAACTAATTTTCCAGAGTGTACAGTGCTTATTATTACAGTGAGTGTGAGATCAGCTAGAAGATGGTTGTGATGAACATGCAGTGAAATGTGCATGCAACATAACAGGCTGAGTCTGCCAAAACTATTTTAAAAAACAAGCCAGCAAAGAAATGACAATTTTATTCAATCAGTGTGGGTTAATCTGAATTTATATCCGAAGAATGCAACTGGCTTACCAGCTCATTCCTTGACCTTCCGCACCCTCTCCCACCCCCTGCCATGACTACAAATCCTACCATTCTATAACACCTAAATATGTTGTGTCATCATCTAATTCCATCTAAAATGCTTAGTTAGAATTACAACCCTGTTGTCACAATGACTTTTTTTTTTAGAAAGATAAATATTTACTCGCTGATCTTATAATATTTTCACGGACAAAGTGATAACACGTGTTGCTTGCTTTCTTTCACATTTAATAATAGTTTCCAATCCGCCTTTTGTTCTGTTTCTCTTTCACTATGTCTCCCATGTACAATGTTTTATCAGTGCTGTATCGCTCTCTCTGATTCTTCCTCATTCTCTTTCTGCATAGCTCTCTCCTTCAGTCTCCTCTCACACATGTTCCTTTACTAATCGACTTAATTTGTCTTTTACCTCTTTTTTTAAAGGTAGGAGGCCCCACAGCAAGATTGGGGACAGCGCTGAGATGCACTTCTATCCCAGGCCAGATGTTCTTCCCATCACTGGTGTGGTAGATCTGGAGCCTCGGCCTTGACCAGCACTGGCATATCCGGAAGCCACTGTGACTGGTGCAAGAGAGAAATAAAACTGCGGGCCAAAGAGTTGGGACAAGCCAGGAACGAGTAGGGGAGACATCCAAAAGCGAGCAAAGGGGGAGGGAACAGGAAGGCATTAGTAGCACTTTGACAATGAGCGCAAAGCCTGGAGCTAAGGGTGGGATGTGAGCCCGGGCTGGGTTGAGACAGAACTGAATGGGAAAAATCAGGGCCGGTGGCCACAGCTGGAAGGGAGCAGGTCAACCAAGGTTGGGAGGGATCAGGTTTGGGTGACTTGGGGCTGCAGAGCAGAAAGTTGGTAGAGAAGAATGATGTTATTTTGATGAATAATCATTTTTAATAAATCTTCCTTGGAAAAAAATTAAGTCATTCAATGCAGTGAATTAACAACCATGCTGAAAGCACACATCCTCCCTAAACCCTATATCAATTACTGTTTTTGCTACTTCCTGTGCTATCCTAACAGTCTGGGCAGATAAAAAGTGCGAGGAAAAGCATGGCTTGGTCAATGAATTTTTAAAAATTATATGCATTTTGATAAAATTCATATCATTACAGTTGATTAAAAATGTTGTCAGTGGTAGCTCAATTGGTGGCATTCTCATCTCCAAGTCACAAGGTTCCAAGTTCAAGACCCACTCTTGGTTTTAAGCAAAATAATCAACATTGACATTTAAGTGCATTAGAGAGAGAGGTGCTGTTTTTTTTTGATTAGCATTAAACCAAGGCCCTATCTATCTGCGTGAGTGGAGGCAAAAGATCCCAAAGCAATATTTCAAACGAGAGCAGGAGAATAATCACCTATGCACTGGTTAATAGTTAACCTCAATCAACATGACAAAAACAGATTACCTGGTCACTATCACATTTCTGATTGTGGGAATTAGTTGTGTGCAAATTGGTTGCTGTGTTTCCTACATTATTGCAATGACTACAGTGCAAAAGCATTTTGTTGTCTATAAAATGCTTTGAGACGTCCGGTGGTCATTAAACGTACTCTATAAATGCAAGTGTTTTTTTATCTTTCTGATATACTAACACTAAAAAATGTTAAGGAGGAGGGATTGAGACCAAGGCATGGAGGGAGTCAGAACTACCGGATCATATAAACAGAATAGAAACTGCGGATCAAGAGAGTAGTTAACAAATATACAAAGAATCAAGTATCAAAATGTATTTCTTTACATCTATTTAAAATGATGGACCTCTCATCACAGATTACCGTGAAAACGTGCGGGAAATGTAGGACAACGTACAAAAAGTGAATCACAAACATTTGACATTTGTTCACCAGTTTCTTGCTGTCCACTTTCTTATCCCTGCCTCCTTTCTTTTATGCAACTTTCTTTCTTCACTCTTCTACTAAGGTTATCCTCTTTTAGTCTGCACATTTGTTGTTTCTTATTCAACACTCGTGTTTTTTGATACTTCCATTCAAATTGTCTTCTTTCATCCCCTGAGACTGAGAATCTGCTCCACGATAGGAGTTGCTTTAATCTCAGGGTTAAATATAGCTGAAAATGAGTATGGGGACTGGGGAGGGATTACAGTAGGAGTTTACAATCAGCAGGGGCAGGATGTAGTTGGATAATAAGTTAAGGGATCACCTAATGAAGTCAGTTAGTGTAGGAACAGAGACTTTAAAGCAAAGGTAGAAGCAGAACTTGCAAGCAGGGCTGAAACAGAGCTGGGCAATATGTTATTCTCTAATTCTGAATAACGACTGTAGACTTACAGTTAACACAAACACTTTATTCAAAGGGTTCGTTCTGCTTCCAGAGCTCAACTAGATGTAAAACAGTCAAGAGGTATCACCAGTGAAACTAAGGTAAACTGCCTATGCTCAGCTATCCCTGTGTGCTGCTGCTCATTAGCTCTGTGCTTCGAAAGGAGGCGGATCCTGCCTTGGGTTCGACCCTTTATACCCGTCTCTGATGCTCCCTCTAGTGATGCTGTGGCTGTCACATCTGTGCTGCAGTCCCTGGTGTATGTGCAGATGTATGTATAGATGTACAGGTCACTACATCCCCCACTTTTGACTTGATGTTTTCTAGACTGGCCTCAAGAAAACTGAACATAACAAGTGGTGAGAATAAGCAAAGCTGCACACTGCGATAATGATAAAGTAATACAGAAACAATTAACAGTGTTATGAGTCCATCGTGAGAAATGTTCATATCTGTCTTGTGGGTGTTTTGAAGTGTCGTTACAAATCTAACCGGTCAGGTGCCTTACGGCTTCTGCTGCATCGTCTTAACGGTGGTGGTGGGGATGACGGTTTGATGTCATCAAGAGTACTGTCTGGCGTTGTGTGGCGAGGAACGTCCTGTGGTCAAGTCCAGTGTGGGAAACACCGGCATTGTAGGCCGAAGCATTAACAGATCCCGGCGGTTACGGCGAAAGAATACTCCCGCCGACGACTTGACAATGTAGGACCACGGTGCCTCCTGCCTGATCACCGTGGCTGACTCAGACCATCCGCCTTCTGGTCCCTGATCCTGATGATGTCGCCCATGTTCAGTGGCTTGAGTAGGATCACATGTTGATCGTAGTATTGTTTTTGTTTGGACCGTAGTACCCGCATTTTGTCGAGTACCAGAGCGTTATCAGGGTCTCGGAATTGAATCGCCGGGAGGGTTGTCCGGATGTCCCTGCCGAAGAGCATCTGTACTGGCGACAGTCCTGAGCTCAATGGGATTGCTCGGTAGGACAACAGCGCTAGGTTGATGCCCGAGCGTGAATCTGATGCCTTGCTAATAAGCTGTTTAACAATCTGGACACCCTTTTCCACTTTCCTATTTGACTGTGGGTAGCATGGACTGGATGTTATATGCCGAAAGCTGTAGCGGTCTGAGAACTCTTTCCATTCCCAGCTCGCGAAGCAGGGACCATTATCTGACACCACCACACGCGTGATTCCACGTCGCACGAATGTCTCCAGGCACGCCTTGATGACAGATGAAGACGTGAGATCATGGAGTTTCAGTACCTCTGGATAGTTTGAGTAATAGTCCATGATCAAGACGTAATCACGCCCTGTGGCATGAAATAGGGCAATGCCCACTTTTGTCCACGGGGCTATTGTGAGTTCATGTTGCTGCAGTGGTACTTTACACTGTGCGGGTTGATGTCATGACCATGTCCGTTATGTCTTGATTCATGCCGGGCCAGTACACAGCCTGTCATGCTCGCCTTTTGCATTTCTCAATTCCTAGGTGGCCTTCATGAATCTTACGTAGCATCTTGATGCAGAGTGTGGCCGGAATCACAATCTGCGCATTGCGTAGCAGCACGCCGTCAACGTCAATCAGTTCTGACTTGACATTCTGAAATTGTGGACATTGTCCCCTCGTCCAACCGTCCTGGAGTAGGTGCAGCACTCTCCGTAAGGTTGCATCTTTCTGCGTCTCCTGTCGGATTAGGCAAAGCTTCTCATCCGAAGCAGGCAAATTCTCCATGCATAACTGTGTTTGGGCCTCGATTTCTCTGAAAGGGGCTGATGGTCCATTGTCAGTGCCAATTGATCGGGACAGTGCATCGGCAATGGCAAGATCTCTTCCCGGAGTGTATACTAGGGTGAAATCATACCTTCGCAGCTTCATCATGATGCGCTGCAGATGAGGCGTCATGTCATTTAGACCCTTGTCTATGATATGGACCAACGATCTGTGGTTGGTTTCCACTATGAATGTGGGCAGGCCATACACATAGTCATGGAACTTCAGAATCCCAGTGAGGAATCTGAGACATTCTTTTTCGATTTGTGCATATCTGCACTCAGTTGCGGTCATGGCCCTGGACGCGTATGCCACCGGGACCCAGTCAGACTGGTCGGCCTGTTAGAGGAGAACGGCGCCAATCCCATCCTGGCTGGCGTGGAGATCTTGGTGGGTCTGGTTGCGTCAAAGAAAGCAAGGGTCGGTGCCCTCGTTAGTTGTTAATTGAGATCCACCCATTCATTTTGGTGATGCTGTGTCCACTCAAACGCAGTGGTCTTTCGTAGGAGATTGCGTAAAGCTGCCGTCCGTGCGGACAGGTTTGGGATGAACCTGCCGAGGAAGTTGACGAAGCCCAGAAATCGTAGCACCACCTTCTTGTCGTGTGGCGTCTTCATGGTCCCGATTGCAGCGATTTCCGCCTCATCAGGGCTGACATCCTGAGATGATATGGTGTCACCCAAAAAGGTTACAGACTCCTTCGCAAATGTGCATTTTGCCTGGTTCAGTTTCAAACCGTATTTATGAATCCTCTGAAATACCTTCTTCAGACGACAGAGGTGTTCTTCTTCAGTGGTGGACCATACGATGATGTCATCCACATAGACTCTGACACCCTCGATGCCCTCGGTCATTTGCTCCATTATCCTGTGGAAGATCTCTGACGCAGGGATAATGCCAAAGGGCATGCGATTGAAGCAGAAACGTCCAAATGGCGTGTTGAACGTACACAGTAATCTGCTCGAGTCATCAAGCTGTATCTGCCAAAATCCCTGCGAGGCGTCGAGTTTGGTGAAGATACGAGCATTCGCCATCTCAGATGTGATCTCTTCACGCTTGGGGATGGGGTAGTGGTCCCGGCGAATGTTCTGGTTCAGGTCCTTCGGGTCTATGCATATGCGAAGATCTCCAGAAGGTATCTTAACACAGACAATCGCGATGTGTGACTCGCGATATTACGCCTTTTGACTGCAGTCTGTTGAGTTCCGCTTTCAACTTCTCCCGCAGTGGAGTTGGAACCCACCTGGGCGGCTGAATGACAGGTTTGGCGTCTGTCTTCAGCATGATTTTGCATTGGCAGGGTAGGGTGCCCATGCCTTTAAATACGTCGGGGTATTCTTGTAGCATGCTGTGGATTTTAGCTTCCAGGCTTGATGGATCCTGGGTGTGCATGTAAATGCGTTGCACCAGTCGCAAGTCTTGGCAGGCCTGAGCGCCTAACAGTGTCGTCTACAATCTCGAATCGTAGCTGCTTGCGTATCGTCTTGTTGATGGCACGATCCCATTGCGGGATTGCCGTTGTAGTCCTTCAGCCGACATGCAACGGGTATTATTTCATGGTCTCCTGGAATCGAATGGAGATCCTTACTAGTGAGGAGGTTAGCTGAGGCCCCAGTGTCAAGCTTGAAGACTAATGGAAAGTCATTGACATGCACAGTCGCAGTCCACTCACTGCTGGAATCAATGCTGTTGACCGGGTGAGGCGTGGCGATTGTTGCGTCATGTTCCTCAATTGTCTCGATCGTGTCCACGACAAACGAGTTGTCGCAAGCGAGGTTGTCCTCATCCGAGGAATACTCATCATTGGTTTTTTTGTGCGCCGTTGAGTCTATGCTTTTTACGTTGAAGTACATGTGTTTCTGTCTTGTTGTCTATATTTGCAGTGCAGCTCCGCACTGTGAGGCAAAGTGGTTGTATTTGCCACACTTTATAAACACTGTTTTCCAGAAGCTGGACATTGCCCTTTTAAGTGGGCCTGTCCGCAGTGGGGACACATCATGACGCTGTCCCTCCACACTAGCGCATGCGCAGTAGGCCTTTCTTCCGTGTCAAATCTTCGGGAGAACTGCGCATGCGTGTGACCTGCATCCAGGTTCGCGCGTGTGGGATTGCCGTTCAAGGAGCGCCTTCTGGAAGCCTGGGCCACCATTTTGACGGGCTTGACCTCGTGGTGAAGGCCTTGGTCCCGGTAAGTAAACTCTTCATATTCTTCTTTACTTTTTTCATAAGCCAACTTTGCATGGCTGTTTCTAGGGTTAGGTCTTTTCGTTTTAATAAGGATTTTCTAAGTCCCTCATCAGGGGCGAGATTCTCCGACCCCCCGCCGGGTCGGAGAATCGCCGGGGGCTGGCGTGAATCCCGCCCCCGCCGGTTGCCGAAGTCTCCGGCACCAGAGATTCGGCGGGGGCGGGAATCGCGCTGTGCCGGGCCCCCCCCCCGCTCGATTCTCCGGCCCTAATGGGCCGAAGTCCCGCCGCTAAAATGCCTGTCCCGCCGGCGTAAATTAAACCACCTACCTTACCGGCGGGACAAGGCGGCGCGGGCGGGCTCCGGGGTCCTGGGGGAGGGGGGGCGCGGGGCCATCTGGCCCCGGGGGGTGCCCCCACGGTGGCCTGGCCCGCGATCGGGGCCCACCGATCCGCGGGCGGGCATGTGCCGTGGGGGCACTCTTTCCCTTCCGCCTCCGCCACGGTCTCCACCATGGCGGAGGCAGAAGAGACTCCCTCCACTGCGCATGCGTGGGAAGCTGTCAGCGACCGCACACGCTCCTGCGCATGCGCCGCCCGGAGATGTCATTTCCGCGGGGCGGAAATTCATCCGGCGCCAACCTAGCCCCTCAATTTTGGGGCTCGGCCCCCAAAGATGCGGACCATTCTGCACCTTTGGGGCGGCGCGATGCCCGTCTGATTTGCGCCGTTTTGGGCGCCAGTCGGCGGACATCGCGCCGTTTCCGGAGAATTTTGCCCCAGATATATCATTGACTATCTGGTCTCTGATGGGGGAGTCACGGAGGTTTTCAAAGTTGCAAGATTGAGCTAGCAATTTAAATCAGTTACAAAACTGCTGAAATATTCTCCTGGTTTTTGTAAACGCCTGGTGAACTTGAATCTTTCAAATATCTCATTGACTTCAGATTGACAGTGGGTTTCAAATTTTTTGATGATTATTTCCAGCTTGCCCTTGTCCTCCCCTGCCAGGTAGGTAAAGGAATTGTATATTTCTAATGCCTGTGGACCTGCCAGAGATAAGAGCAAGGCTATCTTCGTGGCATCAGACGCTGAGGTTAGATCCTTAGCTTCTAGATATATTTTGAACTGTTGTATGAAAAGTTTCCAATTGGAATGCATATTACCAGTGGTCTTGAGCAGGCGTAGAGGTTGGATTAGGTCCATCGTGCTGATTGGTATCTGAAGGGTCCGAATGCTGCGAGGCCTTCCTTGGTAAAATGTCTGGTTTAAGTTCTCTTCTCTTGCTGGTGTCTAGCTGGCTTGCTGAAACCACCCCTGGTACTATATGTTATTCTCTAATTCTAAATAACGACTGTAGACTTACAGTTAACACAAACACTTTATTCAAAGGGTTCGTTCTGCTTCCAGAGCTCAACTAGATGTAAAACAGTCAAGAGGTATCACCAGTGAAACTAAGGTAAACTGCCTATGCTAAGCTGTCCCTGTGTGCTGCTGCTCACTAGCTCTGTGCTTCTAAAAGAGGTGGATCCTCATGGGCTCGACCCTTTATACCCATCTATGATGCTCCCTCTAGTGATGCTGTGGATGTCACATCTGTGATGCAGTCCCTGGTGTATGTGCAGATGTATGTACAGATGTATGTACAGATCATTACAGGCAATACTAGCTGTGATATGACTGCAGAGTGATAATGCACAGACTGGCCAAAATAAATTGGGAATGACGACCGAGCAGAAAGAATACAACTTATGAAAAGGAACAAAATTCAAGAGCTCCAAAAGAGGAAAGATGTCTGAGGTAACGCTTACAGAACAGATTATCAGCAGTGAGCAATTTTATGGAATTTTGAATTTAAGTAAGGCTTTATTGCATCTCTGAAGAATACCTTAAAGCACTTTCATAAATTAGTTTGGAACCTATTCATTTTCCACAAAACTAGCTTACAGAGAACAAAACCCCATAAATAATGAGATGGATGTTCATTTAAACTGTTCGTGGCGGTGGTGATTGTGAAAGAAATATTAATCAGCGTAGAAAGCAACTATCTATCCTCTTCAAGTACTGCAATCATATCTGTACATCCATCTCAAATTAACCTCAATTTAACACTTCATTTAATGTGCAAAATATCTTTATGAGGAGATCATGGGCAGGATTCTCCATCCGTTCCCCAGTGGGACAGAGAATCGGGCATTGTGGGAAAATCGGGATTGGCGCCAGCTGCCGCTCCAAACACGATGCTCCGCCCCCCCCCCCCCCCCATTTCACGCTGTAAACGAGATCCACGATGAGCACCCGAAGGGGGATGTAAATAATTGCAAATGAACAACTCATTTGCATCTATTTAGCGGGCCCAGGGTCCTATGCTCCAGCCTTCCGTGATTCTCTGGTCCCTACAGCCGGGAATCACGCGGAAGCAGATCATTTGTGCATTCTATCAGCGTGGCCCCGGCGTGGTGGACCTCACAGTGGGCCAAAGGGACCTCCTCAAGGGGACCACTTATTGCCCCTTTGGCTCACCGCGAGGTCCACCACGCCAGGACCACACTGGTAGGGACCATCCTACATCAAAGAGAGGTATGTGCATTCCAAGCACTTAGTGTATTCCAATCACTCAAGCGTGTGTTTTCACTGCACGTACCTCTCTTTGATGTGGTCAATGTTTACAAACATTAGGGTTTCACCACTTAGGCCACTAAACCATGAAGGGAGATGAATGAATCAAAGCTACAGATGGTTTGTAGAAGCTGTCAATCACAGGCCATTACTAGAAATCTATCATTGGCTTGCAGCTAATGGATTTGTGGGAAACAGACGCCGGTCACAGCTGCACTCCTTCAAGGAATGGACACGTGGAGCTGCAGTGTTACAGCTGTAATTCTTCTCATTGCCCCTGTCTGGACTGCTCTGCAGCTTCCAGACAGGGGTCTCTTTTTTTTTTTGGGGGGGGGGGGGGGGGGGGGGGGGAGTTCTGTATGTAGGGCAACTCACCATCACCTTGTCAAAGGCCAATTTGAGGTGGGCAATACATGCTGGCCTAGCCAGCGACACCCACAACTGAATTTTCAAAATACAACATTTCAACTTTAGATTATTAATATTTTCAAGGAATACAGAAATTCTGCTGAAATAAAGAAAACACAATTCACATATACGTTTTGCCTATGAGAAACAATAGAGACACTCAAGGCTGATGGTGGGTCAGTCACTACTTTGTGGATAATTTTGCATCCTAATTTTTCTTCTGGACCGTTGAATTCTAATCTATATGGAGAAGATAAATTCTCATATTAATTTATAAACTGGCACAAGGAAATCATTCAGACAACTTCTGTTCCTTCGTCATGATTGACTGATTGATATTTATTGTCACATGTACCTAAGTATAGTGAAAAGTATTTTTCTGCGGCCAAGGGAACTTACACAGTGCGTACGTACATAGTAAACAAAAGAAAAATCGACAGAGTACATTGACAAATGGTACATCAACAAATAGTGATTGGTTACAGTGCGGAACAAGGGCCAAACAAGAGCAGCATAGGGCGTCGTGAATAGTATTCTTAGAGGGAACAGATCAGTCCAAGGGTTTTGTTAGTCAGAATCCATCAGGTGCCCAATTGTTTTCCTTGCAAACTTCTTTCTCTAAAGAGCTTAACTAAACTGAGGATTAGAATCAAGATACACGCTATATTTTAAACATGAACACACAAAATCAAACATTTTGCTGAACACATTCAATTTTTGTTTGAAGAAAAGGTAGTCAGGAAAATGAGTTTGCGGAATGCTTTTGGGACTGTTTCCTAGATTAATATATTGTGGAAGCAGCTAGGATTAAAGCTATTTTATATCTTATATTGTGCAATGAGTCAGGATTAATTTGCAATCTCATATTAAAAGATGCTCTGGGGGGGAAAGTGATCAGAATAAAACTGAAATCCATATTATGTTTGAAAGCAACATACTCAAGTCCAAAACAAAAATCTGAAACTTAAACAAAGTCAATTACACAGTTATGCGAAGAGAGCTAGCTAACGTAGATTAGATCAATTGATTAAATGTTAAGATAAGCAAATGGTGGAGAACATTGATCAAAATGATTTAATATTTTCAAATATTTACAAATTAGCTTTAATTTAAAAAATGTAATCTCAACTCAAATAATTCATCCATGGCTTACTGTAGAAGTTAAGGATAGTATTAGATATTTTTTAAAAGCTTTTAATATGGTGATGGATATTAGTAAGCTGGAGAAATGGGAGCAGTTTAGAAACCAGAAAAGGGCAATCAAATATAGATATGGCAAAGGTAGAATAAGGGAGCAAACCAATCAGGAATATAAAAACATATTGGAAGAGCTTTTACAAATATATGAAAATGAGGAGACTAGCTAAAGTTAATGCTAATTGCTTAAAAACGGAAATAGAATCAATTAACAAGGGGAACGAGGAAATGGCAGATACTGAATAAATATTTGGCACCTATCTTGAAGGGGAAGACGCAACTTAGACACTAGAAATAGATGATAGCCAAGGGTTTTTAAGAGTGAGGAAGATTAAGTAAATAATATCAACAGAGACAAAATATTTGGGAAACTTAAGGGACGATGATCTGACAAAACCTCAGGTTCTGATGGCATGCATCCTAGGATTCTAAGAGATAACTGCAGAGATAATGGATGGATTGGTCACAATTGTCAAAAATTGCTTTGATTCTAGAATGGTGCCAACAAATGAAAGTCAGCAAATGTCAACTTCTATTCAAGAAATGAGGGACAGAGAAAAAGGTGAATGCAATTGAAAAGGTGAAGGCAGGGACTTCTGGTGGTGGCCATGGAGGGGTAGGTCGCACATTTGATAGCTCCCGCCTGAAACGGACTTTTGGATCTTTTCCCCCTGATTTTTTTCGGGTTTTATGGGATAAAGCAGTGAAGAGTGAAACAGTAAGGAGAAATGGGCCAAGAAAGAACGGAGCAGCAAGTGGGAGAACTGAGAGTTGAGCATTTATCAAGATGGGAGCGGATTTGGCCAAGAGGCGAGCTGGGTTCAATCGGGCAAAAACGACACTCTTTAAGAAGGGGGTGAAGTTCGGGATGCTGTACCCAGCCCGCCTGTGGGTCACACATGAGGAACGGGACTTCTACTTTGAAATGGCAGACGAAGTATGGACCTTTATTAAAGAAATGAAGCTGGAGGCGAATTAAAAGACACTTAAGCCTCGGAGAAGTACTGTGGCAGCGATTTGTGGTGCTGGATTGTAAACATTTAAGTAGCTCCATGTGAAATAATGGGCTGTGTGGATGGTTAAAGGTTGATCTGTCTTGCAGGGACCTTTTTAGAGGGGGGGATGGGCTTTGAATTTGGTTCTGCATTTTGGGTGACTATTTTTCTAAAGTGATTGTTTCTTCACAGTTTTTTTCCTGTTGTTTGTTTACTAGGGAATGTGATGCTTTTAAAATGTTTATTCATGTGGACGGGAGAGAGGAGAATACATGCTGCTTGGTGCCAGGGGTGGGAGCTATCGAGTCAGCATGGGTCAGCTGACTCTCGGAAGCACAGTGGGGGGTGGACAGCTGTTAAGCTGGAGCTTGACTTGGGGGATTGGGTTTTTAGTGTTGTTGCTAGGGGGGGAACTGTTACTAGGGGACAAATGGGAGGTCGGGAACGGCCTAAAAAGGGTGATGGTTAGTCAGGGGGGGGGGGGGGTTGGAAGCCCCCCCCGTCCAGAATGATCACATGGAATGCGAGAGGACTGAATGGGCCGGTCAAGAGGGCTCGCGTGTTCACGCATTTGAGGGAACTGAAGGCGGACATGGCAATGCTACAAGAGACACACCTAAAGGTTACAGACCAGACGAGATTGAGGAAGGTGTGGATGAAATGAAAATCGCTTATTGTCACAAGTAGGCTTCAAATGAAGTTACTGTGAAAATTAGACAATTAGACAAGTGTTCCACTCAGGACTGGACTCAAAGACCAGGGGGGTAGCGATCTTGATCAACAAACAAGTGGCATTCGAGGCAGGGAGAATCGTGTCAGACAAGGGGGGTAGGTACATAATGGTGAGTGGAAAGCTGGAGGGGGTGCGAGTGGTACTTGTGAACATATACGTGGAATTTATGAGGGAGGTGTTAGGTAAGATCCCTGACTTAGAGTCACATAACCTGATCATGGGAGGGGACTTCAACACAATCATTGATCCGGAATTGGACCGGTCAAAATCCAGGACAGGGAGGAGGCTGGCTGCGGCAAAGTAATTAAAGGGTTTTATGGAACAGATGAGGGGGGGGGGGTGGGGGGGGGGGGAGAAAGTAGACCCATGGAGGTTTGCACGGCCGAGGACGAAGGAGTTTTCCTTTTTTTCACATGTCCACAAGGTATACTCTCACATCGACAGTTTTGTTCTGAGCAGGGCGCTAATACCGAAGGTGGTGGATACTGAGTATTCGGCAATTGCAGTGTTGGATCATGCCCCGCACTGGGTGGATCTACGGGTTAGTGTGGAGAGAGGGCAATGCCCGCTGTGGAGGCTGGATGTGGGGTTGCTAGCGGACGAGGTGGTCTGCGGGCGGGTTAACAAGTCCACCTAGAACTACCTGCAAACAAATGATACGGGGGAGGTCTCTGCAGCGACGGTCTGGGAAGTTTTGAAGGTAGTAGTCAGAGGGGAATTAATCTCGATACGGGCCCACAGAGAAAAGGTGGAACGGGCTAAGAGGGATAGATTAGTGGAGGAGATACTCCAGATGGACAGGAGATCCTCGGAGGCCCCGGACACGGGGCTACTCAGGGAGCGGCAGAGGTTACAAGTGGAGTTTGGGCTGTTGACCACAGGGAAAGCAGTGGAACAGTTGAGGAAGGCAAGGGGGGCGATCCATGCGTACAGGGAAAAGGCAAGCAGAATGTTGGCGCACCAGCTCAGGAAAAGAGAGGCGGCCAGGGAGATAGGTAAAGTAAAGAGTAGAGACAGTAATACTGTCCTGGACCCAGCGGGGGTGAACGAGGTGTTTAAGGACTTTTATAGTAAATTATATGAGTCGGAACCCCCGGCTGGGGTGGAGGGGATGAGGAAATTTCTGGATCAGTTGAGGTTCCCGAGGGTAGAGGAGGACCTGGTGGAGGGGCTGGGAGCCCCAATTGAGATTGAGGAAATAATCAAGGGGCTCGAGGGCATGCAGTCAGGTAAGGCCCCGGAGCCTGACGGCTACTAGGTGGAATTCTATAAGAAGTTTTCAGAGATATTGAGCCCACTGCTGGTGAGGACATTTAACGAAGCAAGAGAGAAGGGAGTCCTCTCCCCAACAATGTCGCAGGCCTCGATTTCATTGATCTTGAAACGGGAGAAGGATACGGAGCAATGCGGGTCATACAGGCCGATTATTCTACTGAATGTGGATGCCAAACTGCTGGCTAAGATACTGGCCACAAGGATAGAGGACTGTGTCCCGGGGGTGATAGGGGAAGACCAGACGGGATTTGTTAAGGGCAGGCAACTCAAGGCCAATGTTCAAAGGCTTCTAAATGTTATTATGATGCCCTCAGGCGAGGAGGGGGAGGTGGTGGTAGCGATGGATGCGGAGAAGGCTTTTGATCAGGTGGAGTGGAATTACCTGTGGGAGGCACTTGGAAGGTTTGGGTTTGGTAAGGGCTTTATTGACTGGGTGCGGTTGCTCTATCAGGCACCAGTCGCGAGTGTGCGTATGAACCGGCTGAAGTCGGGGTATTTTGAACTACACCGAGGGACGAGGCAAGGGTGCCCCCTCTCCCTGTTAGCTCTGGCCATAGAGCCATTGGCCATGGCGTTAAGAGCCTCTATGAACTGGAAAGGGCTGGTTCGGGGGGAGGGGGGAGGGTGGGGGGGAGAGCACCGGGTCTCGCTCTACGCTGATGACCTGCTCTTGTACATTTCGGACCCGTTGGAGGGGATGGGGGTAGTAATGCGAAACTTGGGGGAATTTGGCAATTTTTCAGGGTATAAATTGAACATGGGGAAAAGCGAGATGTTTGCGATCCAGGCAAGAGGGCAGGAAAAGAGACTGGGAGAGCTGCCGCTTCGAATGGTAGAGAGGAGCTTTCAATATCTGGGAATCCAGGTGGCCCGGAAATGGGAGGTACTACACAAGCTAAACGTATCCCGGTTGGTAGAACAAATGGAAGGGGACTTAAGAGATGGGACATGCTCCCGCTATCACTGGCGGGGAGGGTACAGACCGTGAAAATGACGGTCCTCCCCAGATTTCTGTCTGTCTTTCAGTGCCTCCCCATCTTCATCCCTAAGGCCTTTTTCAAGCGGGTGAATAAGATTATTTTGGGCTTTGTGTGGGCGAGTAAAACCCCGCGAGTGAAGAAAGTGTTGCTGGAGCGCAATCAGGGGGAGGGTGGGTTGGCGCTGCCGAACTTCTGCAATTACTACTGGGCGGCTAATATAGCCATGATCAGGAAGTGGGTAGTGGGGGACCTTTCGGCATGGGAGCGGATGGAGGCGGCATCATGTAAAGACACCAGTCTGGGAGCATTGGTAACGGCACCTCTGCCGTTCTCACCGGCCCGATACTCCACAAGTCCGGTGGTAGTGAGGATCTGGTGGCAGTGGAGGAGATATAAAAGAGTGGAGGGAGCATTGATTTGGACCCCGATTTATAACAACCACAGGTTTGTACCGGGTAGGCTAGATGGCGGGTTCCAGAGTTTGCAGAGGGCAGGAATTAGAAGGATGGGGGATCTATTTATAGATGGGAGCTATCCCAGCTTAAAGGTTTGGAGGATAAATTTAATTTGCCAGCAGGGAATGGTTTTAGGTATTTGCAGGTGTGCGACTTCCTGAGAAAACAGGTGCCGGCCTTTCCGCTGCTGCTGCCACGGGGGATACAGGATAGAGTAGTTTCCAGTACCTGGGTGGGAGGGGGAAAGGTATTGGATATTTACCAGGAGCTTACGGAGGTGGAGGAGCTTAAGGGTAAGTGGGAGGACGAGCAAATAGGGTTAAGGAAAATCCCAAGGCTTTTTACACGTACATAAAAAGCAAGAGGGTAGCCAGGGAAAGGGTTGGCCCACTGAAGGATAGGCAAGGGAATCTATGTGTGGAGCCAGAGGAAATGGGCGAGGTACTAAATGAATACTTTGCATCAGTATTCACCAAAGAGAAGGAATTGGTAGATGTTGAGTCTGGAGAAGGGGGTGTAGATAGCCTGGGTCACATTGTGATCCAAAAAGACGAGGTGTTGGGTGTCTTAAAAAATATTAAGGTAGATAAGCCCCCAGGGCCTGATGGGATCTACCCCAGAATACTGAAGGAGGCTGGAGAGGAAATTGCTGAGGCCTTGACAGAAATCTTTGGATCCTCGCTGTCTTCAGGGGATGTCCCGGAGGACTGGAGAATAGCCAATGTTGTTCCTCTGTTTAAGAAGGGTAGCAAGGATAATCCCGGGAACTACAGGCCGGTGAGCCTTACTTCAGTGGTAGGGAAATTACTGGAGAGAATTCTTCGAGACAGGATCTACTCCCATTTGGAAGCAAATGGACGTATTAGTGAGAAGCGGCACGGTTTTGTGAAGGGGAGGTCGTGTCTCACTAACTTGATAGAGTTTTTCGAGGAGGTCACTAAGATGATTGATGCAGGTAGGGCAGTAGATGTTGTCTATATGGACTTCAGTAAGGCCTTTGACAAGGTCCCTCATGGTAGACTAGTACAAAAGGTGAAGTCACACGGGATCAGGGGTGAGCTGGCAAGGTGGATACAGAACTGGCTAGGCCATAGAAGGCAGAGAGTAGCAATGGAGGGATGCTTTTCTAATTGGAGGGCTGTGACCAGTGGTGTTCCACAGGGATCAGTGCTGGGACCTTTGCTCTTTGTAGTATATATAAATGATTTGGAGGAAAATGTAACTGGTCTGATTAGTAAGTTTGCAGACGACACAAAGGTTGGTGGAATTGCGGATAGCGATGAGGACTGTCGGAGGATACAGCAGGATTTAGATTGTCTGGAGACTTGGGCGGAGAGATGGCAGATGGAGTTTAATCCGGACAAATGTGAGGTAATGCATTTTGGAAGGTCTAATGCAGGTAGGGAATATACAGTGAATGGTAGAACCCTCAAGAGTATTGAAAGTCAAAGAGATCTAGGAGTACAGGTCCACAGGTCATTGAAAGGGGCAACACAGGTGGAGAAGGTAGTCAAGAAGGCATACGGCATGCTTGCCTTCATTGGCCGGGGCATTGAGTATAAGAATTGGCAAGTCATGTTGCAGCTGTATAGAACCTTAGTTAGGCCACACTTGGAGTATAGTGTTCAATTCTGGTCACCACACTACCAGAAGGATGTGGAGGCTTTAGAGAGGGTGCAGAAGAGATTTACCAGAATGTTGCCTGGTATGGAGGGCATAAGCTATGAGGAGCGATTGAATAAACTCGGTTTGTTCTCACTGGAACGAAGGAGGTTGAGGGGAGACCTGATAGAGGTATACAAAATTATGAGGGGCATAGACAGAGTGGATAGTCAGAGGCTTTTCCCCAGGGTAGAGGGGTCAATTACTAGGGGGCATAGGTTTAAGGTGAGAGGGGCAAGGTTTAGAGTAGATGTACGAAGCAAGTTTTTTACGCAGAGGGTAGTG
The DNA here is from genome assembly GCF_047496885.1 of Scyliorhinus torazame. NCBI lineage: Eukaryota > Metazoa > Chordata > Chondrichthyes > Carcharhiniformes > Scyliorhinidae > Scyliorhinus > Scyliorhinus torazame. The sequence goes on along the minus strand of NC_092721.1, from coordinate 161,125,206 downwards.
GGTGCCTGGAACTCGCTACCGGAGGAGGTAGTGGAAGCAGGGACGATAGGGACATTTAAGGGGCATCTTGACAAATATATGAATAGGATGGGAATAGAAGGATACGGACCCAGGAAGTGTAGAAGATTGTAGTTTAGTCGGGCAGCATGGTCGGCACGGGCTTGGAGGGCCGAAGGGCCTGTTCCTGTGCTGTACATTTCTTTGTTCTTTGTTCTTTTATTGGCACAACCTCAGCTCTTTAGCAGACAGCCAGCTTCACTGCGATGGCACTGTCCCTGAGTTGTTCTGAACTCCAGTTACCCATTTACACAGAGCTGTCCATGGGCTCCTAGGGCTTCTTCTAAGCCAGCAACGTTCTGAGCTCACTTTTACCCACTACCCACTTTCCATGCCACCCTCGTCATGCAGGTGATCTCGGCCACAGCTCCAAAGAACCTGGAATGCTGGGCTGAGCATGCACGACTTGTCACCTTGCCACACTGAGCATACGCCAAAACCTTTGTCCCTGCTGAGAATAGATCCCTTGGCCACACCCAAAAAAAAGTACGGTCACATCTCTTAACAAGCTCTACAAATGCTGCAAAATCTTTGAGTGTTTCTAAAGTTTCCTGTCTTAGTTCAGATTTCCTGCACCCTCGTATTGTGTTAAAGGAGGGGGTGGAGTGAAGGCTCACTAGCTTGGTTGACGTAATGAGAGGGTGCCCTAATGCTAACGTGCTGAGTAAATGGGCCTAAACTATCTGGAGTTAAGAACAATGAGAGGTAATCTCACTTAAATATACAAGAATTCAAAGGGGCTTGATAAGGTAAACAGTGGTTATTTCCACAGCCTGGAGAAATTAGAATGTGGGGGAACAAGCATCGAGCTCAGGGATCAAGCATTTTGGACTGAAATAAGGAGAAATTTCTTTAGAGGGTTCTGATTCTCTGGCATTCTCTACCGCAGAGAGTTGTGGATGATCCATTATTGTATATGTTCAAAGTTGAGACTGATTTTTGGTCTCAGGGCAAAAAGAAATATAGTGAGCAGACAAAGTGGATGTTCGGTAGAATATCGGCTGTAATTGTAGTGCATGGCGAAACACACTCAAGGGGCCGTTTGATTGATTCTCGCTCCTATTTCCTATGTTTTTAAACATGTATGGTTTAGTGAGATTTGTACAATTGCATGGGCCCATGTTTTAGCTGATATAAAAATCTCACCTGGTGCTGCGTGGTTTGCACAAATTTCTTTGATTAATTCCTTATGAATACAAAGTTTGAAATAGGATCAAAGCAATATGTTCACTGTATTCTTTAATTGTGAGTAAAACATCCCCACAATGGTTCAGCAAGTTTATCCAATGGGTAATTATGATAGACTAGGTAGGAATCCTCAATCTGCGCGGAGTTATCCTGCCAACACTCACTGTAAAAGGCATACTGGCTTTGGCGAGATACAGGACAGAATTTCACATTTCTGCAAGAAGGATCCAACTGAATTATAACTTGTCAATTAGAGAGCTGTTCAAATACACATTATGATTTCATACACTTGGAGTTTCAGTGCTTGAGAGCAAGCTGAAGCCAAGCGTTGACAGTGAAAGGAGAGCATGGTAATCTGGGCACCCCACCCACCCGCTCCTCCAACCACCGTCTGCCCCACCTGCAAGGGGGACTGTAGGTATTGCATTGGACTCCTCAGTCACCTGAGAACCCATTTCTAATGTGGAAGCAAGTCATCCTCAACTCCATGGGACTGCCTAAGAAAAACATGATTTAATAATTCTTTGTTAAAGGGAGATGGTGGCAGTGTGGTAATATCACTGCACTGGTACTCCAGAGGCTCAGGCTTAATATTAATTAAGCACCATTTTACGGTAGGCAAGAAGAACAGGCCTGGGTTAATCCTTGTGATTTGACGTTCAGGACAGATTGGATGAAGAAAGTCTTCATGCAAAGAACACATGTATACTAATCCTCTGAGTAAGGTAGTTACAGCAAAAACCTCAAACTCTTCAAATTACAGGTCAATAACAAATGGAAAGAATGTGAATTCATAACTCGCAGATGAGCGAAGGCAGGACAAATATCCTCACTCACCTGCTTCCTGAGTTTGTACCTTTAGCATCGGATTTCAGTAAATACACTGCATACACACAAACATTACACAATAAAAAGACTCGCCTTCTACTCAACCATAAAGACATACCTTGTATCCGGGTCCTAACTGATGTATTGCAAATATTTGTGCTGGGTTAAGTGCTTCAGTGAACACATACACAGCTCCAAGCTGCCCACAGAATACTCTATTTGCATCTGCAGTTTCCGATGAGCCCAGGAAGCATTTGTCAAAACTCTAAACAAAGAAAACAAGTAATGCAATGATAAATGCTTATGCACTTTGAGCCAAGCAAATGACTTTAGTTTATCAGATTATATTGAAAATCCAGTAAAACAAACAGATCATAAATATTTTCCAGCAGAACTAAAAGACTGCAGCTTAGAATCAGAGAATGTACAGCACAGGAGGCCCTTAGGCCCATCGTGCCAATGCTAGCTCTTTGAAAGAGTTATCCAATTAGTGCACCCCACTGCTCTTTAGTCTCAGTACTGCAACTTTCTCCTTTTCAAGTAGATATCCAATTCCCTTCATAAAGTCACTAATGAGTCAGTATCTGCCATTCATTCAGATAGTTAGTGCATCCCAGATCATAACACACAGTGTAAAATTAATCTTCATCTCCCTCTCACTATTTTGACAATTGCCTTAGCTCTAGGGTGCTCTGATTACTGACCTTCCTGCTAGTGGAAATATTTTCTCTTTACTTATTCTATCAAAACCCCTTTGATTGGATATAGGTATGAAAATAATTCCAGTTTCCTTCATTACTCCACATAATTGAAGTTCCCATCTTTCTTACAATTTTAGTAACTTCTCAGCATCACTTTTCAGACTTGGTTCAAAGTTCACAACCCCACTTAGCCAACAGTATTGGTGCACTAAGCAACAAAAGTAAAAATTCAGACGTCAAAGCATTAAACTGCAAACGGTATGTGTTCACTTTATCTTCTTTTGTCAAAAAAGGTGAAAAGGTTGATGGTGAGATTTGCTATTATAGAATTCCTTCTGGAAACACTAACAAGGCAAAATGTGATCAATATACGAATCATAGAATTTATAGTGCAGAAGGAGGTCATTCGGCCTATCGAACCTGCATCGGCCCTTGGAAAAAGCACCCTACTTAAACCCACGCCTTCACCTTATCCCCATAACCCCACCGTATCTTTTGGACACCAAGAGCCAATTTAGCATGGTCAATCCACCTAACCGGCACATCTTTGGACTGTGAGAGGAAACCGGATCACCCGAAGGAAACCCACGCAGACACGGGGAGAAAGTGCAAACTCCACACAGTCACCCGAGGCCGGAATTGAACCCGGGGTCCCGGAGCTGTGAGGCAGCAGTGCCTGATGCATCTCGATCCTCATATTCTAACTACCACCTGTTCAAATACATGCATGTTCAACCCATCTTTTTTATTTTTTCCACAAAGCGACATTGAACTTACATCATTAGTGTTGACATGCCAAGCCATATCTCCATAAGAAACCAGCTGACCATTGACATAACAACGAATCTCACTATTTCTCCAGCGATTGTAGATATGCACAATGCTGATCATATACCACTGAAAAACAATATACATAATATACTTTTACCATCAATATTAATGAAATCTGACATCTGCACAATTCTAGACATAACAGCTTATTCATTTCAATGTGCATCAACCAGAGCAGTCAGTTATTGTAAATTAGCATTCATTTTAGCAACAACAAGCATAAGCAGAGTCTGTCTTTGCCTGCTGCAATGCTCCAGAGAGGCCCGACGCAAGCTACAGGAGCAGCATCGCCGATTGGGCATGTTGCAGCCCTGGGGAGTCAACACTAAATTCGGCTGCAACTGTAGACTTTTACCTTTCTCCTCCATCTTAAACCCCTCTTTTTAATAAAATATTCCATACATATATGCCTCGATGCAAAACACACCCTCCGCATACCAGGCTATTTGGCATTTGTTCTTAAAGTTGCTACTTTTTATTGCAGTTTTATTTGCTCAACATTTTCCATCCTTTCAGTTCCGATGAAGGGTCATTGGGCTCAATCTTCCCAAAAGGGAACAAAGTTCCCGAGTGAGCACATTTAGTCACGTGTTTCCCGGCACTCGCAGTGCCGAGAAACACATGGCTATTGAACACGACTCACTTTGAATAAGGGGCCTAAATGGGGAAAGTGCGGCCGAGGCCGCACATAGGCATGTTTTTTACAATGGGGAGCTCCGCTCGGCAGAACTTCCCGTTGTAACTGCATACCAATATCCGAGGCCCACAAAAAAATCACCGACCTTCCCTCCCAACTAAAAACTCAGCATGGCCAGGCAACCCCGGACCAATTGCACACGCAAAAAATACCAGCCTGGCACCTTGACAGTGCCAACTTGGCAGTGCCCCTATCAGCTGGCAGTGCCACCTGGGCACCTTGGCAATGCCAGGCTGGCACCCAAGTGGCACTGCCAGGGTACCCAGGTGGCACCAGCAGTGCCAGGGCACCACCCTGCCAAAGGGCATGCAGCTGGGGGCCTCCAATCCCCTTGGAGACCCCCACGAGTACCATTCCATCTGGTCCCCATTTACGGGGACCAGCACCAAACAACACTCACCCGAGGTCCCCGTCCCATTGTGGGCGGGATTCTCTTTGTAACATCTTGTGAAATTGCTTTGAATCTCGCGAGGCATTGCGGGCCGGATAGATCCCCGGAGAGGGACCTCCCGGCTTTCACCGGCCACGCTGCGCCGGAAAAGCCGCACACTGTGGCACAGCGTGGCCGGAGGATGGTGCCCTATGACTTGAAACGTTAATTCTGTTTCTCTCCTGATAAATGCTCGCAGACCTGCTGAGATTTCCAGTGTCCTCTGTTCTGGTTTCAGATTCCAACATCTGCAGTATTTTGGTAATCTTTTAGAAGCAGAGCTTTTTCTATTCTTTTATGTTATTTTATATATTGTTAAGGAGAATTAGACTGTGGTTATTCAGCTTTGAACACGTATTCTATTTGACTGCAGATTATCTTGGGCTTAGGTGTTTCAATCGATTTTCCACTATCAAAATAAAAGAAATTGTGCTCAGTGCCTTTCAGAATATCCTTGCCTTAGGTTTTACAGACAATGAAATACTTTCATAATTTAGGAAACATGGCAACCAAGTATTTTTTATTCACTCAAGAGATCTGGACTTCCATGGCTAGAGGGAGTGAATGTTATTGCATGGGGTACCAATCAAGTGGGCTGCTTTGTCCTAGATGGCGGCAAGCTTTGAGTATTGTTGGAGCTGTATTCATTCAGGCCAAGGGGACAGTATTCCAACATGCTCCTGACTTGTGTTTTGTAGATTATGACAGGCTTTGGGGAGTCAGGAGGCGACACAGGATTCCTCGCCTCTGACCTGCTCTTGTCCGCAGGATGTTCATAATGAGGAATTCAGAGATGGTAATGCCATTGAATGTCATGGGGCAATGGTTAGATTCTCTCATATTGGAGATTGGCATTGTTTCACATTTGTGTGGCGTGAATGTTGCTTGCCACTTGTCAGCCCAGGCCTGGATATTTTCCAGATCTTGCTGCATTTGCACATGTACTGCTTCAATATCTGAGGAGTCGTGAACAGTGCTGAACGTTGTGCAATCATACACAAACATCCCCACTTCAGATCTTTTGGTGGAAGGATGGTCAGTGATGTGCAGCTGAAGATGGTCAGGCCTGGGACACTACCCTGAGGAACTCCTGCAGTGAAGTCCTGGAGCTGAGATGACTGACTTCCAACAACCACAACCATTTTCCTTTGTGCCAGGTATGACTCCAACCAGCAGGATGTTTTCTCCCTGTCCCCCATTGATTCCAGTTTTGCTTTGGGCTCCTTGATGCCATACTCGGTCAAATGCTGCCTTGATGTCAAGTGCAGTCACTTTCACCTCAGTACTGAATCAAAGCTAACACTGTCAACTTGTGGTTTTCTATTACACCTGATAAAAGAATACACAAGGGCAAATTTGTGTCAGAAATATATGAAGCACACTAGTGTCATGATGAAAGGACATCACATTTGAGCCTAGATTTTTTAATAATCATGCACTATATTCAAAAATTTACATCACAAAAGTTTCAACTTTTAATATAAATCATAGAAGGCAATGAAATACAAAAAATTGATCTCCTGATTGGACAGTATAAACAAAATATGTTTTTTGATACAAGTAGCATTTGTGGTCTTCCATAAAATGTATTCTCCAATTTATTAATGTTAGTTATGTCATGTATTTACCTTTCTTGGTTGAAAATCATACTTCACACAATGCTGGAAACCTTTTCCTTTTGATTTCAACGATGTTACAATCAAACAGTTTCCAACAAAATGTGCTGAATAGCCAACTCCTTTGCTCGTTCGAAAGCTGCAAATTACACAATGGCACATTATTGTAAGTCTTCACAAAAATTTCAGGTTAATTGCAGATAAATCATGGTTGTTAAGGTATACTTCTACATAACATTAAGTTAATAGTCTTCATTTTGTAACTTTCATTCCACACAGCAGTTTCCCAATTTCATCTTTGCATCACATAGCTGTGCAGAAACTACTAGTTAGTTTCAATTTATGGAAGCGAAGGGGAGACAGAGAAAGCATTACCCCACATTGCTTTGGCATGGGACCTAGCTTCAGACCAGCATTGGTTGAGACCAGTGACCAGTAGTCTGCCCACCCAGCCGGGGTGGTCTGTCATGTGGAATCGCGAAAGGGGAAAATCGTATTAAAAGAGGGAGTCTCCATGCCAAAAATAGCTTTGATTACATTAAAACACTTTGTTACAATTTTATTCCATCCTCTCCACTGGTGAAGAGCACATTGTGTACTTGGTCATTTTCTCCTCCAGTCCAGTGCAACTTATTTATACTACATGCTTATGCCTCAAATGATTACCAAAACCTTATGATATTTAAAATCACTTAAGCTGACAATACATGACACTTTCTTGAATTGCAAATAACATCCCAGAAAACACTGGAAAAGACAATCAACATGCTATCCAGGCAAAGAACTAGCTTCACAGATCAGCTGTTATCAGTGAACTGGAAAGCCAGGCAGTTTCTATATTGGGCACGATTCCCCCCCAAAAAATTCAAAGTCCATTTGTGGCGGGTTTTTCATGCAGTTTCCCACCGCTATTCAATTACACTTTTTTTGGCCCTGTAGAGTTTCTCATCGGTTTCGCCAACACTTAGAGGGTGCGATTCAGCGGAAAGATTTCTAAGTGTGGTAGCGAGCGGGAATTGTCGCGAGCCTCCCGGCACTCGACCCAGCGAGGCCGGCAATGCAATTCAACATTAATTGGTCCACCTAACAAGGCTTCACGGGCTTCTTGCCACAAATGAAGGCTTGCCAGCTGATTCGCCTGCACTGCGCTCGCCAGCCCCCCGCTAACAACATGAGCAGCACTACTCAGTCAACACCAGCCAGCTCGCAATAATGGCTCCAAGGAGATCAGCCCCAAGATTCGGGGATGCTGACCTAGGGAGGCTCCTGGAGGCAGTGGAGGCCAGGAGGGATGTCCTGTTTCCCCGAGGGTCCTGGAGCGTGAGCCAAAAGACGAGGTGACGGCAGCCGTCAGCTCGGAGAGTGTGGCCAGGAGGACTGGCCTTCAGTGCTGGAAAAAGGTCAACGACCTACACCGGGCAGCATGAGTGAGGGGACACCAATGCCCCACCCGCGCCCCCCTCCCCACCATGGGAGCATCCACCCCCTCCCCCCCGAATCCCCCTGGCAAGCCCCAGCCCTCCCTCCCACCCCTCCCCCCTCAATATGCCCCAACTCTGCCTTCACACCCCTTCACTCTGCCTTCACAACCCTTCTCTCACCACAGTGAACCACACGTCTGGCTAACGATGCCCTCTCTGTGTCTCCTCAGGAAAACCGCTCACACAATCGGTGGGAGGGGGCCCAGACTGGCGGTGGGGTGCCGGACATCAGAATCCTGACCTCCTTCGAGGCGCGGGCCCTGGAGGTGACTGGAGTGGCCGAGGACATAGCAGTCACCCACGCAGAGGCTGGCGGACGCCGCAGAGTTGCGAAACCACCAGGCTCCACCTGTCAAACGCGAGTTGTGATAGCCTTACTGACTGACCCATCCCTCCCATTGACCACATGTCCCTTCTCCCACATGTCCTCCAGTGAACAGAGCCAGCCCATCCTGGGTGGCCCCCTCTCCTGAATCACAGGAGAACACCTTGGAGGGGAGCTCCGAGGATGCAACTGTCATAGTTGTGGCACAGCTATCATCCCCACCCTCCACCAGCACAGATACACACATCGCAATGGGAAATACTAATGGTCAGGCGTCTGGGGTGAGCACCACACTGCTGATGATGCACATCTGGTGGAGGCAGGAACCCCCAGGCGAGACAGCAGTAGGAGGAGGGCTGCTGGATTCCAGGACCCAGCTGGGTCCCAGCATGATGCTGAGCCTCTGGAAGTGGGCTTTCCAGAGCAGATGGAGACAATAGGGAGAGGCCGAGACATTCAAAGGGAGATGTCAGTGTCACTCCAGCAGATCCATAGCCACTTGGAGGAGTACGGGTGCAGGAGATGGCAATGAGCCAGCAATGAGTGACACCGAGGCCAACACTGCAAGGTGGCGACTACAGTGGAGAGCCTGGTGCACGACGTCAGCACCATGAGTGAAGGTGTCCAAGACGTCGCACACTCGGTGACGGCCATGGGCTGAGGGCCTCAGCAGGATGAACACTTCGCTGTGGGATATCACCCAGTACCAGGCTGACTTTGATGAGGTTCTGCGGGACATGTCCCGCTCTCAGATCGGCATGGCCGTAGCGCTGTAGAGCTTGTCCCAGTCTCAGGTGGGCATGGCTGAGGCACTGCAGAGCATGGCACAATCACTGAGGAGCATCGCCGAGGGCACTGACACCATGGCGCAGACATTGGGGAATCGCCGGGGCTGGCAGAGCCAGATGATACAGGGGCAGGCGCGGCTTAAACCAGCTGCCCCTCAGTCCCAAGGTGAATCCCAGGGCCCTATGGGCACCGACTTGGAGAAGAGGGAGTTGAGTGCCAACCCGGACCCGTCCCATGGAGTGGTGATAGTGGGCACCAGCTCCCCTCAGTTCCACCCCTCTGATGAGGCCATGTCTCGAGGTCCACACACGGGATGGGCAGCATGGCTGTGCATGTGTAGAGTGGAGTATTGTACAGCACATTAAACCCCTTTTTACAAAACCATTATGATGCCTGTCACTGTCTCCCACAATGCGGGCTGACCCCCGGAACCTTTGCCCAAATCTCCAGGCATCCCCACCTCCCAGTGGCACTCACCCAACCTCCAGCCGTGGACATGTCCCAGGAGCTGTGTCCCATCCCCTGAGTGTTCGGATGTTGCGTGTATGGTGTTGCCTCCTGCAGTTTTCAAGCACAGTGTCCGGACATCATGGTGTGACTGGGATGCTAGGCAATGATTCCCACATGCTACACAGCCCGCCCATCCATGGGAATCCACTTGGGATCTGTGAAGTGCTACTTAATCAAGATTGCCAATTCTCTATCAGCAAAAGCCTTCAGGCGCGGAGCCAGAAGCTTCAGCAGTTGGTGGGGAAAATGGGTGATCGGTGGGGCACACAGGCAGGGACAAGGATTGCCCCAGGAATAGGTAAGCACAATCCAGGATTGGCAACACCCCCCCCCAATGACGGCCCATCCCTGCGTAGGGTCCCCCACCCTCAGCCAAGGGTCTCCCAACCCTTGCAGAGCATTGTGGTGGCAAACCCAGCACCCCCGGTCTCTTTGCCTATGAGCAAAGATGGCTACTCACCTCCCCGGCTCCCCACAGAAACCCTTCCTCCAGGTTCACATTTTTCAACAGGAGTACTAAACGGCGCCAGCGTGAGCACTTTCTGGGGAGGCCGCTGAATGACGGGAGGCCGTTGGTTATGGGGTCGTTCTCATTAAATGTATGGAAATGGGGCTTAAGTGGTGATAATTGGTTCTCGCCACGCTACACCGAGATCCTGGTTGCACCTATGGGAGCAGGCCAGTTGCATCGCAAACTGTTTGGCACCTGGCACGGATCTTGTTTTTGACCTCACCCGCTATTCATCTGCCTTGTAACGCTTGAGCGAGAACACAACAGAGAATAGCACCCAGAATTTATTTCTGCACTGGGGAGCTGAACATGGACATTAACCCCCCCCCCCAAGTGAGGACACCCCACTATGGGGTCCCTGGGGGTACACCCTCTTCGGGCACCCCCAAGCCTCCTTACAGCACCCAATCACTTCCAGGATTCCCCACCCATCACCCCTCCAATCTTCCAGAGGCCCCTACTTACCTGCCCTGTCCCTTCAAACCTTAACCCCCCTCCACCCTTCAAATCCCCCTTCCACCCTAATTTCATGCCCCTCGGCCCCTGACCCTTGGCAGTATCATTCTGGCACTTGGGCACCATTGCACTGCCACCCTGGCACCCAGGCAGTTATCTTTCAAGCTTGGCAATTCCACCTGGGCACCTTGGTAGTGCCAGGGTGACAGTGCTAAGGTGCCAGCTGGGCAGTGCCAAGGTGCCCACATTCCAGGGGGGGGGGGGGAGACCCACCCTGCACTTACCCTGACCACTCAGGGATCTCCGATATCCCGGGAAACCCCCCAATGCCATTCCGTCTGGTCCACGTTTGTGTGGACCAGTACTGATCAGGGCCCTGCTGCAGCCTCCCTGGGGAGGCTGGAGAATCAACAGAAACTGGTGGATCCCAGGCAGGTAGGTTGTCAGTAGGTTTGTGGTCTATTTTCCGCAAGCGTCATTTTGTCCCGCCCATTTTGGGTGGCGTTCCGACTCCGACATCTCATGGGAGTTGGGTGAATCCCGCGAGGTACGGAGGCTATCGGGAGGTCCACTGGAGGCCTCTCACGGGATTCCACGGCCGCGTTGTGAGTGCAACACGGCAAGAGAATCGCGCCCATTTATAGTCAATCCACAATGCCAGTTTCACAACCAGTTGGCAAATTGAAATCTGTCCCTCAAAAGGTTTACAATTCAACACAACTAATGTCTTTATTTATAATTAAACAGTAGCAATACAAAAATACATTTTGAAACAAGGATTAGACCACTTTGAACTCTCAGATAAATGAAACACTAATTCAACTTTTACCACACTATCGTTGCAACTGAACTTGCCTCTCCCAAGAAGTCCTTTGATTTGACTAATATTTCATATTTCAATGAATCACATATTCTCCAACAATTACTAAAATCAGCATAAATACCTTTCAAAATACATCAATTTATATTTTAGATAGGACCATTGATTATAAAGAATGTAGGCTATTCCTGTTAATTCAAAGTCGCTATTTACAGAACATAATCAAATTATCCAATAGTTTGAGTTCTGCAAATTTAATGAAACACCATAACAAATTGTTACAGAAACATTGGAAAATTTAACACATCAAATCACTTCCATCTTCTCCCACCCCCTCAAAGTTAGTCTGTTTCGTCACTCCTGTAGAGATGGTCTGCTTTCCTCTAATTATCTGATGATGGGTGTCAATTAAAAACATTAGCCTTCTTTTTTTTCCAGGTGCGAATGATGCTGCTGTGTATTTGCATGATTTTCTGCTTTGATTTTTGCTATCTCATTCTTCATAGTTGTTACTTTCTCAGTATGTTACACTTCGATCAAAATTAGCTTTGAGGAAGTGAGGAACAATGCATGATTTAATTCTCTTTATTAAACCTATACAAGATAATGCCTCTTTAAATGAAAACTACAGGGCAAAAGCTTATCAAGTCTGGAGTAAAATACAATTCATGGATATTATATGCTGCATTTATCACAGACCTGAAAAAGCTAAATTAAATGCAAAGAAATGTGAAGGCTCTCTAAGTCACTTCCATTGAAACTGCCATCTCCACTACTTAAAAGTATTATTTTATTAACAATATTGCCATTTGCATTCATGATAACCACAAGACAATTATTGTTCAAACTATATGCATAAATGTTTCAAATGCATTCTGACAAAACATGCTTTCACACCATTATAATGCAGAAGAAAATGGAGTACATACCAGTAGAGATATGGCTTGTCTTTGTCCACATTTATATTATTTAGCGGATCCATGCGAAACCAGGTATTTAAAGTAAAACCATTTTGGTATGGCCACTTAGCAATCGGAGGCAAAGCAATGGCCTAGAAAAGTAAAACATAACAGATTTCAGAGCCAGAAGCACCTATATGAGGCCTATTGACATAATGGTTAAATGCTGGCTCTGGGATGTAGTCTGCTGCCAGTCAACATAAAGTATCTAATGGTCAGCTGTATTCTTGACAAGACTGGATCACCAATGGAAATATTCTAACAATTCACATTTGTACAACAGCTTTCAATGTAGTAACACATCCCAAAGCATTAAATAGCAAGCACAGCAATAAAATATTTTGACAGAGAGCCACAGAAGGAGATATCAGGACAGATGACCCAAAGCTTGATCAGAGGTAGAGTCTAAAAAGTATTTCTAAAGGAGGGAAGAGTGGTGGAGGAAGATAAATTTAAGGAGAGAATTCTAGAGTTGGTCTAAAGCAGCTGAAAGTGAGGTCAGAAATGGCACAGCAATTAAAATCAGAATGCACCAGTTACCAAAATTGGAGGAGCAGGGAGATTTTGAAGACTTTGTAGAACCGGGTGGCACAAAGAGGGGCGGGGGTGAGGCCATGGAAGGATTTAAAAGTAAAGATGAAAATCTTAAAATTGAAGCATTGCCAGACCAAGGACCAATGCAGATCAGCAAGCACAGGGCTGATTAGTGAATGGGACTGTACAAGTTAGAATATGAGCAGCAGAAATCAAGGTTACAGAAATATTTTTAAAGCAAGGTGGTGTTTGTGGCTTCAAATAAGGATCAGCGGAAGAACTGCGATGATGAAGGAGCGTGGCAGGGAGAAAAAGGACAAAACAAGAATTGTTGGCTCATATTTACATGAGCAGAATGTGTATTTGTGAATATATTCATGCTTAGATTGAGCCTTTGTGATGGCATATTGTCACCCAGTGATAATGCCAGGGTTTGAGGCATACTCCATCCTTGTTTCACAACAGGCACAAAGGTACCTATGCTTATGCCAATTTTGGGCCAGAACTGGGCTGATTGGGCGGTTTCTGAACGACTCCTTTGGATCGTGTTAAACCACCTTTTCAAAGCTGGCATGTCTGCATTTGGCTTTTTGCCTTGAAAAATCCAGCAATTTCAGACGTGAGACAGTATGCAAGTTGCAATGTTATTTCAGACCATATAATGGAACAACAATTCTCTAAAGGATATCTCAAGTATTGGGATGATATGCAGTTGTTTTGCTAACAGATGAGGTTGTTTGGATGATATTTGTAAGATCCACGTATTGGATAGCACCAACACTCGCCAGCCCCCACACTAAGGTCGAGCAGCACTTAACCACCACTTGCTCAGCCAACCCCAGCCAGCTCGCAACAATGGCGCCCAGGAGACTGGCCCCAAAGTTCGGGGACACAAACCTGGGGAGGCTCCTTGACGCAGTGGAGGCCGGGAGGAATATCCTGTTGGCCGAGGGCATAGGGCTGTCGGGGCTGCCTGGGACGAGTTGGTGGTGGCTCTGAGCACCGGGAGTGTGACTAGGAGGACTGGCTTCCAGTGCAGGACCTACACTGGGCAGCACGGGTGAGTAGACACCAAAGCCACCCCCTCACACCCCACCCCCCGACAGGAGCATCCAACCCCCAACTCTCCTTGCAACTCCAGACCCTCCCTCCACCCTTCTACCCCCAACCTTTCCTTCCCACCCACCCTCCCACCACTGTGAAACACACATGTGGCTAACGATCCCTGCTCTGTGTCTCCTCAGGAAAAGATCTCACAAAATCGTCAGAGAATCCTCACCACCTTTGAGGAGTGGACCCTGGAGGTGACTGAGGTGGCCGAGGACAGAGCAGCCACCAACGCAGAAGTGGACCGACACCGCAGAGGTGAGGAACCACCGAGCCCCACCTGGAAGACTTGTCAAACATGAGTTGTTATTGCCTTACTGACTCACCCATTGCTCCCACTGACCACATGTCCATTCTCCCACAGGTCCTCCAGCCGACGGTGCCGGCCCATCCTGTGTGGCCCCCTCTCCACTCTCCCATGAAACGACCTTGGAGGAGAGCTCAAAGGATGCCACCATAATAGTCGCGTCACAGCTGTCATCCCCACCCTCCACCAGCGCAGAGACACACATCTCGGTGGAAAATGTTAGTGGTCAGGCTTCTGGGGCACAATCTAGTGAGCACCACACTGCTGCTGATGTACATCAGGAGGAGGCAGGAACCCCAGGTGAGACAGCAGTTGGAGGTCTGCTGTGCCCCAGAACCTAGCTGGGTCCCAGCCTCATGCTGAGCCTGTGGATGAGGTCATCCCGGAGCTGAAGCCGACAATAGGGTGCGGCCGGGACATTCAGAGGAAGATGTCAGCATCACTCCAGCAGATCCATAGTCGCTTGGAGGAGTCTCAGAAGCTATGGGCACAGGAGATGGCACCGGCAACGCGTGGCACTGAGGCCAACATTGCCACGGTGATGACCACAGTGGGGAGCCTGGTGCACGACGTCGGCACCATTAGTGAAGGTGTCCAAGGCGTTGCGCAGTCAATGAGGGCCATGGCTGAGGGTCTCGGCAGAATGTCCAACTCATTGGGGGATGTCACCCACTACCAGGCTGACCTTGATGAGGTTCTGTGGAACATGTCTATTCTAAATGGGGAAATTCTTTGGAAAGCAGAAGCACAAAGGGAATGGTAATCCTTGTTAACGATTCTCTTAAAGTTAATCTGCAGGTTCAGTCGGCAGTTAAGAAGGCAAATGCAATGTTAGCATTCATGTCAAGAGGGCTAGAATACAAGACCAGGGATGTATTTCTGAGGCTGTATAAGGCTTTGGTCATACCACATTTGGAGTATTGTGAGCAGTTTTGGGCCCCATATCTAAGGAAGGATGTGCTGACCTTGGAAAGGGTCCAGAGGAGGTTCACAAGAATGATCCCTGGAATGAAGAACTTGTCGTATGAGGAATGTTTGAGGACTCTGGGTCTGTACTCGTTGGAGTTTAGAAGGATGAGAGGGGATCTTATTGAAACGTACAAGATACTGCGAGGCCTGGATAGAGTGGAAGATGTTTCCACTTGTAGGAAAAACTAGAACCAGAGGACACCATCTCAGATTAAAGGGACGATCCTTTAAAACATGAGGGGGATGAGGGGGAATTTCTTCAGCCAGAGGGTGGTGAATCTGTGGAACTCTTTGCCACAGAAGGCTGTGGAGGCCAATCTACTGAGTGTCTTTAAGACAGAGATAGGTAAGTTCTTGATTAATAAGGGGATCAGGGGTTATGGGGAGAAGGCAGGAGAATGGGGATGAGAAAATATCAGCCATGATTGAATGGCTGAGCAGACTCAATGGGCCAAGTGGCCTAATTCTCCTCCTACGTCTTCTGGTCTTATGTCCGCCTCTCAGATGGGCATGGCTGAGGCGCTGCGGAGCATGTCCCAGCTGCAGGTAGGCATTGCCGAGGCACTGCAGAGCATGTCCCAGTCACTGAGGTGCATCGCCGAGGGCTTCGACACGATGGTGCAGACTATGGGGTTCCGCCAGGGCTGGCAGAGCTGGATGATGCAGCGGCAGCCGGGGCTTGTAACAACTGCCGCTCTGGCCCATGGTAGACCCCAGGGGCCTATGGACATCGAGCAGGAGGACATGGCGCTGGGTGGCTACTCTGACCCACCTAATGGAGTGGCGAAAGTAGACACCAGCTCCGCCGAGTTGTACCCGTCTGATTCGGCTGCGACTCACAGCCAGGACACGGAACAGGGCGACACGGCTGTGCATGTGCCGCTGACAAGTGAGCCGAGGTCCTCTAGTCTCAGAGCCCCCAGAGGACACCCGACAGGAGCATCAAAGGCCATGGGACGTGATAAGTAGCTGGCTGCCTCCACCTCAGATGTGCATTACTGAGGACACTGAGGTAGGGAGGAGGGTGTGGAGGGGTAGGTAGGGGTGAGGGGGCTGGGAGTGGGGGAGGGGGCAGCACCATCGGGTGGGTGCAGAATTGTAAAACACAAAAACACCTTGTGCACAACCAGCATGATGCCTCTGTCACTTTCTTCTGCATTGCGGCCGACCTCCAAACCCTTGGACCATCTCTCCAGGCAATAGCCTTCAGCCACATGGTCGGAGGCCTTGGCAGTCTGTGGGGTGGTCGGTGGGATAGACGGTCAGGGACAGGATTTGCCCCCGGAACAGGTGCATATGATCCAGGGGTTAGCATTGTGGTGTCGCGTGGGATTGCTCCCAGGTTACCCCCCCCCCAGTGCATCCCCCCCACCCTTCCATGTCGACCCCTCCCTTTGGAGGGTCCCCCAGCCGACGGCCCCCCATCCCCCGCAGAGAACAAGCCTCCGGGGCTCTTTGCCTGTGACCATAGATTTCCTCGGCTCCCCACAGAAGCCCTTCCGCCAGCTTCCCGTTTTTCAAAAGGTGTACTAATTGCCGCCTGCGTGGCCACTTGCTGTGGAGGCCACTGAATCACAGGAGGCTGTTGGATATAAGGTGGCTCTCGTTAATTGTGTGGAAATAGGGCTTAAGTGGTGATAATTGGTTTCTTGCCACGCTACGGCGAGATCCCAATTTTGCCTACGGTAGTGGGCCAGTTGCATCGCAAACTGTTTGGCACCTGGCGCGGTTCTTGTTTTCTGTCTCTCCTGCTATTCACCAGCCTCATTTCGCTTCAGCAAGAGTGTATCGAGGCCAGAGAATCTTGCCCTACGGATATTGTAGTCACTGTATTGAGTAGTATTGTTTAAGGAGTAATTGTAAGTTATTTTCAGGTGTGATGTTAAAGATTTTAATACTGTGTTAGTAATAAAGTTTGTTTTAGTATACCATATCCCTATTTCTTCGTGCAATCACTCCAGGAGCCAAGTATCCATTCCTCACAATCTTGCAAAATTAAAATAAAATATTGAGGTTTCAGTCCAGTACCCTCGTCCACTTTTGAGCTCTGGTCTGGGACTGTTATAGTAGCTTGTTCAATGGAGATGTATGTTTCCAAATCATTTTTCTTAAACATAATGGTTGGGGTTCTCCGTCGGTTGGATCCTTCCCTTCACCAGCAGTGCACTCACGCCTGCAGACTTCCCAACAGCGTGGGGGTGCCCACAATGGGAAATCCCATTGGCCGCTGCCAGGACGGAGGATCCCGCTGCTGGCGGAGGTGCGCCCCGCCAGAAAATGGGTCTGGCGGGATAGAGAATCCCGCCCAACATCTGTTTAATCGCTTTATACTTACTTAATTTAAATAAGTCATGCAGCTAATTCAGAACTTGCCAAATGATGCTTGAACTCCAAAGGCTGAATTACAAGGAAAAAGTACACAAATTTAGGCTGTCTTCCCCGGAATGTAGAAAATTATGAGCGTTTTGCTATTTCTGCTGGCTGCGAAATCTAGCTCGAGGGGATATGGACTAAAACTTGAGCCAGGCTGTTCATGAATAAAATTAGGAAATGCTTCTATTCATAAAAGGGTGGTAGAAGTTTCAAACTCTCTTCTGCAAATGGCAGTCAGTTGTTGATCACAAATCGGGAATTGACAGATATTTTTCAATTAAAAGTATGAAGGGATATGGGGCCATAGGAGGTAGGTCACAGATCAACCATGATCCTCTTGAATGGCAGAACATTCTGCTAGCGGCTGCAAATCCCTGGAGGCTGCTGTTGCTGTTCCCTTCCTTATCTGCAGCCAGAAAGAAGGATAGTTTTTATAAGATACCTGGGTCCTGTAACACCGGGCTCAGTGGGATGTATGAGTCCAGAATGCAATCTGGTTTGAAGCAAGAAGACACCGCAGGACCTGGTGCGTGACATTGTTCCAAATGGGCCACTTGATGATGCTGTTGAAGAAATGCTTTTGTAGGTTGCTGATGCTTTTGTAGCTGGTGTGGCAAGTGCTGCATGTAACAGACACGTCGCCATGGGTTAAACAAGATGGGAGTCAAGGATGTTCAAATGCACCTTGAGCGTCAATAGAATATATAGATGCCAGGATTTGGTTCCGGTGTAATTACGCCATGTGGGAGGGCCGACACAGCTGCTATCCTGGACAGAGAATGGCACTGATATGTGGAATAAGTAACACATTCATGGACAGACCATTTCTACGACAAGGTTCTGGACATGATAACACATTCTCAGGCTTATCATCCCATTTCTGGTGAGGAACCTTCAAGGGGTGCCCCCACAGTGGCCTGCCCCACGATCAGGGCCCACCGATCCGCGGGCTGGCCTTTGCCGTGGGGGCACTCTTTCCCTCCGCACCTGCCGCTGTCAACCTCCGCCATGGCCTGAACAGAGAAGAACCCCCCTGCACATGCGCTGGGATGCCGCCAGCACACGCTGGCGCTCCTGCGCATACGCCAACTCACGCCGGCGGAGGCCCTTCAGCGCCGGTTGGCATGGCGCCAAGCCCTTCCGCACCGGCTTGCGCGGCGCCAAACACTCCGGCGCCAGCCTAGCCCCCGAAGGTGCGGAGGGGCGGCCCGACGTGGGAGGGGTTCACGCCACTCCTCGGCGCCGGGAGTGGCCCGCCCCACCGGTTCGCGGAGAATCCCGCCTGTTATGGGCCAGGGTTTAAAGAACCCCAAAGTGTATCATGGAGTTCACCTGACCCACATCCTTTACTAGATTGTGGTATGGGGAGCACACTGCCCACTCTACAGGTGTGGTAGACCAGAAATGGAAAAGTATTTTTTAAAGCAAAACAATATTTATTCTATGAACTCAAGCTAACCTTTTTAAAACATAGTGAACAGCTTAGCAACCATTAATTCAAATACAACCCCCAAAGACTACAACACTAAGTAAACCTTTAAGCTTTCCTTTTTAACATCCATACGACTTAAAAACAAAACCTTTATCAGAAGTACATCAGGTTAAAGTCACTACTGAAAACATTTATAATTCTGAATTCACCAAATGATCAAGAGATAGTCTTTTGATGGCAGAGAGAACACCAGTACACCTGCTTGGTCTGCTTCAGCTCCAACACTGAAAACGAAACTAAAACACACCCTGCTCAAAAACGAAAATAAAAAACTGACAGACAGCCCAGCTCCACCCACTCTCTGACATCACCGTAGTAGTAATCATCCATTTCTTAAAGGTACTCTCACTACAGATATTTATATACACACCCATTTCTTAAAGGTACTCTCACATGACACGCCCCATATGTTTGTTTTTTTGTAAAAATGAGCTGATATGGAATTGTATGGATACCAATATGGAATGATGACGTAGAGTTTACGGCTGGGAGCTGCGGGATGGGGAGAGAGAAACTTATTTATCCGAATGCAGCTGCAGTTACCTAGAGGCTGTGTGTTTGTTTGCTGACGCCCCTTTGCTTTTGTAGCCTGGAGTAAGGAAAGGATGTCAGATGACCTGCTGTCAGCACTGGAGCAGCGAAGTGCTTTTTCTCTTCTGGTGTGCTCTGCGCCAGTGTGAATTTTCCCTTGCTGAGAAGTCTACTGCTGGAAGCTTCAGGAGGGAAAGAGAGGAGCAACTTGATGGAGGTGTTGAAGAAATGCTTCTGTAGATTACTGGTGTCTTTATTGTACTGTTGACTGTTTCATGTTTAATGCTGCCTCTTTTGCTTCTGTGGGCTGGAATGAGGAAAGGGAGGATGTAAGATGACCTGCTGCCAGCGCTGGAGAAGGGGTTCTCTTACTCTCTTCTGGCATGCTCTGCTTCGCTGTGACTTTCCAGTGTGAATGTCCATCGTTGAGAGTCTATTGCTGGAAGGTGCAGGAGGAGGAGAGAGAGGCAGATTGATCTGAAAGATGAAGGTGTGGAAGAAATGCTTTTTGCAGATTGCTGGTGACTTTGTTGTACTATTGACTGTTTCATGTTTAATGCCTGGAGGCTGTGAGTTTGCTTACTGCCGCCTCTTTTACTTCTGTGGCCAGGAACGAGGAAAAGAAGGACGTATGATGACCAGCTGCCAGCACTGGAGAAGGAGGGGGGAAAAGGGGTGCTCTTTCTCTCCTCTGGTGTGCTCTGCATCGGTGTGACTTTCTACTGTTGAGAGACTACCGCTGGGAGTTGCGAGGTTGAGAGAAAGGCAGCTTTATCCGAATGAGTAATTTGATGAAGGTTGATTTTGCAGATGTTATAACCTGCCTGCTTACCATTGGCTGGGGACTAATGACAATCCCACAATCCTGTGGGAGCATGAGCTTCCCCAATGAGGGGGGGGCGGAGAAACCATTAGTAAACTCGAAGTATAAATAAAGCTGGCCAGTTTGAAACCAGGAGGAAGGAGTGTGCAGCAAGGGAAGTTGCTGCTACTGTTATATATATATATATATGTTATTGTAAATAAATGTTATTACGTTGTATCCTTAAAACTCGTGCTGGATTCTTCGTGGCCCTCACAAAACTGGCGACGATGGTTAAAGTGAATAGCTGTCTACACTGCTGAAGCCACCTCCCTGGATTTTTGTTGGATACAGGTTGGAAGTTGTTTTCTATTATACCATGCCTCTGTATGGATGTTTTTGATGCTGCGCTGGAAAGCTGGAACCAGTACGCACAACGGATGCGTTACTATTTCCGGGCAAACAATACCACCGAAAACGAGCGCCAGGTGGTCACATTGCTCACCGCCTGCGGCCCGCATACGTTTGGGGTGATTAGGAGCCTTACGTACCCAGCTGCGCCGGACACCAAAACGTTTGATGAACTTGTGAATATAGTGGGGCAACATTTTAACCCAACCCCGTCCACGATAGTCCAGCATTACCAGTTTAATACTGCTGAGAGGACCCCTGGAGAATCCCTTGCCGATTTTCTATCCAGGCTACGCAGGATTGCGGAGTACTGTGACTATGGTGAGACCTTGTCAGAAATGTTACGCGACCGTTTGGTTTGCGGTATTAACAATGCGGCCACCCAGAGAAAGTTGTTAGCTGAGCCAACATTGCTTTTCAACAGGCCATTCAAATAGTATTGTCCCGGGAGAGCGCAGAACGAGGAGTGCAGGAGCCACAGGGAATGGAAGTGCATGCCTTGGGGCGCAACCCCTTCCGTCCGAAAACGTCCCCCCGCACTCCTGCGGTACCTTGGGCGAGGCGTCGTCCGGACCGACGTCAGTGGCCGTCGGACATTCCTCCCCGAAGGGAGCCTTCTCCAGAACCAATGGATGAGGAGCCATGTCCGTGTCAGACTTGTAAGCGCCGACCCCGTCGCGGACGCAGGTCCTGGGGGCGCCAGAGGCGCCGTCGTTCCGACCGAAACTGGGACCAGCCCAGGGGTCGTACCTTCCATGTGGATGAACCTGCGGCGACTACTCCTGAGGACGTGGAGACGGAGGACGACTGCCTGCAGCTGCATTGTGTGGCAGCTCCCCGTGTGGCCCCCATTAAGGTGACAGTACGGGTCAATGGTCACCCGCTTGAGATAGAGTTGGACACTGGCGAAGCGGTCTCCGTGATCGCCCAGAGGACATTCGACCGCATCAAGCAAGGTATACAGACCCTTACATTAACCGACTCACAGGCCAGGTTGGCCACCTACACGGGGGAACCACTGGACATTGCAGGAACTACAATGACCCCTGTTGTTTATGGACGCCAGGAGGGGCGTTTCCCACTTATCGTGGTGCGCTGCCATGGGCCCAGCCTGTTGGGTCGGGACTGGTTGCGCCATGTGCGGTTGCAATGGCAGCACATACTCCAAACAGTTTCTGAAGGGTTGACTAAGGTGCTAGGACGATACCCAGATGTATTCCAGCCTGGTTTGGGGAAAATAAAAGGGGCCGTAGCCCGTATCCATGTCGAACCAGGAGCCACGCCGCGTTATTTCCGGGCGTGCCCGGTGCCTTACGCCTTGCTCGAGAAGGTAGAAGGGGAGCTCACTCATTTGGAGAGTTTGGGTATTATCAGGCCCATCCGTTTTGCTGACTGGGCAGCACCAATTGTACCCGTAATGAAGCCAGATGCCACAGTTCGCTTGTGTGGCAACTATAAACTTACAGTGAATACGGCTTCCCGACTCGACCGATATCCAATGCCTCGCATAGAGGATCTCTACGCGAAGCTTGCAGGTGGACTCTCGTTCACAAAATTAGATATGAGTCACGCCTACCTGCAGTTGGAACTGGACCCTGCCTCCCGATCATATGTAACGATTAATACACACTGGGGCCTGTATGAATATACAGGGTTGCCCTTTGGAGTATCCTCTGCCTGCGCAATTTTTCAACGTGTTATGGAGGGCATTTTGAGAGATTTACCACGTGTTGCTGTCTACTTAGATGACGTTTTGATTACAGGAACGTCGGAGCAGGAACATTTGGAAAATCTGGAGGCTATCCTTAGACGCTTTTTGGAGGCTGGAGTCCGTTTACGTCGCGCAAAGTGCGTATTTCAGGCTAAGGAAGTAGTCTACCTAGGTTATCGGGTGGACCGCGAAGGTTTGCACCCCGTCGCAGAGAAGGTGCGTGCGATTCAACAGACCCCCGCCCCGACTGACACTTCGCATCTTCGTTCTTTTCTCGGTCTCGTAAACTATTACGGGAAGTTCCTCCCCAATCTGGCAACTACGCTGGCCCCGTTGCACCATCCGCTAAAGAAAAATCACACCTGAGTTTGGGGTCAGCCGCAAGAAACCGCTTTCCGGCGGGTAAAGCAACAATTGTCGTCGTCTGGGCTACTAACGCACTATGATCCTGGAAGGCCTTTGCTCATCACGTGATGCATCCCCGTATGGTATTGGGGCCGTCCTGTCCCACAAGATGGAGAACGGGGCCGAGCGACCAATAGCTTTCGCCTCCCGCACATTGACTGCAGCGGAGAAAAAGTACACGCAGATCGAGAAGAAGGGCCTGGCAGTGGTTTCTGCGGTGAAACGCTTCCACCAGTAAGTGTATGGCCGCTATTTCACTGTCGTGACTGATCATAAGCCTCTGCTGGGACTTTTCAGAGAGGATAAGCCAATACCGCCCATTGCTTACGCACGGATCCAGCGCTGGACTTTGTTGCTTGCTGCATACGAGTATTCTCTGGAGCACAAACCAGGAACGCAGATAGCAAATGCCGACGCACTGAGCCGAATGCCTTTATATACCGGCCCCATGTCGACCCCCACGACCGGTGAGGTGGTTGCAACCCTAAATTTTATGGACACCTTGCCTGTCACGGCATCACAGATCCGTGAGTGGACCCAGACGGAGCCAGTCCTGTCAAAGGTTCGGCACATAGTCCTGTATGGTGGACAGCATAGACAGCTCCCAGGTGAGTTGTGGGCATTTTCCTCCAAGCTGTCAGAATTCAGCGTGGAAGACAGCATCCTCTTGTGGGGGATGCGTGTGATTGTCCCAGAAAAAGGCCAGGAGCTGATACTAACAGACTTGCACAATGGGCATCCAGGTGTGACCAAAATGAAAATGTTGGCCCGGAGTTATGTCTGGTGGCCAGGCCTCGACACCGACATTGAGAAGGTGGCTCAAACCTGCTCCATTTGCCAGGAGCATCATAAGCTTCCGCCGGCCGTGCCCCTACATCACTGGGAATGGCCAGGGCGGCTTTGGGCGCGCTTGCAAGCAGATTTCGCAGGCCCTTTTCAAGGATCCATGTTCCTTCTATTAATCGACGCCCAGTCTAAATGGCTAGAGGTGCATAAGATGCAGGGGACAACATCCTGCGCAACAATTGAAAAGATGCGTTCGTCTTTTAGTACGCATGGCCTACCCGAGGTGCTGGTCACGGATAACGGCACTCCATTATCGAGTGAGGAGTTTGCGAGGTTCACGACTATGAACGGCATACGCCATATCCGCACTGCCCCTTACCACCCGGCTTCAAATGGGTTGGCAGAGCGCGCAGTGCAGACATTCAAAAGAGGCCTAAAGAAGCAGTCTTCCGGATCAATGGACACGAGACTGGCTCGCTTTTTGTTTATGTATAGGACCACGCCCCCATGCGGTGACTTGGGTAGCTCCCGCAGAACTCCTAATGGGCCGGAGACTTCGCACCCGCCTTAGTATGGTTTTCCCGGACATTGGCGCAAAAGTACACCGCACACAAGAACGGCAGGGACAGGGATTTTCTCGGCATCGGCCGATTCGGCAGTTTGCGCCCGGTGACCCAGTGTTCGTTCGAAATTTTGCTGGTGGTGCCCAGTGGGTTCCTGGCGTAATCTTTCGCCAAACGGGCCCTATATCTTACCAGATGCAAGCCCAGGGTTGTCTCCAGCGCAAACATGTAGACCACGTTCGGTCCAGAAGACTATCCCCATAAAAGATTCCCCGCCCCCGGAGCTCATTTCTACAGCCGCAGAGACCAGGGACAAGGGAAGGTAGTCCTCACAATCTTCCACTGGTGCCTCACTCGAAGCCTGCGCAGGTCGTTACAGAACCGAATGGAGATAGAGACGCTGACATGACGGAGGCAGCAGACTCTGACTCCGAGATGGAGACACAGGACGCATCAGAGGGGGAATCCTCGGGTCCACGGGTCGTGGATGTACAACCGTTGCGCCATTCATCACGGAAGCGCCGGTCTCCGTCTCGTTACACGCCGCCTGATCTAGTGCCGCGTGCAAATGGTGTCCGGCGTGTGGCAAAATGAGTCCAATGCCCTCCTTCGCCAGGGTCTTTGGTGGATTCCTTGGACTTTGGGGGGGAGGGATGTTATAACCTGCCTGCTTACCATTGGCTGGGGACTAATGACAATCCCACAATCCTGTGGGAGCATGAGCTTCCCCAATGAGGGGGGGGCGGAGAAACCATTAGTAAACTCGAAGTATAAATAAAGCTGGCCAGTTTGAAACCAGGAGGAAGGAGTGTGCAGCAAGGGAAGTTGCTGCTGCTGTTATATATATATGTTATTGTAAATAAATGTTATTACTTTGTATCCTTAAAACTCGTGCTGGATTCTTCGTGGCCCTCAGAAAAGCAGATTACTGGTGACTTTATTTGTTTAATGATTAATTGTTAATTGTTTAATGATTAATGCCTGGGGGGGTAGGGAATTTGACGGATGGCAGGCGGAACTGATGCCAGGAGAGAGGTGGTAACTTACCCTTGCAGCGCAATGTTGATTGTTGTTCTTCTTCCAACATTGTACAGCGGTCCTTCTGCCCGCACTGACAACCACTGCCATTGCCTCCCATGCGGCATTAGTGACCCTGCTGCTGGTCCTCCAACCCCCTCGGGGGAATAGGATGTCCTGTCACGCATCGACTGCGTCGAGAACCCTGATCAGGTCAGCATCCCCAAAGCGAGGAGCAGATCTGCACGCTGCCACATTTGTGTGTTGACTGGGAGAGAGTGGAGAGGGAGCGTTTAAAAGCAGCTCCCCCTCGTTAGTGGCAAGCTGCTGAGGCGCGAGTCTGGTGAATCAGACGGCAAGACCGACAGTAATGGCAAGATGCTCATGGGGGCTTACTTCCAGCACTAAGTGCCATTAAATACGGGTTGCGATCTCGCCAACGCAGCTGTCAAAAATCCCTCTGCCAAGTCACCCAAAACCACACTTAGAAATGTTTCCATTAATTTGCAACCAGAGTCTTTCTCAAAAGGAGCGCAAGAAAGCAAAGACAAACAAGCAAAAAAAGGGAGGAGAGAAAACTGGAAGGAGGGAAGGAGAAAAGAAAAGATGGAAGCAAGAAGGAAAAAAGTTGGAAAAGGAAGTGGAGCGAAAGGAAAAAGAGACAAAAAGAAACATTTTTTGGCAGTATCAGCCAGCTGTATTCACATTATTACTGCTCATACTTACTGCCTAGAATAAGGCGTTGCATAATTGAGCTTAGACCAAACATTCATTTAACAAAAACAATTTGTAAATCAGCAGCATAGTCTCAGATCCGTTCAATACAAATCCAGGATTGGCAGGGAGACAGGAATACATAATCCCACGAATGCTAGCCAACGTTGAAGGTGAAAGATTTAATGTTGAAGTTTTTCTTAAATTTTTTAATTTGAGTGCCCAATTAATTTTTTCCAATTAAAGTGGCAATTTAGCGTGGCCAATCCACCTACATTGCACATCTTTGGGTTGTGGGGACGAAACCCACACAAACACGGGGAGAATGTGCAAACTCCACATGCACAATGAACCAGAGCCGGGATCGAACCTGGGACCTCGTCGCCATGAGGCAGCAGTGCTAACCACTGCGCCACCGTGCTGCCCTCAATGTTGAAGTTGACAGGGCGTTAGCAAAATTGATATTTCATATCCAGTTATTTCAGAGCAGCTGACATAAATTAAATGCTGCATCATATATTACTTGAATCAGTGGAACACAAGTCTGAGGATATTACATTTAAACTATTCACACTGCACCTTGAGTACTGTAACTAATTTTAGCAACTTATACACAAAGTGTACATGGGAGTACTGCTGGAGGTCCAGATAGGAGAATCATGGTGGGGGCTCATATATAATGTCAGAAGATTAAATAATCTTGAAAGGAGGAGACAGAGAGGAAATATTTCAACAAGGTATTAATGGCATTGGAAAGGTAAATCCAGAGTCAGCAGTGTTATGGAAGTATGACCAGGTTTACAATAGTGAAAAGAAAATTTTGGATCTACAACACATTATTTTCACGTAATGTGAATAACATCTGCAATGGTTCTCTGTTCAACATAGCAGAGGCCATGGGGAAATTTGGAAGATAATTGAATATAATTTGGGAGCAGAGAGGACTTCCCATTTATCTACATAGTTGAGCCAAGTATCCATCTGCAAGCGTATTTATTTTGTGATCAGCATTCAATATCAAAAGAATTTCTTTCTCTACAAGGAAAATGTTGTAAATGGTTCTTTTAAGTTTTTTTAAAAATTGTTCTTGCACCATTTCTTGCCCATCCCTCACTGCCCTTGAACTGAGTGGCTAGGCCATTTCAATGGGGTGGCAATTATGAGTCAACCATATCTCTCTGTGAGGTCTGGAGTCACATGTAGGCCAGACCAGGTAAGAGTGGCAAATTTCCTTCCCTGAAAGACATTGGTGAACAAGATGGGGTTTTAAGACAATGGTTGCATGGTCATTAGACCTTTATTTCTAGATTTTTATTGAATTCAAATTGCACCATCTGGCATTGTGGGATTCGAACTTGGGAACCTGAGTCTCTGGATTGCTAGTCCAACGACAATACCACGATGCCACCGCCTTCCATTTGTTCTGAAGGAGAAGCTGATATTGAGAAGCTATTTCAAAAATGGAGCAAGATTAATAGAATCTTTCAAGATACAAAATAGTAAACATAGGTTGGAATGAAATCTATAATAAATCTTACTGCTGCACTCCGTCCAGGAAAATTGAAGAAGGTATCTGGGCCTTGTCTTTGTGGCATCTGATTCAGAATTGACAGCAATTTAATTGCATGCCTTGGCTGTGAAAAAGAAATGTAATTAAAAGCCGAGAAGCATATCATTGATTAAGCATCTAAGACAACATTTAATCTTTGCAATTTAGTTAGCACATTTATTTTAAGAAAAACAGTCACATCAGATTATCTAAACACAAAGCTTTAATGCACTCTAAAACAACGGTTATGTGCTACACCGTCAACTTGTATCTATATAAAGTCTTTAATGTCTTTTTAATTCTTTCATGGGATGTATGTCTCACTGGCAACGTCAGCATTTGTTGCCCATCCCCAAAGACCCTTGAACTGGGCGACTTGCTGGGCCAATTCAGAGGACAATTAAGAGTCAGGAGGATCTGGACTCGCATCATTGGCCACACCAGCTAAGGATGGCTGATTCCAATTGTTTCATGGTCACCATAACAGAGACTACTTTTTAATTGAAGACATTTTATAATGTATTAATGGGATTTAAATTCTGCCTGTTGTCATGATGGGATTTGAACCCCGGAATTATGAGTCAAGTGACATTACCACTATGCCATTGTCTCCCCCTTATAAAATGCCTTAAGGTGCTTCATGGAACATAATAATAATAATCTTCATTAGTGTCATAAGTAGGCTTATATTAACACTGCAATTAAGTTACTGTGAAAATCCCCTAGTCACCACACTACCGTACCTGTTCGGGTACATTGAGGGAGAATTCAGAATGTCCAATTCACCTAACAAGCACGTCTTTGGGGACTTCTGGAATGAAACTGGAGCACCCGGAGGAAACCCAGACAGACATGGGAAGAACGTGCAGGCTCCGTACAGACAATGACCCAAGCCAGCAATCGAACCCGGGTTCCTGGCACTGTGAAGCAACAGTGCTAACCACTGTGCTGCCGTGCCACCCCTAACTACAAAGCTCCCCGCCGGGAATAACGGTGCACCAATGGTGGAGCAATCAAAATCAGGGATACTTAGAAGGTCAAAATTGAAAAATGCAGATATTTCAGAGGGTTGTCGGGCTGAAGTTTAGAGGTAGGGAGCAGTGAGGCCATGGAGGGATTTGAAAACACGGATGAGAAATTTATGGTCAAGGTATTGTGATGGGTGAACAGAACTTGGTGCAAGTAAGTACAGAGGTACAGTTTTGATTTACAGAGGGTAGGCAGTGGAAGGCAAGCCAGAAGTAATTTAAATGTTCAGGTCAAAAGATAACAAAGGCATGCATTAGAGCTTCAGAAACAGATGAGCTTACACTGGGGCAGAGGCGGGCAATGTTATGAAGGTAGAAATACAGTCTTTGTGATGGCAAAGATTTGTGGTCAGAAGCTCAACTCGGAGATAAATATACCATGGTTACAACAGTTTACTTCAGCCACAGACAATTGCCAGAGAGAGGGGTGAAGTCAGTAGCGAGGGAACAGAGCTTGTAGAGGAGATTGAAGATAATCATACTATATTTCTAATCATCCAGAAATAGCAGCGTGCCAAGGGTAGGTCCATGGGAAACACCAGATGTAACTGAATGGGAGTAGGAAGTGAAGCCATTGTAGATGATACTCTGGTTACAATTAGACAGATGAGAACGGAACCAGGCGAGAACAGTCCCATCCAGGTGGATGATGGTGGGAAGACATTGAATGGTCAATTGTGCCAAAGGCGGGGCAGCATGGTGGCGCAGTGGTTAACACTGCGAGGTCCCAGGTTCAATCCTGGCTCTGGGTCACTGTCCGTTGGAGTTTGCACATTCTCCCTGTGTTTGCGAGGGTTTTGCCCCAAAGCCCAAAAGATGTGCAGGTTAGGTGGATTGGCCACGCTAAATTGCCCCTTAATTGGAAAAAATTAACTGGGTACACAAATTTTTTTTTTTTTTTTTAATTGTGCCGAAGGCTACAGATAGGTAGCAAAGTAAGAGGGTGGATAGCTTACCTGTATCATAGTCACATAGGATGTCATTTGTTACCTTGATAACAGCCATTTGAGTAATGTGGCAGGGTGGAAACCGAGCATGGAGTCTGGGAACGATGGGTATGGATTATAGTGCCATACATATGGATCACAGTGGCACTTGTAGCTCAGTTGATAGCACTCTCACCTCAATCAGAAGGTTGTGAGTTTAACTCCTGCTCCAGGACTTCAGTGCAACAAACCAGGCTGACATTCCAGCGCTGCACCCAGCAGATGTGCTGTTTTTCAGATGAGCATTAAACCTCACCATTGCCATGAGCAGCCACACTCCCCCATAGCACTATTTCAAAGAGGAGCTAGGGATATATCCTCCTTCATGAGCGACGAATTGCGTCAGTTTCCGCTTAGCAAGGGCATCGCCTCAAGCAGGGCGACAAAATACAAGCCCTGGGGAAACGGACATGTAGAGAGGGAGAACGCGACGGTCTGGAAGGCCGTCCTTCTGACCCTACGGTCTAGAAGTCTCTCAGTCTCCCGCTGGCAGGAGGTCCTTCCCGATGCGCTCCACTCCATCCGGTCGCTCTTGTGCACTGCCACCAATGAGACTCCTCATGAACGTATGTTTGCCTTCCCTAGGAAGTCCACCTCAGGGGTCTCGCTCCCTTCCTGGCTGACAGTCCCAGGGCCCTTCCTCCTCCGGAAGCATGCAAGGAGTCATAAATCGGATCCCCTCGTCAAGAAGGTCCTGCTCCTCCATGCCAACCCATAATATGTCTACGTGGCACATCATGACGGGCGGCAGGACACAGTCTCCCTCCTGGATTTAGCACCTGCAGGTTCCCCAGCGACCATCACCACCACCCCCGACCCTACACCGTCTCCCTCCACCACTACCCGGCTACTTCGAGATTTGGCACCCGCAGGCCCACCGGCGACCATCACCACCAGCCCCGCCCCTACACTGCTCCCCCCTCCACCGACTCAACTACTGGGCGAAGAAGAAGACAAGACGCTCCCGGACGCGCAGGTCTCGACACCAGTGTACACACCACGGCCGGGATGGATGGATCAAAGCCCCCGACAAACTCGACCTTTAAGTCCACTTCACCTCCGCTGGACTCTTTTTTTTAAACAGGGGGTGAATGTAGTAAACCACTGTTAATGTATTATATATATTGTGGTAAACTGTTACTGTACTACATGTATTGTGGTAAACCACTGCCTGATGGCTCCGCCTCCCCTCGGGCTCGGTATAAAGGTGGCTGACCTCCGGCCCTGCCCCAGTTTGGCCAGGAGGCTTTCTGTTTAGCTTTAAAGCCACAGTTTTGTTCACTACTCGTCTTGTGTTAATTGATGGCACATCACACTCCAAGAGGCTTTTCATGAAGGCCCGCCTTCTCAACCTTTCCCCTCACCGGAGGTTTGTTGATCCTCAGGTTAAATCACCACTAGTCAGCTCTCTCCCTCAAAGGGGAAAGCAGCCTATGGTCATCAGTGACTAGGGCGACTTTACCTTTATACACTCCAAGAAGTACTTAATTGGCTGTAAAGAGCTTTGAAACATTCAATAATCATGAAAGGTGCTATATTACTACAAGTCTTTCTTTTTTTTTCCTTTTTGGATTTGGACGGCAACAACACACATCCAAGGATGTTGGAAAGAAAAGGAATGTTAGAGATGAGATGGTAGTTTGCCAGGGATTTTTGTATTGGGGGATTGATGACAGCAGGTTTTAAGGAGATGGGATAGTGCCTGAAGAGAGAGATCCATCATGATAACAGCTAACATGGAGCCAGGAAGGGGAGTTTGGTGGTTAGCAATTCAATAGGAAGAGGTCCAAGTGAGGAGCTGGGTTTCATGGACAAGAAGAGCTCGGAGATGGCATGTGGGAAGATGAGAGAGAAAGCACGGAAATTTGAGAGTTCAGGGCTGGGGCTGTGGGGCAAGTTTGGCCCGGTGGGCTTGGGGAAGGAAGAGAAGTAACAGCTGATCAGATGGTTACTATCTCAGCAACAAAGCTCCTCGCACTTAATTGTTGCTTTCTTGCTATATGATACTCGAAAAAAATTGGGCTTTGGTTTCACTGCTTAACATACTTAAGTCTTAAAACTGGAGCTCACCCAGAATCCATTTTCTCCACGCAACATGCTGAAAAGCAGCTTGAGTTCCTTGACAGTAATGCTATAGCTTGCGAGAACACCCAACATATCAACCAGTAGATCTGTAAAATAAATATTTCACACCATAAACATGAAAGCTGGAAATTAATACATTTCATGTTATTACAAGTGAAGATCAGAAGAACAGAAACCAGGAAGCAACTCGGCAAAATAAACCAGCATTATTGGGAACCTCAATTCTAAGTCCTATAGGTATCATAGAATCACGGAATTCTGTGATACCTATGCACTCTTAAGTCGCATAGGTATCAAAAACATGTCCAGGATCTGTCACAAGTGCCTCATTTTTATCCTATTTACAGCTTCACACACATTCATTCTGGATATACTACAAATGGATGGTCACCTGCAAGCGTTGGATAAGGAGAGTAGTAAAGAAAATTGAAAGAAAAATATTACTATTTTCAGATACCACCTAGACTGAAATTATAAAGCTTTCACATTAAAAATGTGCATGTCGAGGACAAATGTGAACGGTGCCAGGGAGGTCCAGCCAACCACACCCACATATTCTGGGCAGCCCCAGACTTGTCGGGTTCTGGACAGCCTTCTTTAAAGCAATGTCCAAGGTTGTGGGGGTGAAGGAGGAGCGAAGCCCAAAAGTGGGGCAGACGACAGGGGATTGAAAGTAAGGCCACAGCAGGGTCAAAAGGTCCCAGGTCAGAACAAGGGCAAGCACAGGTTGAACTAATCCTTACAGGGACCGAGGGGGCGGGGGGACCATGGGGCGCTGAAAATGGGAGGGAAAGCAGAAAGGGAGGGGATGAGGAGACGGAGGGGAAGACGTGATGGGAGGGGGAGAGGAAAGGAGGTGGGGAGGTAGTGGAAAGGGATGGGGCGGGGAAGAGTAGAAAGTAAGTGGAAAGGAAGGGGGTGTGGCAAGAGTGGGGGGTGGGGGAAGTGGCAAGGGAGGGACCAGGTGGGGGGGATGCAAAAAAAGGGGATGGGGAGGGAGTTGGAAGGAAATGGAAAGGGAGGGAAAGGGGGGAGTGGAATGGGAAGGGTGGGGGTTGATTAGGAAGGAAATGTGGAGGGGGCAGGGGAGTAGAAAGGGAGGTGGCAGGGGAGGGAAGGGGAGAGGAAGGGAGGGGGGCAGGGGATGGACAGGAAGGGGGGCAGGGGATGGAAAGGGAGGGGGAAGGGGGATGGAAAGGGAGGGGGAAGGGGTTGGAAAGGGAGGGGATGGAAAGGGAGGGGGGCAGGGGAGTAGAAAGGGAGGGGGCGGGAGAGTGGAAAGGGAGGGGGAAGAGGGATAGAAAGGGAAGTGCAGGGGATGGAAAGGGAGGGGGAAGAGGGATGGAAAGGGAAGGACAGGGGATGGAAAGGGAAGGGCAGGGAGTGGAAAGGGAGGGGGCAGGGAGTGGAAAGGGAGGGGGCAGGGAGTGGAAAGGGAGGGGGCAGGGAGTGGAAAGGGAGGAGGCAGGGAGTGGAAAGGGAGGGGGAAGAGGGATGGAAAGAGAAGGGGCAGGGGTGAGTGGAAAGGGAGGAGGTGGCAAGGGAGGGGGCAGGGGCTGGAAATGGAGGGGTGCAGTTGATGGAAAGGGAGGGAGCGGGGAAGAGGAAAGGGAGTGGTGGGGTAATGGGAGGGCGTGGTGGGATTGGAAGGGGGAGTGATAAGGGAGGGGGGGTGAAAAAAATGGGGATGGGGGAATTGGAGGGGCATGGAAGTGGAAAGGGAGGAGCGGGGAGGAGTGGAAAGGAAAGCTCGGGGGGGTGGATAGCAAGGGGTCGGGGTGGGTGGGGGCAGGTAGTGGGAATGGAATGGTGGAGAATGGATTGTCTCCCACCAACACTCCTCCCCCCACTGCCCACCTGAAGACTGCTCTTCGATTGGCCCCTGCCTCTCCCAGTTGCTCAGTTGCTCTCGTGACTCCTTCCCCAACCACTCTCCTGACTACCCCGCCAACCATTCCCCCACCCCCTTATCACTCTCCCACCCACCCACCGCACCGAATAACACCACCACCCGACCTCCCCACCCTCCCCATACACACCTCTAGCTACTCGCCTAACCACCCACCCATCCACCCTTACCTGGCATCCCACCCGAATACCCCCCTCTCCCCGGGCCCTGAAGGTGCCATTAGATCGGAAGATAGCAAATGTAATTCCTTAATTCAAAAAGGGAGGGAGACATAAAGCAGGAAACAACAGGCCAGTTAATTTAACATGAATGAAATGAAATTAAATGAAAATCGCTTATTGTCACGAGTAGGCTTCAATGAAGTGACTGTGAAAAGCCCCTAGTCGCCACATTCCGGCGCCTGTTCGGGGAGGCTGGTACGGGAATCGAACCGTGCTGCTGGCCTGCCTTGGTCTGCTTTAAAAGCCAGCGATTTAGCCCAGTGTGCTAAACCAGCCCCTTATGATCCATTCCATTCCCACTACCTGCCCCCACGCCCCCCCCCCCCCCCCCCCCGAGCTTTCCTTTCCACTCCTCCCCGCTCCTCCCTTTCCACTTCCATGCTCATCCATCATAAGGATTATTGGAGGATAGAAGAATTATAACTATTATTACAGAGGTTATGGCAGGACATTGGAAAAATTCAAGGCAATCAGGCAGAGTCAACATGATTTTGTGAAAGGGAAAATTATGTTTAACCAATTAATGGGAGTTTTTTGAAGGAGTCACATTGCTGTAGATAAAAGAGAACTGGTGGATGTACAGTATTTTGATTTCCAGAAGGCGTTTGACAAGATGTCACAGCAAAGATTATTGAAACAATAAAAGCTCACGGTGTAGGAGGATTGGCATGGATTGAAGGATGGCTAGCTGACAGGAAACAGAGCTGGAATAAATGAGTCTTTTTCTGGTTGGCAGGTTGTAACTAGTGACATGCTAGGGGTTGGTGCTAGGCCCTCAACTTCTTACAATTTATATAAATAACTTGGATGAATGGATCAAAGGCATGGTTGCTAAATTTGCTGCTGATACAAAGATAGATAGGAAAGTAAATTGCGAAGAGGACATAAGGCAACGTCTACAAGATAATTTAAGTGAGTGGATAAAGATCTGGCAAATTGAGTACAATGTGGCTAAATATGAAATTATCCATTTCAGCAAAAGGATAAAAAGGAGGCATATTATCCAAATGGTGAGAAATTGCACAGCTCTGAGATTTAGAGGGACCTGGATTTCCTGGTGCATGAATTGTAAAAGGCTCGTATGCGGGTACAACAAGTAATTAGGAAAACTAATAAAATATTAATATTTGTGAGGGGAATGTATTGAGGGCACTGGTGAGACCATGGGCGAGATTCTCTAATAATGGGGCTATGTCCCCACGCCGGCGTGAAAAGCGGCAGCAACCACTCTGGCATCAAATGTCCCCGATAATGGGGAATGCTCCCCTTCCTAGGGGGCTCGGTTGGCGGAGTGTCCCCGCAGCTCCAGCCAGCTCGGAACGGCCCGCGTGAGTCCGCATATGCACGGAACGGCCAGCGTGATTCCGCGCATGCGCGGAATGGCTGGCGTATTTCCGCGCATGTGTGGAATGGCCAACGTATTTCCGCACATACACGCTATGGCCAGCGTATTTCCATGCATGCGCGGGGGTTCCCTTCTCTACGCCGGCCCCGGGCAATATGGCGGAGCCCTACATGGGCCCGGCGCGGAGTAAAATAGGCCCCCACGGAACCAGCCCGCCCGCCCATCGGTAGGCCCCGATCGCAGGCCAGGCAACCATGGAGGCCTACCCTCCCCCGGGTCGGATCCCCCGGCCCCCCTCCGGGACCTCCCTCCCAGACTCCCCTTCCAGGTCCCGCCGTGTGGGACCTGAGTAACCCACGCCGGCGGGACTCGGCCAAACTCGTCGGCCACTCGGCCCATCGGGGCCAGGAGAATCGCCGGAGATTGGGGAAGCCGGCATCGGGGCGGCGGCGCACTATTCTCGCTTCCCCCCGGGGATTCGCCGACCCGGCACCGGGTCGGAGAATCCTGGCCCATATGTGAAGTACTGTGTACAATATTGGTCTCCTTATTTAAGGAAGGATGTAATTGCATTATAAGTAGATCAGAGATAGTTTACTAAACTAATACCAGGAAGGCGCAGGTTGTCTTCTGATGAAAGATTGGACAGGCTGGGTTTGTATCCGCTGGAGTTCAGAAGATTAAGAGGCGACTTGATTAAAACATATAGGATCATGAGGGGTCTTTGACAAGGTCGATAGAAATGATATTTTCTCATGTCAGAAAATCTAGAACCAGGGATCACTGTTTTAAAATAAAGTATTGCCCATTTAAAACAGATTAGAACAAATATTTTCTCTGATGATGGTGAGTCTTTGGAACTCCCTTCCTCCAATGGCAGTGGAAGGAGAGTCTTTGAATGTTTCAAGGCAGAGATAGATATGTTCTTTTTTTAATTCATTTATGGGATGTGGGTGTCGCTGGTTAGGCCAGCAGTTATTGCCCATCTAGTTGCCCTTCAGAAGGTGAGTTGCCGTTTTGAACCGCTGCAGTGCTTGAGGTGTAGGTACACCCACAGTGACTTTTTTGTGTTTCCGTAGCAGTTGAATACAACTGAGTGGCTTGCCTCTTTGGCAAAGCTTTTGATCATCTGACCTAATATCCTAATATGGCTCTGTGTCATATTTTGTTCTATAGTTCTCCTGTGAGACAGCTTATGGCATTTCATTACATTAAAGGTGTTTTTCAAATAAAAGTTATTATTGCTTCTGGCCTTGCCCACATATTTTCCATTCTAGCTCCTTCTGATTGCTTAGACTCGATATACTCCCAGCAGAAGGACTATCTCCTTTTTTCTTGTCCCTCGGTTCAATCCATTCGGTTTTTCTCATGATCCTGCTGGCATATCAGCACTTGCACACCCCAGCCCTCTGCCTTTCCAGCTGTAATTGTTCCTTTAACTAGTATTGCAATTCCCTCGTTGTTGATCTCCCTGTCTACCTTGTCTGAAAATCTTGTAGCCAAGAATATTGAACTACAATTCCTGCCTTTCTTTAAGTCATATTTCAGTAATCAGCTCATCTGCCTTAATCACTGAACACCTTACACCAGAATACATATCATTAAGTACTGAAAAGTCCATTGTTATCTATTTTCAAGCCTTTGCTTCCTCTGTTTTGCACATCTGTTTCTAAATTTTCTGTCTTCGATTTTCAGCTAGAATGAATAAAATACAGAAATAGAGACATGATTGATGTCTTTCTACTTAAATGAAAACATGAGATTTGGTCCATGTGGGTAGACCATTGGAGCTTTTTGGCAAGAAACGAGCAGGCAGATTGAGTATAAATTACATAAGCATCAAATTAGGTTAGCTCCAGGAAGTATTTATTTTCAGAATCAGTTCATATGGTGAGTGTGGATCTTCTGCAAACATTCAAAAAGGTGTTGGAGGAACTTCTGACTAAGGCCAAAATCCTATGTATAAAAGGCGAGGTGTTGAGGAATGTCTTTCTGGTTGATTGCCTATGTATTGGAGAAGAATTCTCCAGGGTTTTTGTTTTGTCTTAAATTAGCTCTGTGAGATTCTTGGATTTTCTGCCTTTCAAGCCTTGGTAGCTGGTTAGTGGAATGGTGGTGGTGGTGGTGGGGTCGGGGGGCGGGCGCATGAGATTCAGTGTGCATATATTTCATCAAGATAATATGGGTGAGGTCTTTTCCTGTCCTTCATTGTTATGTTTCATTGTCTCCCTGTGTGTCGTGTTAATCACCCTGGGGTAACACGGACTGCAACAGGATGTAGATGAACGGTAAAGCATACACCAAAGTAGGCGTTGGTTCAATACGATTTATTGAACTTCTGTAACAATGCACACAGCTGGCTGTGTGTTGACATTCTACTACTCGAAGTGTACTAACTCTAACTTACTAGACCAGGTTAGCTCTGATCCATGTGTAGAAGGTGCTGACTGACATATACACCCTGACTGTCACTACAGTTGTCACCAGTGGAAAGAGGCAGAGTGCTGATGCCTCGTGTGTTTTACAGTTGGAAGCCCCCTCTCTGCTGTTTTGTCTGGTGATTGGTTGGGTTCTGTCCTGTATGTTGATTGGCTAACCTGGGTGTCTGTCACTGCCTGTTTTTACCTCATGATGTGCATGGGTACATATGACATCCCCCCTTTTCAAAAAAGAAATTGTCGGTTGCTTAGAGCATCTACGACATATTTACAGATATAACTATTTACAGCAAATGGCGAGTGAATGCATATGTACATGTAAGGTGTCTAGCGTGCAGATACAGAACAGTATGTACAACGGAAATATTTATAAGTCCAATCTCTGGGGCTGGCGTCGGATCCTTGTTGACCGCCTGAGAGGTGGAGGTGGGGACAACGGGGCCTTGACAGGCGGGATTGCAGCCAGATTGGTGGCCTCGTGGAGCGAGGTGTCCGGAAAAGGCATAACAACAGCTGGGAACGTGAGATTCGGTGGTGGGCAGGGAAATTTGCGAAGTGCCCTTCTGTTTCCCCTGACAATGGATCCATCAGCCATGTGAACCACAAACGACCTGGGAGCAGCCTGTCAAGCAACAACAGCTGGAGCTGACCAGCCCCCACCAGGCAACTTGATGCGAACAGCATCTTCCGGAGAGAGCACGGGCAAATCAGTAGCATGAGCATCGTATGTCAGCTTTTGCCGGTTTCTGAGTTGCTGCACATTTTGCAGCACTGGGAGGTGATCCAGGTCAGGTAAATGAATGGCCGGAACAGTCGTCCGCAGGTCACGATTCATAAGGAGTTGTGCCGGAGACATACCGATGGACAGAGGGGTTGCCCTGTACGCCACGAGCGCAAGGTTAAAGTCAGAAGCTGAGTCCACAGCCTTGCAGAGCGGTTGCATCACAATATGGACCCCTTTTTTGACCTTCCCGTTAGATTGCGGGTAATGTGGGCTTGAGGTAATGTGCTTGAACTGGTATAGCTTCGCCAAGTTGGACCACTCTTGGCTGTAGAAGCAGGGACCGTTGTCGCTCATGACCGTGAGCGGAATACCATGCCTGGCAAATGTCTCCTTGCAGGCCTTGATGACAGTCCTTGATGTGAGGTCGGACAGTTTCACCACTTCGGGGTAACTCGAGAAGTAGTCAATTATAAGCATTGGTGTGAAATAGGTCGATTCCCACCTTAGACCACGGAGAGGTCACAATCTCATGTTGCTGGAGTGTTTCTTTGGGCTGAGCAGGCTGGAAACGCTGGCAAGTCGCACAATTGAGGACCATGTTGGATATGTCCTCGTTGATGCCAGGCCAATAGACAGCCTGCCGGGCCCTGCGTCTGCATTTCTCGATACCGAGGTGTCCCTCGTGGATCTGTTTAAGCATTAAGCTCTGGAGGCTGCGAGGAATAATGATACGATCCAGCTTGAGGAGGATCCCCTCGACAACTGTTAGGCGTCCTGGACATTAAAGAACTGGGGGCATTGCCCTTTCTGCCAACCATTTGCAAGGTGATGTATGACCCGCTGCAGAAGAGGGTCATTGGCAGTCTCTTCTTGAATGTTGACGACTTGTTCATCCGAAGCCGGGAGGTTGCTGGCACACAGTTGCATCTGTGCCTCAATTTGGCGGATGAAGTCGACCTGTTCACAGGGCGAGGTGATGGCGTGAGACAGAGCATCCGCAATGATTAGCTCCTTGCTCGGTGTGTAAACCAATTCAAAATCATACCTGCGGAGTCGAAGGAGAATGCGCTGAAGCCTGGGCGTCATGTCATTCAAGTCCTTGTGAATTATATGGACTAGGGGTCTGTGGTCAGTCTCTACTGTGAAGGTTGGTAGACCGTAGACATAATCATGGAACTTTACAATACCGACAAGGAGGCCCAGGCACTCTTTCTCTATCTGAGCATACCTCTGCTCAGTAGGAGTCATGGCCCTGGACGCAGAGGCCACTGGAGCCCAGCACGAGGAGTCATCCTTCTGGAGGAGCACCGCACCAATGCCATCCTGGCTGGCGTCCGTGGAGATTTTTGTCTCCCGCTCTGGGTCAAAAAACGCTTGTACCGGAGCAGTGATGAGCTTTGCCTTTAACTCAAGCCACTCTGCTTGATGTGTGGGTAGCCACTGAAAGACAGTGGACTTCTTCACCAGATACCTGAGAGCCGTGGTGTGTGATGCGAGGCTGGGAATGAACTTTCCCAAGAAGTTAACCATACCCAGGAAGCGGAGTACCGCCTTTTTGTCTTCCGGGGTCTTCATGGTGTTGATGGCCTTGACTTTGTCCGAAACCGGTTGCACGCCCTGCTGGGATATTTGATCACCCAAAATTTGATTGATGACATGCCAAAGGAGCATTTGGCCTTGTTCAACTTGAGGCCGTTGGCTTGTATGCGTCTAAAGACTTGGGGGAGACGAGATATGTGTTCCTCTGGGGTCATGGACCATATAATGACGTAATCAACATAAACCCGCAGACCCTCAATGCACTCCAGCATCTGATCCATGATCCTGTGAAAGATTTCAGAGGCTAAAACAACACCAAACGGCATGCGGTTGTAATAGTACCTTCCGAAAGGTGTACTAAACGTGCAGAGCTTCCTGCTGGACTCGTCCAGTTGTATCTGCCGAAAGCCACGCGATGCATCTAGCTTCGTGAAGAATTTGGCATGTGCCATCTCACTGGTTAGCTCCTCCCGCTTCGGGATCGGGTAGTGTTCCCACATTATGTTTCAGTTAAGATCCTTGGGATCTATACATATGCGCAGTTCTCCAGAGAGCTTCTTCACACAGACCATCGAGCTGACCCAGTCAGTCGGTTCCGTCACTTTAGAGATGATACTCTGGCCTTGGAGCTCCTGCAGCTGCGCCTTTAAACGGCCCTTCAGAGGAGCCGGCACCCGGCGTGGTGCATGGATCACAGGCGTGGCATCAGGCCTGAGTAAGATTTTGTAGCGGTATGGCAGCGTGCCCGTCCCACTGAACACATCCGGATATTGTGACAGGACTTTGTCAATGTCAGCCTGAAGATTTATATTGGCAGAGGACATGGCATATACGCGCTGGACGAAATTGAGTAGCTTGCATGCATGGGCACCAAGATGGGAAGCCTTGTCAGGCTTGACAATTTCGAATCGCAGTGTGGCTTTGATGGCCTTATTGGAGACATGCAGGTGACAAGACCCTAACGCAGTAATGGCATTGCTATTATAATCAAGCAGCTGGCAGGCCGGCGGAAGAATTTTTGGATGCGAGCAAGATCTGCTTGAGATATGAGATTCGCTGAAGCACCAGTGTCCAGCTTGAAACGGATGCTGCATTGGTTGACGTGTAGGACAGCACACCATTCGTCCACAGAATCCACGTTGAGGATGGGTAGAAGTGTTGCTGAATTTGAGTGGGCCTTGTCATATGTGGTAATGATGCCCACACGATATGGGGACTCCAGGCAGTCGTCCTCTGGATCCGTGGTGTTACTAGATTCCGAATCCAGCAGCTCTTGCTGCACACTTCGAATTTGTTTGCGTTGGAACTGGGATCGCTGGCCCACGATCGGAGGTGCAGTCCTGCACAAGGCTGCATTATGGCCAGGCTTCCCACAATTCAAACATCACCTGCCTCTTGCAGGACACTGCCGCTTTAAGTGGGCGGTGCCGCAGTTCAGGCACGTCATGACGTTGACATCGTAACGCTCCGTGCGTCGTCGAACATGCGCAGTGAGGTCAGCCGCCACTCGCATCTGCGCAGTGTGGTCTTCGGCCGCTTCGTTCTCCCGTCCGTGGTGCGCATACGTGGGACTTCGGAAAAAGCGTGTGAAATGGCCGACTTCATCGATGTTAAGGCGCCGCATTCGGGCGATGGCCTGTACACTCTCTGCCTCGTGGGAGGCAAGTTGGTACTGTTCTGCCGATTTAAGTCGGGAGTAGTGCTTTTCGCCCGTTCATGCACTTTACACGTCTCGATGGCTACTGGCAGGATCATGTTTTTTATTTTT
Source organism: Scyliorhinus torazame (assembly GCF_047496885.1). Taxonomy (NCBI): domain Eukaryota; kingdom Metazoa; phylum Chordata; class Chondrichthyes; order Carcharhiniformes; family Scyliorhinidae; genus Scyliorhinus; species Scyliorhinus torazame. The sequence continues at coordinate 161,083,693 of NC_092721.1, read as the reverse complement.
AGGAGCTGCTCCCGCAGGGCGTCGGAGTGGACCTCAAACAGGATCTGATTCCTGATGAAGGAATCAGCGGTGTCACCGTAGTTGCAGGATTGCGCTAATATGCACAGATGAGTTAGAAAGGATTGGAAAGGCTCATCCTTACCCTGAAGGCGTTGCTGGAAGACATAGCGCTCAGAGCTCGCGTTCGTTTTGACTTCACAGCGACTGTCGAATTTGGCTAACACGGTCTGGAACTTGGTCTTGTCCTCGCTGTCGGCAAAAGTGAACGAATTGAAGATTTGGATGGCCTGGTCCCCCGCAGTCGATAGGAGCAGCTCGATTTTTCTGGCATCGGACGCATCCTCGAGGCCCAAGGACACAATGTATAGACTGAATTTCTGTTTGAAGACCCGCCAGTTGGCGCCGGGATTTCCGGACATCCGGAGCTGTGGAGGGGCCTGGATCTTCTCCATGCTGCTGGAAGGCACTTGCTGGTCGTCACTGAATTATTCAAGGTAAATTACTTAGATGAAGTAGACTCCTGGTATCATGTCGTGTTAATCACCCTGGGATAACACGGACTGCAACAGGATGCAGATGAACGGTAAAGCATATACGAGTTATTGAACTTCTGTAACAATGCACACAGCTGGCTGTGTGTTGACATTCTACTACTCGAAGTGTACTAACTCTAACTTACTAGAGCAGGCTAGCTCTGATCCACGTGTAGAAGGTGCTGACTGATATTTACACCCTGACTGTCACTACAGTTGTCACTAGTGGAAAGAGGTGGAGTGCTGATGCCTCGTGTGTTTTATAGTTGGAAGGCCCCCTCTGGTGTTCTGTCTGGTGATTTGTTGTGTTCTGTCCTGTATGTTGATTGGCTAACCTGGGGAGTCTGTCACTGCCTGTTTTTACCTCATGATGTGCATGGGTGCAGATTATGACACTGTGTGGCAACTATGATTCCATAGAAAGCAAGAAGAAATAGGAGGAAGAGAAAGAAAAAGAGCAAACAAGTCAAGGAGAAAGGAGTCACGAATGTGAGGGGAGTATGTAAGAGAGAAGGGGAAAATGAGGGAGACAAATAGAAAGTGAGAAAAAAATAATTAGAGAAGAGTAAAACATACTAGTGGGAGAATAAAAAACAATTCAAGAAGTGACAAAAGAAATCAGGAGGAGGGAAACAAGCAGAGGAGAGGGGAGAACAGGCTTGGAGGAACTGATAAACGCAAGTGGAAAAGAATGAAAAGCAGAAGTGGAGGAAGGCAAGAAAAGTGAAGCTGTGGGGAGAGAGATACACAGAATTGCTTAATTATTTTCAGAATTCTCTGAGTGACATATTTGGTGAAAAGCAATAAACCTCTTAATTGAAATCACAATTTTATTTTGACAATTTACTTTGCTTTGCAGCAGTCTTTTCTGATTAAACATAAAAAGGCGCAAACGATGTTTGACTTCACAATAAGTACCAGGGGAGTCAGGCCCAATTTTAACCCATTCAAATCCATCCACTTGCAGAGTTCAAATCGGGCCCCATATTTAAGCAATTCAATGTTATCAACATGGCTTCAATAATTAATACCTGCTATCATGTCATCCACTTTGCTCATCTTTAATAGCACTTGTTCAATGAGGCCAACCTCTGTGCTTGCTTGAAGGTTGCGCACACTCTTGCGCAGAATGGCTGTAAACATACTCCAGATTTCAGCCTGGCAGGTGACATCACAGTGTTCAAGAAGTTCTATCATGCACGCTATGCTCTCTGCGTCTTGAATGATGAAGTTAATTTCCAAATCAAATTCTCCACCAACCAGCTGTCACAGGGAAAGACAGAGAAAAGCAAAAAAAACTTAACACATCTTTTCAAATTAAACAGTTTCAAAACATTTAAAATATAGACAATTTCCACCTGCATCAGGCTAGAATGTCCAACATAAGTAATTTTTACAGAGTTAATTTATTAAGCTCCCTTTGGCACAGCAAGCTCATCCAGTAACTAAAATAAGCTAGGAGGGTTCTGTGCTTGATCTCAACTCTATCCTGAGTTAACTAAATTAGCTATACAAACAGTAGGAGCACTATTGTAGCCTTAGTCCCCCGCCCTCCCAAGGATAAAATAAGCCACAGTGCCAACCAACAACCAGGAAATGTAGACCCGTGAACCTTTGGGAGAGAAGAATAGAGTTCCAGCTATGGTGACTCTCAGTCAAATAATCTATTGTCTTTCATTCTTAAGACTCACATAAAAATAACAGCGCACTCAGCGAAAGAGGGTGAGGAGCTGAGAGGAATGGAGAAAATTGACAAGAATATTTTTTTTGAAAGAAACTATGTAGGGGAAAAAGACTAATATTATTATGTAGAATGTGCTGCAAAGATTCCTATAACAACAAAGGTCCCTTGAAATGTGCTAAAGAACAGTTTAGGACTAATTAAAATAACACCAATGATTCATTGAAGAGAAACACAGGCATGGATGGAATGCTGTATTTCGATGTTGTACATCCTATGTAAGTAGGAATAATGTTTCCGGATCAAACATCTTTCATCACAACCAGTGACCCAATAGTTTACTCGCTCTCTCCACAGATGCCTGACTTGCTGGGTATTTCCAGTACTTTTCATTATTCAGATTTCCAGCATCTGCAGTGTTTTGACTTTGTACCAATTTTGTTCTTTCTTCATTCATGGGATGTGGGTGTCACTGGCAAAGTCAGAATATGTTACCTCCCCCTAATTGCCGTGAACAGAGTGGCTTACTAGGCCATTTTAGAGGACAGTCAAGTACAAACCATGTAACCGTGAGTCTGGAATCACAAATAAGCAAACCAAGGTAAGGAAGGACATTAATAAACTACATGTTAGTCGTCATGGTCACCATTACTGAGACTAACTTTATATTCCAAATCTGTTAATTGAATTTAAATTCCACTAGCTGCACAGTGGAGCAGTGGTTAGCACTGCTGTCTCAGCGCCACGGGCTTGGGTTCACGTCCTTCCTGGGGTCTGTCTGTTCAGAGTTTGCACATTCTCCCAGTGTCCACAAGGAGTTTTCGCCAAGTACTCCAGTTTCCTCCCACAGTCCAAAGAAGTGCAAGTTACGTGGATTGGTTATGCTAAATTGCCCCTTAGTTTGGCTGTCTGTGCGCGTGGGACGAACAAGTAGAGTGAGTGAGATAAGTGAGAGAAATGAGTGAGTGAGTGAGTAAGTGAGAGAGATAGGAGAAAGTGTGGCTCTGCTTAATATGGTGTCATGCCTCTCAAGCTATAAGACGCTGGTGACAGGCTAGCAACATGTTCCAGGAATAATTAGCGACAGAAAAAGATGAAAGTCTGGCCTGTGCACTGTCAGTCTGTGGAAAGGTTGGGAGAGCACGCTGCTATGGTGGGATTTGAACCCATTTTCCCGAGCATTAGCCTGGACCTCTGGATTACTAATTCAAGGCACCACTATCTTTCCAGCAATTCATTCACTGCTCTTCGAAGGTACCAGATCTCCAATTGTATCAACTACTTCCGCCACCACAATGTCATGCATTCTCTGCTCGTTTCAACTCATTTGCTGCGAAAAATTTTCATCCATGCCAAGTCAACATTCCACCTTACACAAGTCCCGTTGTGTAACTTGCACCAAGTCCCGTTCACCCTATTCGCTGACCTACAATGACCCAGTCTGGGAACACCTTAGAACATAGAACATAGAACAATACAGCGCAGTACAGGCCCTTCGGCCCACGATGCTGCACCGAAACAAAAGCCATCTAACCTACACTATACCATTATCATCCATATGTTTATCCAATAAACTTTTAAATGCCCTCAATGTTGGCGAGTTCACTACTGTAGCAGGTAGGGCATTCCACGGCCTCACTACTCTTTGCGTAAAGAACCTACCCCTGACCTCTGTCCTATATCTATTACCCCTCAGTTTAAGGCTATGTCCCCTCGTGCTAGCCATTTCCATCCGCGAGAGAAGGCTCTCACTGTCCACCCTATCTAACCCTCTGATCATTTTGTATGCCTCTATTAAGTCTCCTCTTAACCTTCTTCTCTCTAACGAAAACAACCTCAAGTCCATCAGCCTTTCCTCATAAGATTTTCCCTCCATACCAGGCAACATCCTGGTAAATCTCCTCTGCACCCGTTCCAAAGCCTCCACGTCCTTCCTATAATGCGGTGACCAGAACTGTACGCAATACTCCAAATGCGGCCGTACCAGAGTTCTGTACAGCTGCAACATGACCTCCTGACTCCGGAACTCAATCCCTCTACCAATAAAGGCCAACACTCCATAGGCCTTCTTCACCACCCTATCAACCTGGGTGGCAACTTTCAGGGATCTATGTACATGGACACCTAGATCCCTCTGCTCATCCACACTTCCAAGAACTTTTCCATTAGCCAAATATTCCACATTCCTGTTTTTCCTTCCAAAGTGAATCACCTCACACTTCTCTACATTAAACTCCATTTGCCACCTCTCAGCCCAGCACTGCAGCTTATCTATATCCCTCTGTAACCTGCTACTTCCTTCCACACTATCGACAACACCACCGACTTTAGTATCGTCTGCAAATTTACTCACCCACCCTTCTGCGCCTTCCTCTAGGTCATTGATAAAAATGACAAACAGCAACGGCCCCAGAACAGATCCTTGTGGTACTCCACTTGTGACAGAACTCCATTCTGAACATTTGACCTTGATTTTAAAATTCTCATCCATGTGTCCAAATCCTTTCATGTCCTTACACCTCTCAATCTCCATAACCTTCTCCAGGCCTGCAATTTTCACATTCCCACCCCCATCCCTTAGGATATTTGCGATCTTCCATTTCAAACCTCATGTGTATTCCCAAACTTCATCACTGCATCACAATTCCTTCAATCAAATTGGAAAACTAGATCAAAAGATACAACAATAGCTAAGTAATGGTAAACATTTAAAGAATTAAAGTGCACTGAAAAGTCGGGGCCCTGCAGCTCAGCATTTGAACTTGTAGCTAGTACAAGAGGTTAACGGCAAGAATAGGGATTACATGCCTCACGGTCAGGTTTCCGGGGCGGGGGAGGTGAGTGGCAGGGGTGGCAGTGGCACCTACTGAGAAGTACACAGTACTCATAGGCACCCTACCTGGAGGAAGAAACATTTGTCATGGTTCAAGATTCCTCAGCCATTTTTCCCATAAAGTGACTTCAACATTTTAAAAGCATGGTTAGGGGACAAATAGCCTGATAGGGAGTAGTTTACCCAGACAGCTCATGATTAATTAGTCATTCACAGGTAAAGAGGTAATTTAAATGAAAAAGCGATTTAAACACTAATGCAGTTCTTAGAACCATAGAATTCCCACAATGCAGAAGGAGGCCATTTGGCCCATCGAGTCTGCACAGACGCTCCGAGAGAGCACCCCACCCAAGCCCACTCCCCCACCCCATCCCCGTAACCCACATCCCTGTAACCCACCCAAACTGCACATCTTTGGACACTAAGAGGCAGTTTAGCATGACCAATCCACCTAACCTGCACATTTTTGGACTGCGGGAGGAAACTAGAGCCCCCATAAGAAACCCACACAGATATGGGGAGAAAGTGAAAACTCCACACAGACCGTCACCCAAGGCCAGGTTTGAACCTGGGTCCCTGGCACTGTGAGGCAGCAGTACTAACCACTGTGCCACCCCTTACTATAGAATGGACAGAAAACATTTTTTGAAAGCTATAATAGAAGAATAAATAATTAGAGTGAATAGAAATTAAATTAATAAGATTAAATGTACAATAAAAGTAATTTATATGATGGAATGAAAGCTTTGTAATCAAACACTATTGATGGAGCATGCTGAATAATGTTTGCCTAATTGATTGGCACTCTGAAGTGGCTCAACATGCTGAACGTTAAATCACCGATCATTCCCAAACCTCTTTCCTTTCCCCAACTCCCCCCCCACAGCAGGATGACACTTTAAATTAAGATACCCAATATCTATTTTCCTCTAATGCGTTACATCTGGCACTTAATTGTAATAATTTAACAACTTGCAAAGTATCTTCTGCGACCAATGGGTTTAGGACTATTAAAATTCCTCAATCAAGCTACTTGCCAACAATGTTATTTGCTTCAATATTAGAAATCCACTGACGGTTGTGTGTGGGTGGGCTTCAGGAATTGATTCACAGTGCCAGGGTTCCAGGTTCGATTCCTGGCTTGAGTCACTGCCTGTGCAGAGTCTGCACGTTCTCCCCGTGTCTGCGTGGATTTCCTCCGGGTGCTCTGGTTTCCTCCCACAAGTCCCAAAAGACGTGCTTGTTAGGTGAATTGGACATTCTGAATTCTCCTTCAGCGTACCCGAACAGGCGCCGGAATGTGGCGACTAGGGGCTTTTCACAGTAACAGTTGATAAATTCATGATTTCTCAAGGAATTAAGGGCTATGGAGAGAGAGCGGGTAAATGGAGTTGAAATCAGCCATGATTGAATGGTGGAGTGGACTTGATGGGCCGAATGGCCTTACTTCCACTCCTATGTCTTATGGTCTTATGGTCTAACTTCATTGCAGTGTTAATGTAAGCCTTCTTGTGACAATTATTATTAAACTTCACGTTTATCCACAGTTTAGAGGTGTGGAAATTAAGTTGTGTTCACGAAATCTCGCAATTGTAACTAAGCATACTTTGAAGGACAAATTGATGAAAGATCATCAACCTGAAACGTTTGCAACTATTTTTTTTTTCGATAAGGACCTGAGGTTTCACCCTCACCTTGGAAGAGACACTTCCAAACTGGCCTCAAGTTCAGGACAAGGTAAACACACGGCTGACTTTTTTGTAAAAGAACTTTCACAAATTTTCTGCCCTCCACAATCTTTGAGTGTGTCACATTAAATCCCATTAGTCGGGGAGATGCACTGAACTTCTCCCATTGAAAGGAAGCATCCTCTAGGCAACTCCTGCAGACCAAAATCGCCACTGAACTGATTGCAAAATTCTTACCATAATAGTCAGAAACAGGGGGATTTATAATGGGGAACAAAGAAATGGCTGACCAACTAAATACATACTTTGGGTCTGTCTTCACAAAGGAGGACAAAAATAACATACCGGAAATGTTGGGGATTACAGGATTTCGTGATATGAAGGAACTGAAGGAAATCGGTATTAGTAGAGAGATGGTGTTGGGGGAAATTAATGGGAATAAGGGCCTGATAATCTATATCCCAGAGTATTTAAGGAAGTGGCCCTGGCAATAGTGGATGCATTGGTTGTCATCTTCCAAGATTATGCAGACTGGAACAGTTCCTACAGATTGGAGGGAAGCTAATGTAACCCCACTATTTAAAAAGGGAGGTAGAGAAATAACAGAATTATAGACTAGTCAAGCTGACACAGATAGTGGTGTGGTAAAATTGACAATGGCCTGAATTTTAGACCTGCCATATAATTGGACATTTTAAATCACAGCCGCCTGTAGGCGTGTTGGTAATTCATACAGCCAAGTTTGAATACACTGAGCAGAGACCGATAGTCAGGACAAGTCTGGGCCTGCCCTATTAAGAGGACATCAAGAGAAAATCAGTCCTATTCAAATGAATCGATTGTTGTTGATTGTCCAGATGAAGCTCAACCTTCTGGCACCCAGATTTCCCACCGTTATCATATATGGAGTAAGGTTATGTGCAGGCAATACCTGGAGATGTACCCCTGGGGGTGGGTTCCTGCCATTGTGCAGAGTTGCAACCGACAACTCCATTGGGTGCTACAATTCATGCCCCGAGACCTCATTGGCTGAGGGCCAGAGAATTTTCTGGAAAGGTGCGAAGAAGGGACTAAGAATTAACCACCAGGACCCTCCCCAGCGAAGACTCGATGCAGAGGTAACAGAAAATATTCAACAGAGGTCCAAGAGGACAGAAGTAAGGAGCTTGCAAGTACCCCCTGCATGGACAGAAGCCTGAGACAACCAAGGCTCAGAGAATTGGACCCACAGCTCGATTGAGTTCACGGGCACAGGTAGTATTAAGAATCTTGTGATTATTAGAGTTAGGATAATTTAAGAGGAGTAACTGTTTTTATGGTGTTTGATAATAAATTTGGCTGAATTGTAAACTTGTATTTGTCCTTTGTTCATCAAATAAGGGCACCTGGGTAAAAAGTTTGAATAATAAACTGGTCGAAGTGTCTGAAGTTCTACAGACAATAGTGGGGAAAATGCTAGAGTCTATTATGAAAGATTTAATAGCAGAGCATTAAAAAAAGTGGCAGGATCAGATAGAGTCAGCATGGATTCACAAAAGGGAAATCTTGCTTGACATATCTACTGGTATTCTTTGCAGATTTAAGTAATAGAGTTGATGAGGGGGAGCCAGTGGATGTGGTTTATTTGGACTTTCAGAAGGCTTTTGAAACAGTCCCACATAAGAGATTAGCGTGTAAAATTGAAGCACATGAATTTACCATGAAGTACCTGAAGGGCATCAATGGTCTTTGCGAATGTGTACGCTCCCAAATGGGCCGACACAGAGCTTATAAAGAGGAGCATAGCGGAAATCCCCGATATGGACACACAGACTTATCATGTGGGGAACTTTGAGCGTGTACAGGATCCACAGACGGACAGGTTGAATCCCAAAACAGGGAAGACCTCCAAAACCTTTTAAGGAGTTTATTTGTGAGGGTACGGCTTACTCATGTGTACAAGGTGGAGTAGGTAAGGAGATTAAGATCTTAAGGAATACAGGAGCACGTCAATCTTTAATGGTGAGAGTTAAGGAGACATATAGTTTGGAAGGAGAATTGCCAGAAAAGGTGGTAATATGTGGAATTAGTGGTGAGCACAGTAGTGTGCCATATGTAAGGTGTGGTTACTGGTGAAAAGTGGTTAAGTGATGGTAGGAGTAATTGTAAAATTATCTTTTTCTGGGGTACTATTTATCCTAGGTAATGATATAGCTGGATCACAGGTGGGAGTGCAGCCGACTGTGTTTGAAAAAATAGTGGAAAGTCAAACAACTAAGTTATTGCAAGTAGTATATCTGGGATTGTCCCTGATTGTGTGGTGACCAATCACAAAGGCACAGGTTGAGACTGGAGGAAGAGAACTTCACGAGTGCCGATAAGGAGGCTGAGGTTCAGTTGTTAGAAACCATGTTTGATCAGATGGTTAGTAAAGGTGGGGGATAAAGCAGATACCTTGAGTTCAAGCAAGTTGGTTGAATCACAACAGAAAGTTTCAGAGATAAAGCAATTCTATCAGAAAGCACATACGTAAATGGAATCTAAGTGTATACCAGAATATTATTGCATTAAAAATCATGTATTAATGAGAAAATGCAGACCGTTACATATTCAAGCAGATGAGAAATGGGCAGAAAGTTCATCAGGTGGTATTACCTGTCAGTTAGAGAAAGGAGGTTTTGCGGGTAGCGCATTAGGTTCCAGTAGGGGGTAATTTAGGAGTAAGGATAACTCAAGCAAAAGTACAAAAATATTTTTATTGGCCTGAACTGCAGAAGAATGTGGTTGAATTTTGCCATACATGTCACACATGTCAGGTAATAGGGAAACCTCAGGCAGTAATCAAACTATCACCTTTAATACCCATTCCAGCATTTGAGGAACCGTCCTTCTATAAGCAAAATTTTATTGGCCCTACGTTAGCAAACAATATCCATAGCTGAAACCAATTATGATCTTACTTTTACAATATTTTAATTACACCTCTGTAGCCCCAAAGTAGGTCTGTAGCTGTTTTTCAAACCAGGATTTTTAAAAACATTATTCCAGCAGTCAGATACACAACCTAACCCAGGTTTTTAACTATTACTGCACCAGCTACATACGAATACAATATATATCTGAAATTCCTACATTCATCGCGTCCTTGAACACCCACTTCAAACCCTTAACACTTTAATCGCCTTTCAATCACCCCCAATATCTCCTTCTTCGACGCAGCGCTGTTTGTTGCCTTATTATGCTTTTATAAAACATGTTGGGATGCTACTCTACAATAAATGGACCGTAGAACAAAAACTGAAACACAGAAAATTGCAGGAGGCCATTTGGCCCCTGAAGCCTGCTCTGCCATTCAATGGCTGATCCTTTATCTCAATGCCATAGTTCATGAACTATGAACATTTGCAACAAACTAAATAGTGGGAGCAAGGGATCACGTGAGGAAAGATGTGGTAAATTAGAAGAAAAAGAAAAAGCAATAGAGCAAAGTAGCAATGAGGGTCATGACAATCAGAGCATGGCAGGAAGGACAGAAGGTACAAACTTAAGAATGTGACAGCATATAAGGCCAGAGTGTGCAAAAAATATTAAAACAACAGAAACTAAAGGTTCTGTATCTGGCTGTCAGTAGCATTCACAACAAAACCAGTGAATTGTCAGTTCAAATAATAATGCCGGCCTGATTGCCACTGCAGTAACATGCCTGCAAGGTAACTAATGTTTTGACTTCAAGGATACTTGACATTTAGAAAGGACAGAAAGGGTGATGAGGTTGCTCTGTTAATTAGGGACAATTGTGCATTAGTACAATAGTGACAGATAACCCCAGTTCTAAAAATCAAGATGTAGAATCAGTTTCGAACAGAAATAGTGGAGGGAAGAAGTCAGCTGTGGGAGTGGCTTATCGGCCTCCGAACAGTAACAATGTTGGAAGTCAGGATACAGAGGAAGAAATAATGGAGGGTTCTGAGAAATTATCATGGCGTTAAGGTAGCATGGAAGATAAGATCATGAGTGTTCTTGGGACAATTTCTTAAAGCAGCACATTCTAGAACCAGTGAGCAAGTTGTTCTATGCCTGTGGAATGAGGCAGGATTAATTAATAACCGCATACTATAGGAACCTCTAAGTAGCAATCATCAGAAAATGATTGAATTCCGCTTTCAGTTTGAGGGAAAAGGGGGCAATTATGAGGGCAATTATGGGAGCATGAAGACAAAGTTGGTTGAAGTGAACTTGGAAAACAGATTATGGGTAGGTCAGTAGAAATGCAGTGGTAGATATTTAAGGCCATATTTCATAACGTTCAGAAAAGATATATTCTAGTAAGAAAGACTAGGAGAGTAATGCACCATCTGTAGCTAACCAAGGAAGTTAAAGATCATATCAAATTGGAAAATAAACTGCAAAGATTAATGGGAGAACAAAAGATTTGATAGAATTTAAAAACCAGTAGAATATGACTAAAAGAAAGTAAGACAGGACCGAGGGAGTAGGAGAGAAAGCTACCTAGAAATATAAAAGCACATAGTAAGAGTTTCAACAGGTATTTAACAAGGAAAAGAGTAACTAATGTGAGCAAGGATTCTCTAGAGATAGGATCTGGGAAATTAATAATGGGGAATAAGGCAATGTTGGAAGCGTTGAACAGATATTATAGGAACAGAGGAATTAGGAGCAAAAGTAGGCAATTAAGCCCCTTGAGCCTTCTCCACCATTCAATCAGATCTTGGCTGTTCTCTTCCTGGTCTCAAATCCATCTCCCTTCCTGTTCCCCATATTCCTTTAACCCATTTTTAATCAGAAATATATCCATCGCCTACTTGAAACCATTTAATGACTCAGACTCCATTGCACTATGGGGCAGTCAGTTTCACAAATTCACCACCCTCTGTGAGTAGTTTCTCCTCATCTCAGTTCTAAATCTATCGCCTGTCTTTGTGACCTCTCGTTCTAGGTTGCCCCACAAGGGGGAACAGAAGAGAGGAGATCTCCTAGAAACATATAAAATCCTGATGGGACTGGACAGGCTAAATGCGGGAGGAATGTTCCCATTGTTGGGGATGTCCAGAACTAGGAGTCACAGCATACGAATAAGGGGTAAGCTGTTCAGGACTGAGATGAGGAAGAACATTCTCTCAAAGAGTTATGAACTTGTGGAATTGTCTACCACAGAAAGTTGTTGGGGCCAGTTCATTGGATATATTCAAGAGGAGCTGGGCATGACACTTGTAGCTAAAGGGATCAAGGGATGGGTGGCACAGTAGTTAGCACTGTTGCTTCACAGCTCCAGGGTCCCTGGTTCGATTCCCAACTTGGGCCACTGTCTGTGTGGAGTCTTCACGTTCTCCGTGTGTCTGCGTGGGTTTCCTCCGGGTGCTTCAGTTTCCTCACACAAATCCCGAAAGATGTGCTGTTAAGTAATTTGGACATTCTGACTTCTTGCTCGGTGTACCGGAATGTGGCGACTAGGGGATTTTTACAGTAACTTCATTGCAGTGTTAATGTAAGCCTACAATAAAGATTGTTATTATATGGAGAGAAAGCAGGAGCGCGATACTGAATTAGCATGATCTGCCATGATCATATTGAATGGTGGTGCAGGCTTGAAGGGTCGAATAGCCTACTTCTGCACCTATTTTCTATGTTTCTATGTAACATTTAGTCTAGTTTACGTTATCAATCCTTTTAGTATTTTATATACCTTGATCAGATCTCCTCTCATCCTTTTAAACTCCAGCGAGAATGAGCCCAAACTGTTTAATCTCTCCTCATGCATCAACAACCCTTTCATCCTGGAATCAATCTGGTGAATCTCCTCAACTGCCTCCAGTGCCACCACATCCTTCCTCAAATAAGGAACCAAAACTAGACACAATACTCCAGATGTGGTCTCACCAACACCCTATACAATTGCAGTAACATTTCTCTACTTTTATACTCCACTCCTTTTGCAATAAACACTAACATTCCATTTGCCTTTTTAATTACATACCAGCTTTCTGCGTTTCATGAACAAAGGAGCCCAGGTCCCTCTGCCCAGACGCATTTTGAATCTGCTTTCCCTTTAGATAATAATTTGCCTTTCTATTTTTTCCAGCCAAAATGGATAACCTCACGTATCTACATTAAACTCCAGCTGCCTAATTTTGGCCCAATCTCTTAGCCTATATCCATCTTTAAAATATTTATCTCCTCTGCCCTGCCTGCTTTCCCACAAATTTTGCGATGTTACACTCTGTCTCTGCTATTTGTGGTTCGCCAGCCAGAGAAGGACCCATTTATCCCGACCCTCTGCTTTCTGTCAGTTAGCCAATCCTCAATCCAATCTAGTATTCTACCACCAATCCCCTGCGATCTCAGCTTCTGGATCAGTCTTTTATGCGGCATCTTGTCAAACGCCTTTTGGAAGTCTAGATATACCACATCCACAGTTTCCCCATTATCCATCTTGCTGGTTACATCCTCAAAGAATTCAAGTAAGTTTGTCAAGTATGACTTACACTTCATAAAACCATGCTGACAATTAAGCTTTGTCTTTCCAAATGTTCAATCATCTCCTCCTTAATGATTGATTCCAACAACTTTCCCACCCCAGAGGTCAAGCTAATCGGTCTATATCTTCCTATTTTTTGCCTCTCTCCCTTTTTGAACAAAGACGTCACATTAGCATGTTTCCAATCCACTGAGACTCTTTCAGATTCCATGGAATTCTAAAATATTATAACCAATGCATCCACTATCTCCGCTGTCACCTCTCCAATACCCTAGGGTGCAGGCCATCAGGTCCTGGAGACTTATCTGTGTTTAAGCCCATTAGTTTAATCAATACCACCTCTGGCTCTATAACAACAACATAACCCCAAGGCTCAGAAAGAACAGGAAAGACAGACTTGCCCTTTGGAAGTAAAAGTTGTATTTTATTTTAAAAAATGTTTTAAATATAAATGTTTTTATTGGGTTTTTGAACAAAGTATATTTACCGTTATGTACACAGAATAAGAAATATACATATATATAGGGAAGAGAAGGGCACACCCAAACATATCAAAAATCAAAAGTAATAATAAAAAATAAAATAAAAAATAACGTAGAATAACTGATAGGGTATTGTGCACCAGCAACACTGTTCAACTGGCAAAATTATTTACAACACATAAGTAGGCGACTGTTTGTGGGGGGGAGGGAGAGGGGATGGAGACTTGGGAGGTAAATATACATTTGGGTGCCAGAGAACAATTACAGTGGCCAATACTCGAATGGGTTTGGTGTTGGTGTTGTCACTTGCTTCACCCGGACGGATCTCACTGCCGTTGTCGTCTCGCGCTCACCTCCGCTTCAGCCGTTCCTCCCATCTTTCGCCTATATTCTCCTTGTTCTCTGTTCCTGGAGATGCCAAGTTTGTTATTGTATCCCGTGTCCTCCTTCCAGCTGTCATTTCCCTGCCTCCCCCCCACCTCCCTGGTTCTCCTCTCTTGTTCCCTGTCCCTTCCCTCTCCCCCGCTCCCCCCCCCCCCCCCCCCCCCCACCTCCAGTGTGTGGTAGTCGGTATTAGGGGTATTATGGTACCTAGGTTGAGGCTGTAAGAGCATTGGTGGGAGGTACCTGAGACAGGAAGATCATTGGTGAAGCCTGCCTGCTGGTTCCGCCCAGTAAGGCGGAGTATAACAGTCTGTGTCTCCCTAGCAGCTGCATTCTGTACCTGCACTGCTGGGGGAAACATCTACTCCAATAAAGTCTTCAATTGTCATCCAATCTCGCTTCTGGAGTTATTGATCGAGCATCAATTTATTGGACTAGATTTTAAAGAATGGAGCTCCGAATCAAGCCGGAGTGTTTGCAACTCAGCCCCCACGCAGCAAACTCAGCGGCAACCTTCAAACACTGGCTGGCGTGCTTCAAAGGGTACCTCAGGACGGCGACGACTGTACCCACGGAGGACCAGATGCAAGTCCTCCACTCGAGGGTGAGCCCAGAGTTCTACACCCTCATCGAGGATGCGGACGATTTCGAGGCCGCGATGGCCCTGTTGAAAGGATACTACATTCGCCCAGTAAACCAGGTTTACGCACGACATCTGCTAGTGACAAGGCGACAAATCCCGGGGGAATCGCTGGATGAATTCTACCGCGCGCTCCTGGTACTGGGTCGGAACTGTGACTGCCCGCAGGTTTCAGCCAGTGACCACACAGAAGTTTTAATCCAGGACGCATTTGTTGCAGGTATGGTCTCCTCTCAAATCAGTCAGCGGCTGCTGGAGAAAGACACACTAGGCCTCAATGAGTCCCGGGCCCTTGCTAGCTCCCTGGGTGTGGCCTCCCGAAACGCCCGCGCGTACGTCTCGGACCGCGCAGCAGCCCCTTGCGCAGCATGGAACCCACCCGCGGCTGACCCCGATGCATCCCCCATCCCCCCACAAGCTTTTGCCGCGCAGCTACCAGGCAACCCCGGGGGGCCCCGCTGTTATTTTTGCGGGCAAGCAAAGCACCCCCGGCAGCGCTGCCCGACCCGCTCCTCCCCTGCAAAGGTTGTGGCAAAAAGGGCCATTTCATGGCGGTATGCCAGGCCCGGGCAGTCGCCGCTGTCTCCGGGAGCGAACTGGGGTCGCCACCACAACTCTCTCCACGGGCCACGGGCGCCGCCATCTTCATTTTCCCGAATCATGTGTGGGCCCCGGGCCCCGCCATCCTGTTCCCCAGGGACCACGTGAGATGCGTGGGCGCCGCCATTTTGCCCCGATTCAGATGGCCACACACCGCCCGAGGAAAATCTTCAACTTTTTCCACGACTCGCCTCGGTGACCCTGGACCAGTCTCGGCCCCGAACGCTCTCGACACGACGACGACCGTGCTCATCAATGGGCGCAAAACATCCTGCTTGATCGACTCCGGGAGCACAGAGAGCTTCATACACCCCAACACGGTAAGGCGCTGTTCTCTTCCCATACACCCAGTTAACCAAAGTATCTCCCACGCCTCCGGGTCTCACTCTGTAGAGATCAAGGGGTTCTGCGTAGCGAACCTCACGGTCCAGGGAAAGAATTAAAAAATTTCCGACTCTACGTCCTCCCTCACCTCTGCGCTGCCACACTCCTGGGATTGGACTTCCAATGCAACCTCCAGAGCTTTACCTTTAAATTCGGCGGCCGTATACCCCGTATCACTGTCTGCAGCCTCGCGACACTCAAGGTTGACCCGCCTTCCCTTTTGGGGAACCTCACCCCGGATTGCAAACCCGTTGCCACCAGGAGCAGACGGTACAGTGCCCAGGACCGGACCTTCATTAGGTTGGAAGTCCAGTAGCTACTGAAGGAAAGTATTATCGAGGCTAGCAACAGCCCCTGGAGAGCTCAAGTAGTGGTTGTAAAGACCGGGGAGAAGCACAGTCAGACCATCAACAGGTATACGCAGCTCGACGCGTACCCTCTCCCCCGCATATCTGATTTGGTCAATCAGATTGCACAATACAAGGTCTTTTCCACGGTGGACCTCAAATCCGCCTACCACCAGCTCCCTATCCGCCCGGGCGACCGCAAGTACACTGCATTCGAAGCAGATGAGCGGCTCTACCACTTCCTAAGGGTTCTCTTCGGTGTCACAAATGGAGTCTCGGTCTTCCAACGGGAGATGGACCGATTGGTTGACCTGTACGGTTTGCGGGCCACGTTTCCGTACCTCAACAACGTCATCATCTGCAGCCACAACCAGCAGGACCACGACACCAACCTCTGCAAATTCCTCCATACCGCAAAAACCCTTAACTTAACCTACAAGGACAAATGCGTGTTCAGCACCGTCCGTCTAGCCATCCTCGGCTACGTAGTGCATGATGGAGTCATAGGCCCAGATCACGAACGCATGCCCCCCTCATGGAGTCTCCCCTACCCCACTGCTCCAAGGCCCTGAAACGCTGCCTGGGATTTTTTTCATATTACGCCCAGTGGTTCCCCAATTATGCGGACAAGGCCCGCCCACTAATTCAATCCTCGGTTTTCCCCCTGTCGGCAGAGGCCCGCCAGGCCTTCAGCCACATAAAGGCGGACATCGCAAAGGCCACGATGCACGCAATCGATGAATCCCTTTCCTTCCAAGTCGTAGCTCTGGCGGCCACCCTCAACCAAGCAGGCAGGCCCGTGGCCTTCTTCTCTCATACCCTCCATGCTTCAGAAATCTGTCATTCCTCCATTGAAAAGGAGGCCCAGGCCATAGTAGAAGTTGTGCGGCATTAGGGGCATTACCTGGCCGGCAGGAGATTCACGCTCCTCACTGACCAACGGTCGGTTGCTTTCATGTTCAATAACGCACAGTGGGGCAAGATAAAGAACGATAAGATCTTACGGTGGAGGATCGAGCTCTCCACCTACAACTATGAGATCTTGTATCGTCCCGGGAAGCTAAACGGGCCTCCTGATGCCCTCCCCGCGGCATATGTGCCAACAGACAAGTGGACCGACTCCAGGCCCTGCATGAGGAACTCTGCCACTCGATTCTTCCATTTTATCAAGACCCGCAACCTGCCCTACTCCCTCGAGGAGGTCAGGACCGCCACCAGGAACTGCCAAATCTGCGCGGAGTGCAAGCCGCACTTCTACAGGCCAGAGAAAGTGCACCTGATAAAGGCTTCCCGTCCCTTTGAATGCCTCAGTATGGACTTCAAAGGGCCCCTCCCCTCAACTGACCACAGCATGTACTTCCTGAACGTGATTGACGAGTACTCCCGGTTCCCATTCGCCATCCCCTGCCCCGACATGACCACAGCCACCGTCATAAGAGCTCTCCACAGTATCTTTACCCTGTTCGGTTTCCCCGCCTACATACACAGCGATAGGGGGGTCCTCCTTCATGAGCGACGAACTGCGACAATTCCTGCTCAGCAAGGGCATCACCTCGAGGAGGACGAGCAGTTATAACGGACAGGTAGAGTGGGAGAACAGAATGGTCTGGAAGACCGTCCTACTGGCCCTACGGTCCAGGAATCTCCCAGTCTCCCGCTGGCAGGAGGTCCTTCCCGATGCACTCCACTCCATCCGATCACTGCTGTGTACCACGACAAACGAAACAACTAATGAACGTCTCCTTGTCTTCCCCAGGAAGTCCTCCTCCGGGACCTCGCTCCCAACCTGGCTGGCAGCTACTGGACCCATTCTGCTCCGCAAACACGTGCGGACGCACAAGTCGGACCCATTGGTAGAGAGGGTCCACCTCCTTCACGCTAACCCTCAGTAAGCCTACGTGGCGTACCCCGACGGCCGGCAGGATACGGTCTCCCTACGGGACCTGGCACCCGCTGGATTCCCACCCACACCCTCCCCACCCTCCCTCCCACCGGCACACCCCACGGCTGCCCCCTTCACAGGTGGATCGGTTCTTCCACTGGTCCCACCCAGGGGTGATGAAGCTACCGAAGAAGCCAAAGTCACGCTCCCAGAGTCACGGATGCCCGAGCCGGCGCCTGCATCACTGCCGAAACTGCTATGCTCACAGAGGATGACCAGGGCCCCCGATCGACTAATTGCTTCATTCTGATATGCACATGTAAAATGAATACTGTACATAGTTGTGACATGTAATGAGGCAAAACACTGTACCACCAACGGGTACCACCATATCCTCTACCACTGTATGACATGAGACCACCACCCCCGCCGGACTCTTTTTTTTAAACAGGGGGTGAATGTGGTAGTTGGTATTACGGTACCTAGGTTGAGGCTGTAAGATCATTGGTGTGGGAGGTACCCGAGACAGGACGATCATTGGTGAAGCCTTCCTGCTGGTTCCTCCCAGTAAGCTGGAGTATAAGAGTCTGTATCTTCCTAGCAGCTGCATTCTGTACCTGCGCTGCTGGGGAAACATCTAGTCCAATAAAGCCTTCAATTGTCATCCAATTGTCATTCTGGAGTTATTGATCGAGCATCACAGTGGTTCGCCTTTCTTTCCTCTTAGGTTTAGCTGCCCCCCCCCCCCCCCCCCTCTCCTGGTCTATCGCTCCTTCTCATGCTTTGGCTACTTACCCCTGATTCATGGCTACCTGGCTATTCTTCTGCTTGTTCATTGGCCACAAACAGGTCCCGGAACAATTGGGTGAATGGCTCCCATGTTCTGTGGAAGCCGTTGTCTCACCCTCGAATGTCGAATTCTCTCCATTTGGAGAGATTCCGAGAGGTCGGACAGCCAGTCTGCAGCTTTGGATGGTGCTGCAGCCGAACAGGATTCTACAGCGGCCGATCAGGGAGGCAAAGGCAAGGGCGTCCGCCCTCCTCCCAGGAATAGATCTGGCTGGTCTGAAACGCCGAAGACTGCAACTTTCGGGCATGGCTCCACCCTCATCCCCACCACTTTGGACATTGCCTTGAAGAGGGCTGTCCAGTACCCCGCAAGTCTGGGGCAAGACCACAACATATAGGCGTGGTTGCCCGAGCCTCCTTGGCACCGTTCACATCTATCCTCCACCTCCGGGAAGAACCTACTCATACGGGTTCTTATTAAGTGGGCTCTATGTACCACTTTTAGCTGCGTTAGGCTGAGCCTTGCGCACGTGGAGGCGGTGTTGACCCTGTGGAGTGCTTCGCTCCAGAACCCCCACCCTATTTCAATCCCCAGGTCCTCCTCCCATTTCTTTCTTGTTGCGTCCAGTACGGTGTCGGCCCTCTCTACGAGTCGGTCATACACATCGCTACAGTTTCCTTTATCTAGTATGCCTTTGTATTTTATTAAATATATTTGTAAAAAGAAAATGATTAAAAAAATCATTTCCAATGACGACATATCAGCCTCAGGTTTTTACAAAAACTTTTCCCAAGATACCATTCTTTCAGAATATCGACGACCTTTTTACATTTAACCGAGACAGCGAATTGTTTTTTAACGATCCATTCTCTATATCTCTGGGGTGCATTTTCTATTGTCTCAGACACAGCATTAGTTGTCAAGAAAAAAGGACTTCTCTGCATTCAGCTACACATAGATTTGTTTCCTTTTTGCCCTTTGAAAAAGAAACAGTTGATTAGGAGCATACCCAGAAGTGCACCATCAAATAAACAAGGTAATCGTAGAAAAATGCATATTAATTAATCCAAATTGACGGTAGGGGCAGGATTTAGCAGCTGCTCACACTGTGGGGAAGTCCGGTCCCATGCCGACGCATGGGTTTCCCGTCACTGAGAAATCCCGTTGACAATGGCGAGGTCGGTAGATCCTGCTGGCGGGCCCCTCCGCTGCCGAAAAACACACGGCGGGGTGGTCGGTAAATCCCGCCCCAGATCTCTATCCTAATTAAAAGATTGCCTGCTTCTTATGTATTATTCCCTTTGTTTTCATTTTCATTCCATACTTAAAGTCAACATGAAATGAAATCTGTGAAGTTTACAGAATATTCACATGCTGTTAGATTTAATGTTAGACTCAGATAGCAAGAATAAAATAACGCATCACTCATTTTGGTGAAGACTGTAGACATTAAAATTATGATTCGTTCTGATGAAAAAATATAGGTTCATAAGTCCCCCAACCTTTAATTTATAAACACATGATGAATTACTCAAATAATACCTCTCTTAAGGGACGAAAATACAAAATCACAGTTACGTCTTCAGAGATCAGGGGCGTCATTCTCCGACCCCCCGCCGGGTTGGAGAATCGCTGGGGGCTGCCGTGAATCCCGCCCCCGCCGGTTGCCGAAGTCTCCGGTACCGGATATTCGGCAGGGGCGGGAATCGGGCCGCGCCGGTTGGCGGGCCCCCCCCGCTGGATTCTCCGGCCCGGATGGGCCGAAGTCCCGCCGATAAATTGCCTGTCCCGCCGGCGTGGATTAAACCACCTTTTGAACGCCGGGACAAGGCGGCGTGGGCGGGCTCCGGGGTCCTGGGGGGGGCGCGGGGCGATCTGGCCCCGGGGGGTGCCCCCACGGTGGCCTGGCCCGCGATCGGGGCCCACCGATCCGCGGGCGGGCCTGTGCCATGGGGGCACTCTTTCTCTTCCGCCTCCGCCACGGTCTCCACCATGGCGGAGGCGGAAGAGACTCCCTCCACTGCGCATGCGCGGGAAACTGTCAGCGGCCACTGACGCTCCCGCGCATGTGCCGCCCCGCTATGTCATTTCCACGCCAGCTGGCGGGCCAACAAAGGCCGTTTCCGCCAGCTGGCGGGGCGGAAATTCCTCCGACGTCGGCCTAGCCCCTCAATGCTGGGGCTCGGCCCCCAAAGATGCGGAGCATTCCGCACCTTTGGGGCGGCGCGATGCCCGTCTGATTGGCACCGTTTTGGGCGCCAGTCGACGGACATCGCGCCGTTTCGGGAGAATTTCGCCCCAGAACCTGGAACATTTGGTCATTCACCATAGTCATGTGTCAGATTAATTGACGACTGTCACAATGACAATGACAGCATGAATCCATTTCACAAAACATCCTCTTCAGCCTCAACACAAACATCAAACGCCTCCAGTGATAACAAAGTACATCCAAATGCCACCCCCATCTAAAAACCGAATTGCTTAAACCATATGAAACAGTGGGGGGGAAAAAAGTCTGTTTGATAACTAACAGATTTCCTGTGACATTGCTTGCAAGTCTGAGATCACACTAACAAGTTATATTTATGTAATGCCTTTAACGTAACAAAGCATTCCAAAGCATTTTACAGGAGCATTACAAAACAAAATGAGACCAAGCAACATAAGGAGATCGAGATCAGATGATCAAAAGCTTGGACAAAGAGCAAAAGAGTAGATAGGTTTTCAGGAGTGTCTTAAATGAGGAAAGAGAGAGAGAGAGGCAGAGGGGTGCAGGGAGGAAAGTCGAAAGCTTAGAGCCTAGGCAGTTGAAAACATGCCAACAAATTAAAATCAGGTATGCTCAAGGAGCCAAAATTAGATGAGCACAGATACCTCAGAGTGTTATGGGGCTGCAGAAAATTACAGAGGTAAGGAAGAGCAAGACCATGAAAGGATTTGAAAACAAGGTTACGGATTTTTAAATCAAGACATTGCTAGACCAGGAGGGATGGGCAACAAATGGTGGCTTTGCCAACAAGACTCACATGCCATGAGAGAATAAATTAAGCCATTGTGGATCAGTGAGCAGAGAGTTGATTGATGGATGGGATTTGATGCAACAAGGACATGGGCAGCAGGGTTTAGGATGACCCAAGCATACAGAGGGCTCTGTATACATAATTCTCTCTGGGATGCGAGGATCACTGGGCAGTATTTGTTGCTCATCCCTAATTTTCCTTGAGAACATGGGAGCCACCTTCTTGAACCACTGCAGTCCATTGGGTGTAGGTGCACTGCAGTGTAAGGAACTTCCAGGATTTTCACCCAGCGACAGTGAAGGAATAGTGATATAGGGCGTGATTTAACCACCGCATTCTACCCGGCGCAAATCTGGGTACACTGGTTAGATATCAGGAAACGCCAAAATCGAGATTCGTGCCGACCCACTCCTGATGGCGAGTTTCGGCCCACCCAATGGCGAGTTCCAGATCACGTCCAAATATAGCAAGCATATTATTAACCCCAATTTGCATTAATTTCCTTCTCATTAGCAAGATTGAAGTCGAATATAACAGCCTCCTAGGAATTAACCGGCTCCCCAGCGCGACATCACACGGGCATTATTTAGTACTCCATTTTAAAAACGTGAAGCTGGCGCAATGGCTGGTATGGGGAACTGAGGTGGTGAGTAGCCATTTCCATTTTCTGGCATGCAGCTCAAGGGCACTGCTGCTGCACTGGGGGGGAATTGGGCTAGGCCGGAACGCTGAAGCGTTCCATCGGGGGTCACCCCTGGGCCAGGGAGTGGGAGGGGTGAGGGACTATTCATCCGTGAGGCCTTCAAACCATCTTTAAATATTGTGGGTACCCATAACAGGGGCAACTACAGCTGCTGCATGTCTGTCCTACCAAAAACTTCCAGGACAGAGCCATGTTCTTGGTTATATGCTGACGATCACTTTAACTCCCTTTGACTGTGAGCAGCCTCAAGCTTCAGAGCTGAAGGCTATTGCTAATAATGAATTGGCTTTGTTAATTGTGAGAGCTACAACTCTCAAGTGTCTCAGAGATGAATATTGCATTGCCTTTCAATCAAACTTTGATGCCTGAACACTTTGCCTGAACTCCAGAAGCATCAGCACCATAGAGGCAACAGCCAACTCAGACACTCAGGAGCTGGGCTTCAGCACTGTGGATATACTTATGACCATAGGGTGAGTGTGTGGATCAGGGGAGGGAACTTAAGCACGATCTCTAATGTTCCCAGCAGGGGTTTGGGGTCTAGGGACTCCTGCTGTGGCTCGGGGTGAGTGTGCAGAACGAGAATCTCCAGCACAACTGGCTCGGTGGATGGCACTCTGAGAGAAGGCAGGACATGTAAGGGTGGGGAGGTTTGGTGGATTTTCGAGTCCTGGGGTGAAAACCCTAACTGATTGTCGGTCTATCTCCTCTAATTCTTTACAGATACTAAAGTAGATTGCGGTGTAGGTTCCACATCTGGTCCTCGCAGAGTTGGTGGCAACCTAGGCGGCCAGACGTTGTGGAAGTCAGCAGTATCGATGCAAGCTGAAGGCAGCACGTCTTGTGCAGGGGGCCGCCGCTCATCAGGCTGAGGAGGAACCCAGAGGGCAACGGCCCAAGGTGTATAGGTATCATTGAATTTTCGAGGAGATGACGGACAGCACGTGCTGCAGGAGACTCTGGGCGGGATTCAGCCGTAATAGGCGGGGCGGGCAACTCTGGTGGGAAGGAGTGTCGTGAACCACTCCGGCGTCGGGCCGCCTCAAAGGTGCGGAATCCTCCAAACCTTCAGGGGCTAGGCCAGCCCAGGAGTGGTTTGCGCCGCGCCGGCCACGCTAAATGGCGCTGAAGGGCCTCCGCTGGACGGCACGAGTTGCTGCATGCGCGGGAGCGCAGCATGTGCTGGCGTCATCCCAGCGCATGCGCAGAGGGCTTCGTCTCTGCACCGGCCATTACCGCTAAGGCCGCCGGTGTGGAAGAACAGAGTGTCCCCACAGCACAGGCCCGCCCGCGGATCGATGGGCCCCGATCACGGGCCAGGCCACCGTGGGGGCACCTCCCGGGGCCAGATCCCTCCGTGCCCCCCCGCCCCCCCCCCCCGAGAACCCTAGAGGCTGTGGTCCCGCCGGTAAGGACCTACTCTAATTTACGCCGGTGGGACCGGCAAAAAACGGGCGGCCACTCGACCCATCGCGGGCCGGAGAATCGTCGGTGGGCCGCCGCCAGCGGCCACCTACTGGCGTGGCACGATTCCCGCCCCCGCCAAATCCCCGGCACCGGAGAATTTGGCAGCCGGTGGGGGTGGGATTCACGCTGCACCCCGGTGATTCTCCGACCCGGCAGGTGATCGGAGAACCCGCACTCTGTCTCAATAAAGAGATAGTGCATCACTTGTCGATGTCCTTCTGAACTTGGCATCCATTGAGGAGGATGGTTCCCAGTGGCCGTGAAGGTCACCACAACACTGAACTTTTATGCCACTGGTTCATTCCAGGGCTCCAGTGGGAACTTGTAGGACAGTTCGCAAGTTACATGCCCATGAGATTTCTGATGCCCTGTATGCCCGGGCAGCTGACTATATAAAAGCCCACCAAGAGGCCCAGGCAGCAGGATCCTCCGCCATCTCAGGGGCTGGTTTAGCACAGTGGGCTAAACAGCTGACTTGTAAAGCAGAACAAGGCCAGCAGCGCGGGTTCAATTCCCATACCAGCATCCCCGAACAGGCGCCGGAATGTGGCAACTAGGGGCTTTTCACAGTAACTTCATTTGAAGCCTACTTGTGACAATAAGCGGTTTTGCATTTCATTTTTCATTTCATCGCCGGAATGTCCCAGGTCCAGGGGATAATAGATGACACACATGTCGCCTTGCTCGCAACAAAGCATCAGGGAGTGCCTTTAATTTACAGGAAGGGGTTCCACTCCCTAAATGTTCAACTCATGTGCGACCACTATCTCTGGATCAGGCATGTATGTGCACGCTTCCCAGGGAGTGTGCAGAACAGCTCCATCCTGGGACACTTAGAGATCCTGGCGTCTTCGCGGACCACCCAAGGGTTGACAGATTGTGCTTCAGAAGCCTGTCACTAATGTCGCCCACCGAGATGTGTGTCTCTGCGCTGGTGGAAGGTGCGGAAGATAGCTGTGATGACTCGCCGGTGATCTCCTTGGAGCTCTCCTCCAAGGTGGTCTCAAGTGGTGGGGGACGGGGGTGAGACGATGAATCCGGATGGCCCAGCCCCATCAGATGGAGATCCTGTGAGACAATGAACACGTGGTCAGTGAGAGGGAAGGATAATTTTTTCCTGACTTGAACAACTCACTTGAGACAGATCATGTGTGTGAAGGGGCAGTGGATCCTCACCTCTGCGGCACAGGCCAACCTCACTGTCGGTGACTGCACTCTCCTCGGTCAACCCCATAATCTCCAGGGCCTCTTCCTCATAGGGGTTGAGGACTTAGATCTCTCGGACTTCGCCTCCTTTCTTGGCCCTTTCCCGCTTATTACAGGCTATCTTCTCCTGCGTGGACAAAGGGAGGGCTTGATGGATCGGCGGGTCTATGGCACGTGGCATGTGTGGACGCTGCAACTGGACATGTAGGGGTTGTGCTCGTGGGTGGCAGAGGATGCTGAGGAGCAAGCATGAACATTGAGTGTGGAGAGGATGCGAGGTGTCAGCCAGTGGTTTGCAAGGGAGTTTGGGAATTTGAGGGGCGACAACTGGAACTTACCCTTGCAGCTCAGTAGAGGTCGTTGGTCTTCTTCCTACATTGTACAGCAGTCCTCCTGGTCATGCTGTCCGCACTGACCGCCGCTGCCAATGCCTCCCAGCTATTGGTAACCTAGCAGCTGGTCCTCCAACCCCCTTGGGACATCCCATCTCACATCCATAGTGTCAAGAAGCCTTACGAAGTCAGCATTGCCAAAGCGAGGAGCAGGTCAGCATGCTGCCATGCTTGACTGGGAGTGAGTGTTGCGAGATGCTGAGGCGCGAGTCTGGCGAATCAGTCAGCGAGGGAGCCAGTAATGGAGAGAAGGTCGTGGGGGGCTCATTGCCGGCACAAGTGCCATTAAATACGGGCCACAATCTTGTCAACGCGGCCGTTAAGAAACCCTGCTAATTACGGCCACAATAACACTTAGAAATGTTTCCGATAAATCACGCCCACAATTTCAAGTCAGTGTGGTGTGTGGCTTGCAAGTAGTGGTGTTCCCATGCATCTGCTTCCCTTGTCCTTCTAGGTGGTCAAGGCAATGGTTTGGAAGGTACTGTCGAAGGAGCCTTAGCAAGTTGTTGGAGTGCATCTTGTTTCTGGTATACACTACTGCCATTTTGCACTGTTGGTGGAGGAAGTGAATGCTTAAGCTGATGGTCGAGTGCTATGGAATGCTTAAGCTATAGTGGTTAGCACTTTTGCTTCACAGCACCAGAGACCCGGGTTCAATTCCCGACGTGGTTCACTGTCTGTGCAAAGTCTGTATGTTCTCCCTGTGCCTGCGTGGGTTTTCGCCGGGTGCTCCGGTTTCTTCCCACATCTCCCAAAGACATGCTGTTAGGTGAATTGGACATTCTGAATTTGCCCTCTGTGTACCCGAACAGGCTCCGTAGTGTGGCGACTAGGGGATTTTCACAGTAACGTCATTGCAGTGAGAACGTAAGCCTACTTGTGACACTAATAAAGATTACTATTATTATAAAGATGATTATTATCAAACAGATTGCTTTGCCCTGAATTATGTTGAGCTTCTTGAGGAGTATTGGTGTTGCACTCATCCAGGTAAGTGGAGAGTATTCCATCACATACCTAACTTGTGCCTTGTAGATGATCAGTAGGCTTTGGTGAATAGGGAAATGAGTTATCCACCACAGAATTCCCATTGAGGGAATCAGTGATGGTAATGCCATTGAATATCATGGGGAAATGCTTAGATTCTCCCTTGTGAGAAATGTTCACTGCCTGACACTTGTGTGGTTCAAATGTTACTTGCCAGAATATGAGAGACCAGCTAATAACACGTCTAGGGTTAACAGACTTGGAAAATGAGAGCTTCAGCAGCAGACTAGCAAATGCAGGGGCAGAGTTGGGCAATGTAACAGAAGTGGAAAAATACGGTCTTATTGGAAGTGAGTGCGAATATATCGGCAGAAGTACATTTTGGAATCAAATATGTTGGAAAGTCTAGTTTAGTCACAGGCAGTTGCGAGGGGTAGATAGGGTTGGAGTCAGTGGCTGGGGAACAAAGTTTGGAGTGGGGACCAAAAACAATTGCTTCAGTTTTCCTAATATTTAATTCGAAGAAATTTCTGCTCATCCAGTGATAAGCAGTCTGGTAATTTTGCAACAGCGGAAGAGTGAAGAAAGATGCTGGTGAGAGATAGTTGGGGGTTGTCAGCATACTAACATTGTGCTTCTGTGGATCTGCCACCACAGGCAGCATATAGAAACAGGAGGGGATTCAGGATAGATCCTTGTAGGACACCAGACATAATGGTGTGGGAGCAGGAAGAGAAGCTATTCCAAGTGATTCTCTGGCTACTACTAGATAGACAATAATGGAATCAGGTGAGAGCAGTCAAATCCAACTGGGCAACAGTTGAGGAGAGACATTGGAGGAAGGTGGTCTGGTGAACCATGTCAAAGGCAGTTGCCAAGTCATGAAGGAGGAGGAGGGATAGCTTCCCTTTGTTACGTTTGTGAATTCAATAAGAGCCATGTCAGTACTGTGACAGGGCGACAGAAACCTTTTTGGTGGGAATCAAACATGTGATTCACAAAAAGATGGGCACAGACATTGGAGGTGGCAACATTTTCAAAAACTTTGACCAGGAAAGGGAGATTGGCGATGAAACAGGAATTTGAAAGGACTCTGTTTTTTTAGAAGAGGCATGACGATAGATTTAAAGGAGGACAAACGCTGAGAGCCATTAAACAATATAACAGAGATTATTAAATTAACATGACTAAGCACGGTGACGCAGTGGTTAGCATTGCCGCCTCATGGCGCCGAGTTCCCAGATTCAATCCCGGCTCTGGGTCACTGTCCGTGTGGAGTTTGCACATTCTCCCCGTGTTTGTGTGTGTTTTTCCCCCACAACCCAAAGATGTGCAGGGTAGGTGGATTGGCCACGCTAAATCGCCCCTCAATTGGAAAAAGTGAATTGGATACTCTAAATGTTTTTTTCTTTAATTAACATGACTGGTTAAACCAAATATTCTGGTTTATTGCCCGATAACTGAGTTTTTACTTGATATTTTGGAGTTTAAATTTGTTTCTGTAAAAATACAAAACTACATTCCTTAATTCTAGTATCCTAAATTTGATATACATTCTTCTACTGTTATCATCCCAGCTGATGTTACAATTGGATAGTCAGTTCCCAGAGTGAAACCTGGCTTCATAGATCCTACCTTTTTTTAAGCAACCACGGAGAAAAGTTACTGAACAAATTCACAGGAGTCGACACAAAGAACAAAATATTTATCAAAACAAGAAAATGAATGATATTACACCAGACAAAAAAGGTTGGAAAGATCTCAATACAAATACAAGATGATGCAATTTCCCAATATTCCTTTACCCGGCAATATCTTTACAGACACACAAATATGTGAAGAGTTACCACTAGCTTGACACACAAGCTTTTTGTTTGGGACTGACACACATGCAAATGGTTTTCTTCGAGTGAATTCTTAAGCATTCACTTGATGCTTCTCACCCAACTTGTATCGTTCCCTTAGGCATCAAAAAAAAAACCGCACTTTAATCTCACCATTTCAGGAGGAACTGATCACATTATTGATTCCTGTAACATTCTATTCAGTTAACAACTGTCCCACAAACCATGAATTTTTCTCTTCTCAGCAGAGCTCAAAAATTACTGTCTTCAATCGGACAGACTGTTAGATTCACTGTCTTTCTCTGTCTGTATCACTTGACCACAGTTGCTAGGCTTAACTTCAGGGGTGGTAAACCCTCATTAAAATGTGTGTTTCTATAGATATATGTAAAAACAAATCCACAATACTGACTTTTTAGCCACAGGTCCACCCAGACTTCTCAGCACCAGGCTCAAACAACCAAAAATGAAAGTGAAACCATTTTACCTTGCTCAACATACTTTGTATCTTGGGATTGAGGGCAGACAAGTCCCCATGGCCTGATGGCCTACATCCTAGGGTGTTAAAGGAAGTGGCTGCAGAGATTGTGGATCCATTGGTTACGATATTCCAAAATTCCATGGACATGGGAAAGGTTCCAGTGGATTGGAAAAATGCTAACGTAACGCCCTTATTCAAAAAGGGAGGGAGGCAGAATGTGGGAAATTACAGACCAGTTAGTTTAAGATCTGTTGTTAGAAAATTGTTATGCACAATTATCAAGGATGTAATATCAGGACATTTGGAAAGCCAAAGCGCTATCCATCAGAGTCAGCATGGTTTAACAAAAGGCAAATCATGTTTGACTAATTTGCTTGAGTTCTTCAAAGGTGTAACAAGCAAAGTGGATAATGGGGATTCTGTAGATGTAGTATATATGGACTTCTGGAAGGCGTTTGATAAGGTGCCACGCAAGAAGGTTAATTCACAACATGAGATCACATGGGATTAGGGATAACTTATTAGCTTGGATAGAAGGCTGGCTGATGGACAAGAGATAGAGAGTCAGGATAAATGGGTCTTTCTCTGGATGGCAAAATGTAACTAGTGAGGTGCCACAGGGTTCGATCTATATTATATTATATTAATGACTTGGATACAGGGATAGAAGGTTTTACAGCCAAATTTGCAGATGACACAAAAATAGGTGGTATCGTAAGTTGCAATGAGGAAATAAGAACCTTACAAATGGATATAGCTAGGTTAAAAGAGTGAGCCAAAATGTGGCAGATGGAGTTTAATGTGGATAAGTGTACGGTCATGCATTTTGGTCGCAAAAATAGAAAGGCAACTTATTATCTAAATGGGGAGAGACTTCAGGGTGCTCCAATGCAGAGGGATCTGGGTGTCCTCGTGCATGAGCCACAGAAAACGAGCATGCCAGTGCAGTGGATAATAAGGAAAGCAAATGGAATGTTGGCATTTATAGCAAAAGGTAAGGAAGTGTTGTTGCTACTATACAAGGCATTGGTAAGGCCACACCTGGAGTATTGTGCACAGTTTTGGTCCCCTTATTTGAGGAAAGATGTAGTGGCATTAGGCAGTTCAGAGGAGGTTTACTAGATTAATTCCAGAGATGAGGGGTTTGTCGTATAGGAGAGATTGAATATTAGGCCTATACTCTCTAGAGTTTAGAAGAATGAGGGGAAATCTAATTGAGGTATACAAGATGCTAAAAGGTATGGATAAAGTAGACGTGGAGCTGATGCTTCCTCTTGTGGGCCATTCTAAAACGAGAGGTCATAATCTTAGAGGTAGCAAATTTAAAACAGATTTGAGGAAAAACTACTTCTCCCAAAGTGAATCTGTGGATATTCGCTATCCCAGAGTGCGGTGGATGCTGAGACAGTGAGTAAATTTGAGGAGTTAGACAGATTTTTAAGTAATGGGTTGAAGGGTTATGGAGAACAGGCAGGGCGGTGAAGTTGAGACCAGGATGGGATCAGCCATGATCATATTGAGGGTGTTCGGCTCGGGAGGCTAAACTTCCTACTCCCACTCCTCGGTCATGTGTTCCAGGGAGGAGATGCTATGGCTCATTTTGCAATCCAGCTCTTGGCCTGTAACATTGTAGGTCGCAGATGAGGGACATATCAACCATGATCGAGTCTGCTCTGCCATTCTATGGGCCGAATGGCCTAATTCTGCTCCTATATTTTATGAACTTATGAATATGCAGCATGGTTTTTTTTGGAAATGATTTTTATTAAATTTTTAACCTTTCATACAAAAGTATATAAAAGACATGAACCATAACATTCTTTAACAAGATTCCATCAAAATACATTTTTTACAAAGACTCTCACACTTCCACTGCCTGACCCACCCGGCTACCCTCCCCTGGAAACACGTAAGCTCCCTCCCCCTTTTAAACTCTGTACGAAGTCTTACAACACCAGGTTAAAGTCCAACAGGTTTGTTTCGATATCACTAGCTTTCGGAGCGCTGCTCCTTCCTCAGGTGAATGCAGAGGTCTGTTCCAGAGCGTTCTCCAAGGCGGCCTTCAGGACCCGCGACAACGCAGAATCGCCGAGCAGAAACTTATAGCCAAGTTCCGCACACGAGTGCGGCCTCAACCGGGACCTGGGATTCATGTCACATTACATTCATCCCCCACCATCTGGCCTGCGAAATCCTACCAACTGTCCTGGCTTGAGACAATTCACACCTCTTTAACCTGGGGTTACCTCATCTCTGGATCAGTAAAGATTTAATCACCTGCTAATGCTCGCATTCCTAGCATTGTTTGGCATCTTTGAATTTGTCTATATATGTGTTTCTGCTATTTCCCTGGCCCTACACTGATCGCTAGAGCATCTCGACAGCAATGACTCCTACATCAGACTCCTGTTCATTGACTACAGCTCCGCCTACAACACCATAATCCCAGCCAACCTCATATCCAAATTCCAAAACCTAGGACTTGGCTCCTCCCTCTGCAACTAGATTCTCAACTTCCTGATCCATAGACCACAATCAGTAAGGATAAACAACACCTTCTCCGTGAAAGTCCTCAATACTGGGGCCCTGCAAGGCTGCGTTCTTACCCCCTATTATACTCCCGATACACACACAACTGTATGGCAAAATTTGACTCCAACTCCATCTAAAGTTTGCTGATGACACAACCATAGTGGGTTGGATCTCAAACAACAATGAGTCAGAGTACAGGAGGGAGATAGGATACCTAATGGCATGGTGCATGACAACAATCTCTCCCTCAATGTCAGCAAAACTAAGGAGCTGGTTATCGACTTTGTGAAGTGTCGCACACAGCCCTGTCTGCCGAGGTGGAGATGGTTGACAGCTTCAAATTCCTAGGTGTGGACATCACTAACAATCTGTCCTGGTCCGCCCACGTCGACGCTATGGCCAAGAAAGCACAACAGCGCCTATACTTCCTCAGGACTCTTACCAATTTTTACAGATGCACCATAGAAAACATCCTATCTGGCTACATGGAAAAGTGTCTGCAGAGAGTTATCGACATACATGCGGCTGCTTGTAATGAATTCAGCTTAACCATCAGTCTCAAGAAAACGAGCATCACGCGACAGGACGTTCGCAATGCTCTATTCATCAACATTGAGGAATTCACTCTGGAAGTGCTCCAAGAGTTTAACTACTTGAGCTCAATTATTACCAGCAACTTCTCCCTCAAAGCAGAAATCAACAAGGGCATTGGAAAGCTATCTGCTGTTATGTGCAGACTGACCAAGAGGGTGTGGGAAAACGGTGTACTCACATGGTACACAAAACATTGAGTATTTCAAACTCGCATCCTGAGTATCCTGCAGTGAGGTCTGGACAATGTGTGACAGCCAAGAACGATACCTCAATGTATTCTATCATTGCTGCCTCTGATGAATCCTCAGCATCACGTGGCATGACTGCATCTCCAACATACAAGTCCTTGAGGTAGCTAAAATCCTCAGCATGTATGCTATATTGAGCCAGCAATGTTCAAGATGACCTGGACATGTGAGCCACATGAAGGATGGCAGGATCCTCAAGGACATATTGTACAATGAGCTTACCACATGCACCAGACCCACGCCGTCCACCCCTTTGCTTCAAAGACAACTGCAAACGTGACATTAAGTCCTGTGGCATGGACCACAAGCATTGGGGGCAAGTTGCCAGTGATCGCCAGAACTGGTGGACAGCAGCGAAGAATTGAGGATACTGAGGACGCAGGTTTGATACATTCAATATTTTGTGTGACATGTGAGCACGCCATTTCCCCACACCCTCTTGGTCAGTTTGCACAAAGCAGCAGGCACCTTTCCAATGCGTCTGTTGATTACTACGTCGAGGGATAGGTTGCTGTTAATGATTGAGCCCGAGTAGTTAATGGAGTGAAAACTGGCGAAGAGACACCAGCTGGCAAGACACCTCAAAAAGATAGCCAGGCACTGCCAAACTAATGACCCATTGGTGTGCACTCATTGTCTCTCTGTCTCTCGAGACAGGAAGGTCACAATATATATATTTTCAACTTAAAAATCAGACATTGTTCCTAAC
Organism: Scyliorhinus torazame; assembly: GCF_047496885.1. Taxonomy (NCBI): domain Eukaryota; kingdom Metazoa; phylum Chordata; class Chondrichthyes; order Carcharhiniformes; family Scyliorhinidae; genus Scyliorhinus; species Scyliorhinus torazame. The sequence continues at coordinate 161,050,785 of NC_092721.1, read as the reverse complement.
ACTATACATGAATGTTTTATCCCCATCCTATTTAAAATTAAGGATGCACAACAAGAAGGAAAATAAGCTGCAGTAGGTTAAAATTTTTGTTTACAAGTAATGAAGGAAGAGGTGGGGTTGAGCAGCATGGAGATGGTATTGAAATGGTCTTGATCTGACATAATTAAGAGGGAAGACATTTTCTTTGGACTGACAGCGTTGTGAAGGAGGAAGTTGGGAATTGGCTGTTGAACTTCTGGGACCTATTATTGATGGGATGGGTACAGGGCAAGTTTCTGAAAGCACTCTGGTGAGGATGGGTGGGTAAGGATTAGCACCCCACTAATTAATGCATTCTCTGCAGTTCAGAGTTTTAGCAGATCTATCAAGAAGTCACTGTTGACTCAAGAAAATGTAAAAATATTTTTAATGGTACAAATATTTCCAAAACCTTTGCTGTGTTTTATTCAATAGCTGATGAGGAACCTTTTGGTTGCCACTGGATACAGCCAAGTGTCCTATAACAGTAAAGTGAATTGAAAATCTCCCAAGCAAATAAGGAGGAAAGTTTTATAAGAAATAAGTGCGATATTTACAGTAAGTGCCCACTAGATAAAAATTTCAATTTAATGTAGCTTGTGCCAAATTGAATGATACACTTTGTGTCTTTTCATCATGGCATCTGCCATTTTTTAGTTGCTTCTTTACTGCCTTTTGCTTCTGTACTGCCTTTTGCTTCTGTGAATCTGCCGTTTTCATTTTTGTTTGCAGCTTTCCAGTGTTTCTCTGATCCGGTTGTCTGTACTAATAGCCCACATATGTCCTTTCTTCCAAAATACAGATCTTATCACCAGAGATCCTACTTTGGCATCTTCCTGCATTCCACTGCCCATCCCGTGCCCAACCTCTTTGAACTGATCTGAACTTCATGTGTTCCCCTCCTTTTGCCTTCTTGCTAGGCATTCTGCTGCTATTCCCTCAGTTTCTCTTATCCATTTTGCTGCATTGAGACCTCCCCGATTCCCATTGGCCGCTTCCCTACGATGCTTAGACTATCCACCACTGTAAACCTCTCCCTTCTACCATTTAGCAAACAAGGTTATCTTTAGGTTTCTGCTTCATCCTTTATCTTCTCTCTTCCCTTGCATTTTTACTTTTCTTGTGTGCTTTATTTCATTTTATTCTCTTTTACTTTTGTTTTCTCTATCCTTTGCAGAGTGTGTGTGTGTGTGGGGTGCGGGGGGGCAATGTGGCAAATAGACAATTTTCTGGAGGTGGGTGCAGGGCAGGGGCAAGGTTCCACCAATTGTGTAGGGCAGCTTGCTTGGGTGCCTTTTGATCTGTACATTGCCATTGATGGGTGGGGGTGGTATCCAGGCCTAGGTCGAATTATCCAGTGGTGAACACAGGGTTCTCTTAAAGAGAGGGATCCCCTAGAGATGTGAGGGAAAGAGCTAATGGCAAAAAAGAATGGGCAACCGAAATGGGAAGATGGAATGAGAGCTTTCACATCTGAACCCAGCCTTAAATTTGAGGAAGTTGCTTTTATTTCAAGGGTCTATGTTTTAAATAGGGGATCATCTAAAGATTTTAAGGAAATCATTAACTGTAGTTGAAACACACATTATTGCTCCCAACTTTGAAGGAGCTTGTGAAGTGCCCAATCAGGTTTCCAACTAAGAAAGATAGTGCAACAAAAGTAGCAGAGGGACAAATCGCTACTGATCCAACGGCAGATGAACAAGCATGAGTGCGAGAGAGTGAGACCGACCATGACAGAACCTTAAAACCAGGATGTAAGCGGATGTAACCTCGACCTTTCCACCCTCCTCTCCTCCTTTGACACCCACCTTAAAACCAACTTCCTTGACCAAACCTTTGGTCACCTAATATTCCCTGTTGGTCCCACCATCAATGTTTGTCTGATTACTCTTCTCTAATGTGCCCAGAGACATTTTTCAATGTTAAAAGCAGTCCGTAATGTCAGTTATTTTTTAAATCACTGAATGTACCTCTGCTAAGATCAGGGAAGAAGCAGAATGGCCCAGGAGGAGGACTGAGCAGCAAGAGGTTGAGGAGGTGACTGACGAAGTACGGGTGACATAACAGCACTGAGACATTTAAGTGCAGGCAAGATTTCACTATCAGCCTTTCTCAGTCAGAAAAAGAAAAAGAACAGAAGCTTTTTTTAATAAACGAGGAGGCAACAGTATCCTATTCCTCACTCTTAATGCATCCCTTCACTCCACCATGGGCATGGCATTGCTTTGCTTGCTGTGAAAATTCACTGTTTTCATACAATAAAAGACTCAAATTAGGATAGGGAAAGACATCCAGTTTATGTTTTCTGAAGTTTACAGAATACAAAAGCTTAATTGGTGCATACCATTTCACTTCTCTTTCACAATGCCTTTATTGAAACTTGATAAACTTTTCAAAGTTGTTCTCTAGCTTTTCTTCAAGTTAATTTGAAACAGCTGAAAACTATTCGGCAGTTCACCTCAATATGCTGATGCATCCTGATAAATTACACAGAGTGCACATGCTTAGACTGCACTGTTTTCATTTATCTAATGCACTCAAACTGTTTTGTAATTTTGTCTCAAACCCTCAGTTTTTGGATAGTATAAATTCATTTCTCTCAAAGCATTTAAGTTATTTAAAAGATCATACTGTACCACATGGTGGTGCTACAGGAACCATGTAAAGAATGCTTGAAAATCCAACATTGGATCTCCTATTCTGACGCTACCTACTCTCATTACAATGAACTGTAACAGGCATGTATACACTTATTGACACTAGAATTTTAATTTTTTAAATGTTTTATTAGAGGCTTCAAACAGGTTCTGGAACAAGTTGGTGAATGGCTTCCACGTTCAGCTCAGATGGTGAATTTGATCTTCTCCAGGTGGAGAAATTCCGAAAGGTCTGCCAGCCAGTCTGCAGTTGTGGGTGGTGCTGCTGATCACCAGCCGAGCAGGATTCTGCAGCGGGCGATTAGGGAAGCAAACCAATGGTGTAGGCCCCCTTACCCATAAATAGTTCTGGCTGGTCCTGTCATGATATGCAGACATGCAGATAATGATACACAGACAGGCACAGACAGACAGCTAATGAACACAGAGAACAGGACATGACCAATGTGCAGGCAGGACACTCAGGGGTGGTATCTCACTATAAAAGGCACGAGGCACTCTCACTCCGCCTCTTTCCACTGATGAACATCTACAGAGTGAGACAGGGTGTATTTACAGTATCACACCTCCAGCACGTGGCTAAGAGCTAGTCTGGTTCAGACAGAGTAACCACACTTCGGTTAGCAGAAAGTCAAACTCATAGAGAACTGTGCTAACTGTGCTACTGGTTCAATAAATCAGATTGAACTAACTTCAAGGTCTGGAGTATCTTTTGGTTAAAGCTGAATCCAGTTGCAGCCTGTGTTATCCCAGAGTACATACCACAACAGGCTATCAGGAGACTGCTTAATCTAGGTGGTTTACCTCAGTCCGTTCCGTGATGACCAGCAAATGTATCCCGGCATCATGGAGAAGATTCAGGCTCCTCACCAGCTCAGGACCTCCGGCAATCTCAGTGCCAACTGGCGGACATTCAACCAAAGGTTTCTGCTGTAATCGAAGCTTCAGACCTCGTGGGTGCGTCTGATGCAAGGAAGACCGCGCTTCTCCTCGCAACAGCGGGTGATCAAGCCATCGAACACTTCAACTCTTCAACAAGACAAAGTTTCAGACCATCCTGGACAAGTTTGACAGTCACTGTGAAGTGGACACCAATGAAATCTTCGAGCGCTACATATTTAAACAGCATCTACAAGGTAAAGATGAATTTTTCAACTCCTTCTTAACTAACCTCCGCCTGCTAGCGCGGTCCTGCAACTTTGGTGATATTGGTGACTCCATGATCAGAGACCAAATCATTTTTGGAGTTCACTCTGATCCTCTGAGAGAGCAGCTACTGAAAATCAAGCATATGATCCCGCCAGTCGCGATTGAAACATGCACAGTGCATGAGCATGCCAAAAATCGCTATGCCCAGTACAAAATGTCTGAAAATGAGAAACTTGCCTCCCACGAGACAGAGTGTGTGCAAGCCATCTCACGAATGCAGCGCCTCAGCATTGATGAAAGCGGCCATTTCGCGCGCTTTTCCCGGGGCCCCATGCATGCGCGATGCGAACGGGATAACAAAGCAGCCAACACCCGCACTGTGCATGTGCGACGACGCACAGAGCGTCAGGACGCCGACGTCATGACGTGCTCGAACTGTGGCAATGCCCACTTAAAGAAACACTGCCCTGCAAGTAGCAGGCGATGTTTAAACTGCGGGAAGCCTGGACACTATGCAGCCTTGTGCAGGTCTGCACCACCAGTCAGGGGCCAGCGCTCCCAGTTACGATGACGGCGCATTCAGAGTGCGCAACAACGATTACAGGATTTCGATCCTGGCAGCACAACGGATCTAGAGGAAGAATGCCTGGACTACGCCTACTGTGTGGGCATTATTACCAAATGTGAATATGCCACATCCAACTCATCACAAAGTCAATCCATTATCGCTGTGGATTCAAAGAACAAAGAACAAAGAAATGTACAGCACAGGAACAGGCCCTTCGGCCCTCCAAGCCCGTGCCGACCATACTGCCCGACTAAACTACAATCTTCTACACTTCCTGGGTCCGTATCCTTCTATTCCCATCCTATTCATATATTTGTCAAGATGCCCCTTAAATGTCCCTATCGTCCCTGCCTCCACTACCTCCTCCGGTAGTGAGTTCCAGGCACCCACTACCCTCTGCGTAAAAAACTTGCCTCGTACATCTACTCTAAACTTTGCCCCTCTCACCTTAAACCTATGCCCCCTAGTAATTGACCCCTCTACCCTGGGGAAAAGCCTCTGACTATCCACTCTGTCTATGCCCCTCATAATTTTGTATACCTCTATCAGGTCGCCCCTCAACCTCCTTCGTTCCAGTGAGAACAAACCGAGTTTATTCAATCGCTCCTCATAGCTTATGCCCTCCATACCAGGCAACATTCTGGTAAATCTCTTCTGCACCCTCTCTAAAGCCTCCACATCCTTCTGGTAGTGTGGCGACCAAAATTGAACACTATACTCCAAGTGTGGCCTAACTAAGGTTCTATACAGCTGCAACATGACTTGCCAATTCTTATACTCAATGCCCCGGCCAATGAAGGCAAGCATGCCGTATGCCTTCTTGACTACCTTCTCCACCTGTGTAGCCCCTTTCAGTGATCTGTGGACCTGTACTCCTAGATCTCTTTGACTTTCAATACTCTTGAGGGTTCTACCATTCACTGTATACTTCCCTACCTGCATTAGCCCTTCCAAAATGCATTACCTCACATTTGTCCAGGTTAAACTCCATCTGCCATCTCTCCGCCCAAGTCTCCAGACAATCTAAATCCTGCTGTATCCTCAGACAGTCCTCATCGCTATCCGCAATTCCACCAACCTTTGTGTCGTCTGCAAACTTACTAATCAGACCAGTTACATTTTCCTCCAAATCATTTATATATACTACAAAGAGCAAAGGTCCTAGCACTGATCCCTGTGGAACACCACTGGTCACAGCCCTCCAATTAGAAAAGCATCCCTCCATTGCTACCCTCTGCCTTCTATGGCCTAGCCAGTTCTGTATCCACCTTGCCAGTTCACCCCTGATCCCGTGTGACTTCACCTTTTGTACTAGTCTACCATGAGGGACCTTGTCAAAGGCCTTACTGAAGTCCATATAGACAACATCTACTGCCCTACCTGCGGATGAATGGGGTGCGGTGATGCAGGTCAACCACTGCTCCATCCAGTTTAAGCTGGACACAGGTGCTTCTGCCAACCTCTTCTCACAGGCAGATTTTAAACGCATCAATAAGCCCCCCAAGGTCCATCCAGCAGCCTGCAGGCTCCTGGACTACAACGGAAATGCCATCACCGCACTGGGATCCTGCCATCTACTCGTCTCCAACCGGAGCACCCATGCACGGTTACGTTTTGAAATTGTCAAGCCAGACAGGGCCTCCCTACTTGGCGTGCATGCCTGCAAGCAGCTGAACCCCGTGCAGCGGGTTTACACAACAACATCCTCCAATGTGGATCTTCAGGCCGGCATTGACGACATCCTCGCTCAGTATCCGGATGTGTTCGATGGGATGGGCACGCTGCCATATCGATACAAGATTCTGCCAAGACCTGATGCCACGCTGGGTCCCAGCTCCGCTGAGGGAGCCCCTGAAGGCAAAGGATCTTCAGCAACAGGGCATCATTTCCAAGGTAACCGAACCGACTGACTGGATCAGCTCGATGGTATGTGTTAGAAAGCCTTCGGGAGGCTTCCGATTGCGGCTATGCGGAGCTAAGCTGCACGATTCGGCAGCTCCCGCGATTACGGACTTTCAGGCTCGCTAGAGGAGCCCCAACGGAATTTTTTTTTACAGACAACCCGTGGGGAAGAGAAGAGAGAGGTCCCCTACCGACCTTTATGGACCGGACCCGAAGTGCAACGGCCAAAAAAGCGGCATTGGAGCAGCGGGAGAAGCGAGGGAAAAAAAGCCAAATGGCGGCGGCCGGGGACAGAGGAGATGCAGGAATTCATCAAGCGCTGCTTTGAGGAGGTGCGTAAGGAGATGCTGACGCCCATGCTGGCGGTAATTGAAGGACGAGGGATAACCCAGAAGGCCCACGAGGTGAAGATCCAGAGGACCAGAAAAGAGTGAGTGAGAATGAGGACGAGCTCTTGGGCCTGGCGGTGGGAGTGGAGCGGCACAAGGCGCTACACAAGAAGTGGGCGGGAAGACTCGAAGACCTGGAGAACAGGTCGAGGAGAAATAATCTGAGGATCCTGGGTCTCCCAGAAGGAGTGGAGGGGGCCAATGCCGCGGCATACGCGGGCACGATGATCGGGGCGGTGATGGGCGCGGAGGCCCCTTCGAGGGCGTTGGAGCTGGACGGGGCGCACCGGGTGCTGGCGAGGAAGCCCAAGGCAACTGAGCCGCCAAGGGTGATGGTGGTGAGATTTCATCGGTTTACAGACAGAGAGAGGGTCCTGAAATGGGCCAAGAAGGAGCGGAGCAGCAAGTGGGACAATGCAGAGATCCGAATATACCCGGACTGGAGCACGGAGGTTGCCAAGCGGAGAGCGTGTTTCAACCGGGCCAAAGCGGTGCTGCATCGGAAAGGAGTGAAATTTGGAATGCTGCAGCCAGCGCGACTGTGGGTTACATACAAGGACCAACATTACTACTTCGAAACGCCTGAAGAGGCGTGGACCTTTATACAAGCTGAAAAACTGGACTCTAACTGAGGGTTTGTGAGGGTGGGGGGGATGTTTGAGGTTTGATGTGTGATGGTTGTTGTATATAGGGGGTCAATCACGCGCAGGAAATGCTATATGGGCTGGGGGAGAGAAACTAGGCCGCGACAGGAGCTGCGCCAGAGGGGCAGGCTTTGGAAAGCGCGTTTTTTTTCCCTGCGCGCGGGAAGGGGAACGAAGGATTGATTGGGAGACTCCAACACGGGAAGGGGGGGGGGTGTCAAAGGGACAGCGGGGGAAGCCGGGGTCAGCAGGTGTCAGCTGACTTACGGGAGTTAGATGGGGGGAGCAAAAAAGCTAGACAGGGGTCTAGCGGGGGAGGGGAAAAAGGGTTGCTGCTGCACTGGCCGAAAGGGAATGGGACACAGGAGAGGTGGTCGGGCGAGGGAGACGCGGACACGGGACTAGCCCAGAAAAGGAGAGCCCCTCCAATCCGGCTGACAACGTGGAACGTGAGGGGCCTGAACGGGCCGGTGAAGAGGGCTCGAGTGTTCGCGCACTTGAAGGGACTGAAGGCCGACGTGGCTCTGCTCCAAGAGAGACACCTGAAGGTGGCGGACCAGGTCAGGTTAAGAAGGGGATGGGTAGGACAGGTATTTCACTCAGGACTGGACGCGAAAAATAGAGGGGTGGCAATTTTGGTGGGAAAGCATGTGTCATTTGAGGCCAAGACTACAGTAGTGGATAATGGAGGGAGATATGTGATGGTGAGTGGTAGGTTGCAAGGGATGTGGGTGGTGTTGGTAAATGTATACGCCCCGAACTGGGATGATGCTGGATTCATGAATCGCATGTTGGGGCGCATTCCGGATCTGGAGGTAGGAGGCCTGATAGTGGGAGGGGACTTCAATACAGTGCTGGACCCATTGCAATGTGGATCGTACAGGCCGATCTCGCTCCACAATGTGGACGGTAAGTTATTGGCAAAAGTGCTGGCCACGATGATTGAGGATTGTGTCCCGGGGGTGATTCCGGAGGACCAGACGGGATTCGTAAAGGGCAGGCAATTAAACACTAATGTGCGGCGGCTCTTAAACGTGATAATGATGCCATCGGAGGAGGGAGAGGCGGAGATAGTGGCAGCTATGGATGCGGAAAAGGTCTTTGACCGAGTAGAGTGGGAGTACCTCTGGGAGGTGTTGTGTAGGTTTGGGTTCGGGGGAGGGTTTATCAGCTGGGTTAAGCTCCTTTACAGAGCCCCGATGGCGAGTGTAGTGACAAACCGGCGGAGGTCGGAGTTGTTTGCATTGGCGATCGAACCTTGGCCATATCACTGAGGGAGTCTAATAAATGGAGGGGGGTGGTCCAAGGGGGAGAAGAGCATCGGGTGTCGCTATACGCGGATGACCTGTTGCTGTACGTGGCGGACCCAATGAAGGGGATGGTGGTGGTCATGCAGACTCTTAGGGAGTTTGGGGAGTTCTTGGGCTATAAGCTCAATGTAGGGAAGAGTGAGCTTTTTGTATTACAGGCAGGGGACCAAGAAAGAGGGATAGGGGACCTACCGCTGAGGAGGGCGGTGGGGAGTTTTCGGTATCTGGGGATCCAGATAGCCAGGAGTTGGGGGGGCCCTACATAAACTGAATCTAACGAGGTTGGTGGACCAAATGGAGGAGGACCTCAAAAGATGGGACATGTTACCGCTCTCGCTGGCGGGTAGAGTGCAGTCGGTCAAAATGATGGTCCTTCCGAGGTTTTTGTTTGTGCTTCAGTGCCTTCCCATCGTGATCACCAAGGGCTTTTTCAAGAGAGTAGGTATGAGTATCATGGGGTTTGTGTGGGCGAATAAGACCCCGAGGGTAAGGAGAGGGTTCCTGGAATGCAGCAGGGACCGAGGAGGGTTGGCGCTGCCAAACCTAGGGAGCTACTACTGGGCAGCAAATGTGGCGATGATCCGCAAGTGGGTTATGGAGGGAGAAGGGGCGGCATGGAGGATGGAGATGGCGTCCTGTAAAGGAACAAGCTTGGGGACGTTGGTGACGGCACCACTGCCGTTCTCGCCAGCAAAGTATACCACAAGCCCAGTGGTGGCGGCAACGTTAAGGATCTGGGGCCAGTGGAGATGGCACAGGGGTGCAGTGGGAGCCTCGGCGTGGTCCCCGATCAGGGGTAACCACCGGTTTGTCCCGGGGAAGATGGACGGGGGGGGGGTTCCAGGGCTGGCATCGGGCGGGGATTAGAAGAATGGGGGACCTGTTCATTGACGGGACATTTGCGAGGCTAGGGGCACTGGAGGAGAAGTTTGAGCTACCCCCGGGAAATGCATTTAGATATATGTAGGTGAGGGCTTTTGTGAGGCGACAGGTCAGGGAATTCCCGTTGCTCCCGGCACAAGAAATTCATGACAGGGTGATCTCGGGTGTATGGGTCGTGGAGGGCAAGGTGTCGGCAATACACCAAGAGATGAAAGAAGAGTGGGAAGCGCTAGCAGAAGAGTTGAAGGGTAAATGGGAGGAGGAGCTGGGGGAGGAGATCGAGGAAGGTTTGTGGGCTGATGCCTTGGGTAGGGTTAATTCCTCCTCCTCATGTGCCAGGCTCAGCCTGATACAATTTAAGGTGGTTCACAGAGCGCACTTGACGGGGGCGAGGTTGAGTAGGTTCTTTGGGGTCGAGGACAGATGGGGAAGGTGTTCAGGGAGTCCGGCGAACCATGTCCATATGTTTTGGTCATGCCCGGCACTGGAGGGGTTCTGGAGAGGAGTGGCGGGAGCAATATCTCAGGTGGTGAAAGTCCGGGTCAAGCCAAGCTGGGGGCTAGCAATATTTGGAGTAGTGGACGAGCCAGGAGTGCAGGAGGCGAAAGAGGCCGGCATTCTGGCCTTTGCGTCCCTAGTAGCCCGGCAAAGGACCTTGCTAATGTGGAAGGAGGCGAAGCCACCCAGCGTGGAGGCCTGGATAAACGACATGGCTGGGTTCATAAAGCTGGAGAGGATTAAGTTTGCCTTGAGAGGGTCTGCGCAGGGGTTCTACAGGCGGTGGCAACCGTTCCTAGACTATCTCGCGGAGCGTTAGAGGAATGTTGGTCAGCAGCAGCAGCAACCCTGGGGGCGGGGGGGATTGCTTGGGGGGATGGAGGAGCAGGAGATAACATGAAGGGTGGGGGAAACCGGCACGTGCGGGAGAGAGCCAGCGTATAAAGCTATGTAAATATACCATTTTGCCATGTATATATCTTGCTCAGTGCGATTTCGTGTTATTTTGTTACGGGGGTTATTGTTTGTAAGGGGAAAAAATTGTGTTGGTAAAAAAACTTTAATAAATATTTTTTTTTTTTTTAAAAAGGAAGCTTTCGGGAGACCTGCGCATCTGCATTGATCCCAGGGATCTCAATAAGAATATAATGCGTGAACACTACCCCATCCCGAAGCGGGAGGAACTCACCAATGAGATGGCACATGCACGTTTGTTCACCAAGTTAGATGCGTCACATGGATTTTGGCAAATCCAGCTGGATGAGTCCAGCAGAAGGCTCTGCACCTTCAATACACCGTTTGGCAGATACTGCTATAATCGCATGCCGTTTGGCATTGTCTCGGCATCGGAGATCTTAGATGTTTTCATGGAACAGATGATGGAGGGCATTGAAGGGGTTTGTGTGTACGTGGATGACATCATCATATGGTCCACGACCCCTGAAGAGCATGTTTCTGTCTACAGCAGGTATTCCGCCGTGTCCATGCCAATGGCCTGAAGCTGAACAGGTCCAAATGTTGCTTTGGCATGTCGACACTCAAATTCCTAGGTGACCAGATCTCTCAGCAGGGCGTGTGCCCGGACAGACAAGGTCAAGGCCATGGAAGCCATGAAGGTCTCTGAAGACAAGAAGGCGGTGTTGTGCTTCCTGGGCATGGTCAATTTTCTGGGCAGTGATATACAGACAGGCACAGACAGACAGCTAATGAACACAGAGAACAGGACAGGACCAATGAGCAGGCAGGACACTCAGGGGTGGTATCTCACTTTAAAAGGCACGAGGCGCTGACAGTCCACCTCTTTCCACTGATGAACATCTACAGAGTGAGTCAGGGTGTATTTACAGTATCACACCTCCAGCACATGGTTAAGAGCTAGTCTGGTTCAGTCAGACAGAGTATCCACACTTAGGTTAGCACAGAGTCAAACTCATAGATAACTGTGCTACTGGTTCAATAAATCAGATTGAACTAACTTCAAGGTCTGGAGTATCTTTTGGTTAAAGCTGCATCCAGTTGCAGCCTGTGTTATCCCAGAGTACATAACAAAAGAGGTCCAATATCCCAAGGACTGCCACTCTCGGGCACGGCGCCACCCTCAACCCCACAACTTTGGGCATTGCGTCGGTGAAGACTGTCCAGAACCCGACAAGACTAAGGCATGCCCCGAACATGTGGGTGTGGTTGGCCGGGCCTCCCTGGCAACGTTCACATTTGTCTTCCACTTCCAGGAAGAACCTGCTCATTCAGGTTCTTGTCAGGTGTGCTCTGTGCAGCACTTTCAATTGCATGAGGCGTAGCCTTTCACAAGTGGAGGTGCATTTGGCCCTGGTCAGTGTTTTGCTCCAGAGTTCCCACCCTATTTCCATCCCTAGTTCTTCCTCCCATTTTTCCCGCGTTTCATGCAGTGGGAACCATGCCCTTTCTAATAGTCATCCGCACAGGTTCCCTCCCCCCCAGGTTACCCGCGTCCAATAGTTCCTCCATGTTTTGTCATCCAGTAGTTTCGCGACACTCAGTCCCTTCATTCAAGGCATTAATTTCAACCGTACGTAGTTGAGACTTCAGCAGTAATACCTGTGACAATGTGAAAAAATAATCATTTATCCCAGCTCTGGCGCGATCTGATGGACAAAAAAGAGCTTGTAGCTCCGGAAACAACCCCACTATCTAAAGGCACTGGATTCTTTTTGGGCCTCATTGAAGGCCACATCTCAGTCGCATTTCCTGCACTGAGAAGCTCTGCTCATCAGTGCAGGCAGAGATCTGGGGTATCATTTTTAAATGGCGCCCTGAGCTCCCGACACAACCCTCTGACATCTCCCCAATGCCCCAAGTCAACTGTCGGGGTCTTCTAGCCCCCCGCACCCCATCTCATACAGGCAGGGCACCCATAGGCCTGATCCCTGATATGGGTGAAATGTCACCTGGGCACCTTGGCACTGCCAGGCTGGCATCCAGGTGGCATTGCCATGATGACCAGGTGGCAGTGCCAATGTGGAATCAGTCATGCCACGGTGCCACCCTGCCCAGATACCAACCACCAGGCGCCTCCACTCGCCTGGAGAACCCTCGCTCCCAAGCGTCATTCCACCAGGTCCCCATTTCTGGGGACCAGTGCTAAACGGCACCCAGCTGGGATCTCCTTGATGAGGCCAGTAGATCTCGGGATCCGGTTAGATCTGGCATCAGCAGAGTTAAGTGAGCTTTTAAGTCTGAGTCCCGCCCATTGTGGGCGGGAGCCAGATCACGAATCCCACGAGATCTCATTCGATCTCGCGAGGCTTAACGACCGTCAGGAAATCCAGAAGAGGCCTCTCGCAGGATCTACCAGCTGCATCCTGTCCCAATTCTGGCGTGTGGCAGCCGGTAAATCACCCGTTTTGTGTTAGTTTGTCAATCTTCTCTACATGCTCATACTCATATCATCTCCAACACCACAGGCTCTTATCTTGTGTAGTAACCTTATACATGGTGCATCATCAAGTGCCTTTGGAAATCCAAATATACTACAGCTACTGGTTTACTTTTTCAACTTTTATGATTACATAATTTCAAGATTCATGTGTTTTAGGAATATAACTTTTAGTTGGGAATTGAATTTTTTTTTTTTAAATTGAGAGTTATTATTTTTTCCAATTAAGTGGCAATTTAGCGTGACCTATCCACCTAACCTGCACATCTTTGTGGGGGTGAAACCCATGAAAACATGGGGAGAATGTGCAAACTCCACACAGTGACCTGGGGTTGGGATCGAACCTGGGTCCTCAGTGCCGTGAGGCAGCAGTGCTGACCACTACACCACCATGCCGCCCAAATTTTTAACTGTAAATTAAGTTTGAAAAAAACCTGAGTGAGAGGCCAAAAAACAAAGCTTAAAATATGCAATTCAAACAATATAACCCCGACAGTTGACTTGGGTTAACCTATAAAAAAATCAGTTCAAAGTGTGAAAACATTGAATAATGGTTAATCCCTTTCTGAATCTTGGTAGAATCAAGATATCTACAGTGTACAGTTGTTTCCATAAGAGATACAAATTATTCATGTGATCCCAGATCAAAAAAGGGTTTGGAAGCAAACCATCCACAAGGGATGGTGTTGAAGTATTCATATACTTTTCAGATCAAAGGACAAGTTTGGAATTGAAATTAATTAATTTAAATCTCTTTTCCCAAGTGGGCCACGTTGCCAGGGAGGCAATCGTTTGCTTTGGGTCTCATCGGTGTATTTCACACAGAAACAGTCAGCTTGGAAGACTTAGATAAGACAGCTAGAACATAATGCATTGAAGTCATTAGGAATTAGGGTTGTTCCTGATTTGGAGTTACGATGCAGGAATTGTGCCTGCAGCACATGCTTGGAATGAAAAGTCCACGTTCATAAGGAATTAACATAATCAAAATCTGCCTGATAAATCTAGTAAAAGCGATCAGCAGTAATGCCAAACTCGGAAGAGAGTCAGAGTAAATTACTCAGACCCGGTGGCACAGCCTGATTTGGTTCCAGGAGAAGTGAAACAATCTCAAGATCCTGCTTTGTATATGGCAACTCTGGGGTGGAATTAAAAACAGAACAGGAGTGGTCTGTTGAAACTTTCACACTTAAATAATAAAGGTTGATGAAATGTAGTGTTACATTAGTAGTATTTGCTTTGATTAATTGTTGTGCAGTGAAAGTGTTTGTTTAAAACCCAACATCAAGCACAATTTCTTTCTTGGAGTTCAAATTCCTTTTTAAAAGTTAATGGTTACTTTTGAGGTCATAACACCATTGTTTGTTACATCCTCAAAGAACTCTCAAACTTGTAAAACAGAATTTGCCTTTCATAAAACTGTTTTGATTCTGCCTGTTTGTATTATGATATTCTAAATGTCCTGCATCTAATTTCTTACTAAAGGAATCTCTACGGTGCAGAAAGAGGCCATTCGGCCCATCGAATCTGCACCAACCCTTCGAAAAAGCACCCAACCCAGACCTAGGCCCCACCCTATCCCAGTAACCCTACCTGACCTTTTGGTCACAAAGGGGCAATTTAGCATAGCCAATCCACCGAACTTGCACATCTTTGGGCTGTGGGAGGAAATCAGAGCACCCCGAGAAAACCCACGCAGACAAGGGGTGAATGTGCAAACTCCACACAATCACCCATGGTCTGAATCGAACCTGGATCCCTGGCGCTATGAGGCAGCAGCGCTAACCACTGTACCACCGTGCCACCCGTACTGGCAAAAAAATAAAATGAAAGGCTCTTTATCGGGTTGCACAAAGCATTCTCAAGAAGATAGGTGGTACAATTGGAGTCAAATAGTTTAAGACTATTCGCCATTACAGAGAAATGGTTACAAGGTGAACAAGTGAAGCGCGACAAGCAGCAGTGCTCTTATATCAGCTATTTATAATGTATATTATTGACTTAGATTTATTAGTGTCATAAGTAGGCTTACATTAACACTGCAATGAAGTTACTGTGAAAAACCCCCAGTCGCCACGCGCCTTTTTGAGTACACAGAGAGAATTCAGAATGTCCAATTCACCGAACAAGCAAGTTTTTCGGGACATGTGGGAGGATACCAGTGCACACGGAGGAAACCCACGCAGACACGGGGAGAACGTATAGACTCCGTACAGACAGTGACCCAAGTCGGGAATCGAACTTGGGGCCCAAGCACTGTGAAGCAACAGTGCTAACCATGAGACCAAGAGTAATGTAATCAAGTTTATTGATTACACAAAGCTAGACACGAATGCAAGGAATGGACAGCACGGTAGTACAGTGGTTAGCACTGTTGCTTCACAGCACCACGGTCACAGGTTCAATTCCCAGGTACGGTCACTGTCTGTGTGGAGTTTGCACATTCTTCCCGTGTCTGCATGGGTTTCCTCCGGGTGTTCCGGTTTCCTCCCACAAGTCCCGAAAGACGTGCTTGTTAGGTAATTTGGACATTGAGAATTTTATGTCTGTGTACCCGGACAGGCGCCGGAATGTGACGGACTGGGGGCTTTTCACAGTAACTTCATTGCAGTGTTCATGTAAGCCTACTTGTGACAATGAAGATTATTGTCATTAAGTTGGGAGAAAGACACAAGCTGCAATGTGTTACAGGTAAAATGAGTGGAAGACAAGTTGGCAAACATGGGAAGTTTGATGGTGGGCAGCACGGTAGCACAAGTGGATTGCACTGTGGCTTCACAGCGCCAGGGTCCCAGGTTCGATTCCCGGCTTGGCTCACTATCTGTGCGGAGTCTGCACATTCTCCCCGTGTCTGCGTGGGTTTCCTCTGGGTGCTCCGGTTTCCACCCACAGTCCAAAGACGTGCAAGTTAGGTGGATTGGCCATGATAAATTGCCCTTAGTCGGTTGGTGGAGACTCGATGGGCCGAATGGCCTCCTTCTGCACTGTATGTTCTATATCTATGTCTATGTCCAAGTCTTTGGAAGTTAAAATACAGGTGGGAATTATATAGTAAATTGCAGAACCCTTAGGATATTGACAGGCAGAAAAATCTGGGTGGGCAGGCCCACAGATCACTGAAAGTGGCAACGGAGATGGAAAAGGTAGTCAAGAAGGCATATTGCATGCTTGCCTTCATCGGTCAGGGCACCGAGTACAAAAATTTGCAAGTCATGCTACAGCTATCCAGACCTTAGTTTGGCCACATTTGGAATATTGCGTACAATTCTGGTCACCACACTACCAGAAGGATGTGGAT
This sequence comes from Scyliorhinus torazame, assembly GCF_047496885.1. NCBI lineage: Eukaryota > Metazoa > Chordata > Chondrichthyes > Carcharhiniformes > Scyliorhinidae > Scyliorhinus > Scyliorhinus torazame. The sequence goes on along the minus strand of NC_092721.1, from coordinate 161,034,553 downwards.
GCTGTGGAGAGGGTACAGAAGAGGTTCACCAGGATGTTGCCTGGTCTGGAGGGTGTTAGCTATGAGTAGAGATTGGATAAACTCTGATTTTTTTTCACTGGAACGATGGAGGTTAAGGGGCGACCTGATAGAGGTTTACAAAGTTAAGAATGGCACTGACAAGAGTGAATAGTCAGACACTTTTTCTGGGAAAGTCAATTACTAGGGGACATAGGTTTAAGGTGCGAGGGGGAAAGTTTAGAGGAGATGTGCGAGGCAATTTTATTTTTATTTTTTTTTTTTACACGGGGAGTGAGGAGTGTCTGAAACGTGCTGTCGGGGAAGGTGGTGGAAGCACATACGATCGCGACGTTTAAAAGGCATCTTGACGAATACATGAATAGGATGGGAATAGGGGGATACAGACCCCGGAAGTGCAGAAGGTTTTAGTTTAGGCAGGCATCATGATCGGCGCAGGCTTGGAGGGCCGAAGGGCCTGTTCCTGTGCTGCACTGTTATTTTTCTTTCTTTGTTATCCACTTTAGTAGCAAGAATAGGAAAGCAAAACATTTTTTTAAATCCATGAAATTTCTAAATGTTCATGTTGAGAGCTTTTGTTACACTGCATAAGGAACACAAAGTTAGCACACAGGTACAGCAAGCAATGAGGAAGGTAAGTGACAAAGTGGCATGTTAGCCTTACTTGTAAGGGGACTAGAGTGCAAGAGTAAGGAAGGAAGTCTTGCTACAATTATATAGTGTTTAGTGAAACCACACTTTGGAATACTCTGCATAGTTTTGGTCTCCAATTGCATTGGAAGCAGTACAGCAAAGCTTCACCAAATAAGCTCCGAGGTTGATTAGAAGCCAAGTAGATTGGGCCTATACTCTATAGTTATGAAATTGAGAGCTGATCTCACTGAAATGTACAAGATTCTGACGGGGCTTGACAGGCTAGGCACTGAGGAATCTACACACAAGGTCACTGTCCCAACTGATCAACCCCTTATCCTGAGACGAGATGAGGAGAAATTTCTTCACTTGGAGGGTTTTGAATATTTGAAATTGTTTGCCCCAGAGGGTTGTGAATGCTTCATCATTGAGTACATTTAAGGCTGAGCTCTCAGGGAATTGTTGGATATGGGAACTGGGCAGGAAGGTGGAGCTGAGGCAGAGGATCAGTTACGATCATATAAAATGGTGGCGTAGGCTCGAAGGGCCACTCAGACATATTTCATTTCTGCTCATATTTCTTATATTATCATTGAACTTCAGCTGGTACAGGAATTGAACCCGCGCTGCTTGTCTCACTCTGCATCACAAACCAGCTGTCTAGCCAAATGAGCCAAGTATTCCATTGCAGAATGCAGAGATTTCGACTGAGGGAAACTCATCACTGAGGAGCCTCTAACCAGCTCCTGCAGCCATGATGTTAATATGACTGGTAAATTCAAATTCTAGTCATTGGTCACCCTAAATGGTAATTAGCTCGGGGCCCGGCCAATGGTGATCTTAGAGAGGACTGCAGGAGTTGTCTTCTTTCTTTTGTTCAAGATGGTCATTTACAACTACTTGTGACCCAATTGATACCTGCCACATGTCAGTCCAAACCTGAATAACATGACCTGAGCAATGTTATCAGTTAGAAATGGATTTGAACACTAAGGAATCGTCAGCAAACAGCCTCACCCTGACCAAATGATGGATGGTCATCAACTGAAGTTGTTGGGCTAAGGAATTTCCCTTTCTTGCAGCGGTGTCTGAAGTTGCTGTTACAGGCTATTTTCTAATCTAATGGCACCGTCCCCAAAGCCATGGAAATTTAGAAAATTAATACCAATGCATCAACTATCGCCCTAGCCACATCCCTCAAAACCGTAGGATGAAGTCCATCTAGATCCAGGGATTTGTTAGTCCGCAGCTCCAACAATTTGCTCAATACCACTTACTTAGGTGTTTGTAATTTTTCTGAGTTCCTCCCACCTAATTTAGCTGTTTTGGAATATTACTTATATCCTCTATAATGAAGACTGGGGCATAATGTCTGTCAAATCCATCAGCCATCTTCCAACGTTCCAATATCAATTCCCATATGCAGGATGGCACGCTGGCACAGTGGTTAGCACTGTTACCTCACAGTGCCGTTCAATCCCGTCCCCGGGTTACTGTCTGTGTGGAGTTTGCACATTCTGTCTGCGTGGGTCTCCCTCCCACAACCCAAAGGTGGATTAGTCATGCTAAACTGCCCCTTAATTGGACTTATTTTTTTAAATAATTCCCAGATGCACTTCATATAGGACCAACACTTTCATAGAATCAACAACAGTGCAGAAGGAGGCCATTCGGCCCATCGAGTCTGCACCAGCTCTTGGAAAGAGCGCCCTACTTAAGCCCACACCTCCGCCCTTTTCCTGTAACCCAGTAAACTCACCTAACCGAACAGAAATTTGGCATGGCCAAAACACCTAACCTGCAGATTTTTGGACTGTGGGAGGAAACCGGCGCACCCGGAGGAAACCCACGCAGACACGGGGAGAATGTGCAGACTCTGCACAGACAGTGAGCCAAGCTGGGAATCGAACGTGGGACCCTGGCGCAGTGAAGCAACTGTGCTAACGACTGTGCTATCATGCTGCCCCTTTGTTAATGGTTTTCTTATTTTGATATCTATAGAAACTTTATATTTTGAACGATCTTTCTCTCCTACCTTATTTTTTCCCTATGTATTGGTCAGTCTTTGCTGTTGATTATATTCTGACCAATCTTCTGACCTACCGCCCATCTCTATGCAATTATATGCTTTTTAAGTTCGATACTGTATTTAACTTTTTTAGTGAATCACAATGGTGGCTCCTCCGTCAGACATTTACTTTCTCATTCGGGTATATCTATTCTGTGTATTCTGAAATATTCCTTTAAATGTCTGACACAGAATCTCTATTGGCCTACCCCTTTACCTAATTTGCAAGTTCAATTTGGATAGCTCTGCTTTCATGCCCTCAATGGCTCTTCAAGCTTGAAATACTAGTCTTGGGGGCAGCATAAGTGGCGCAGTGCGTTAGCCCTGCTGCCTCGCGGCGCCGAGGTCCCAGGTTCGATCCCGGCTCTGGGACTCCGTGTCGAGTTTGCACATTCTCCCTGTGTTTGCGTGGGTTTCGCCCTCACAACCCAAAGATGTGCAGGCTAGATGGATTGGCCACTCTAAATTGCCTCTTAATTGGAAAAAATGAATTGGGTACTCTAAATTTATTTTTTTAAATACTAGTCTTGGACATCCCTCAAATTAAATATAACATTCCATCATATTATGATCGCTGCTACCCAGGGGTGCCTTCACAATCAATACCAGCCTAGTATAGCCCACTCTCTGATCAGCTTCAGAGCTGTGGCGAATGTATAATTACTGATAATTCACCAGTGCACTGTGTTATGTTATTAACCCTGTGGGCTCTACCTATGGGCCATTGTGTGGCTTCACCCACAGGGGATATGTTGGGGCATATACGGGCTCCGTCCATGGCTCCACCCCCTTTACAGGATGTATAAGAGCTGCTGACCTGCGGGGCCGCCTTCAGTGTTGTACAGGTCACAGGCATGCTCAGTTCTAAGCTGATTAAAACCACGGTTTACTTCTCCACGTGTCTTCGAGTGAATTGATGGTCGCATCAATTTAATCAGCTTAAATACAACTATGGAATCAGCCCTCAAACATGACAGACTGGAACTCTATCAACAGGCCGCGGAGGCGAAATAAATGTTTTCACATTGGCTTCGATGCTTCAAGGCCTATCTCGCCACATCGTCCACGCCATCCGTCACTGACGAACAGAAGCTGAGCCTCCTCCACGCACGGGTGAGCCATCGCATTTCTGTCCAGCTCGACGAAGCCGCTTCCTATACAGAGGCCCTCACACTACTCGAACGCCTCTCTGTGCGGCCTGTGAACGAGGTATACGCGCGACACGTATTCATCACTCGCCGCCAGCGCCCCGGGGAGTCGCTAGATGATTACCTGCGCAACCTCAAAGCCCTCGCGCGCAACTATAACTACCAGGCCGTTACGGCCACTCAGCACATGGAGCTCGCCGTCCGAGACGTTTACGTGGCGGGGGTCCGATCGAACTATGTGAGACAGCGCCTGCTCGAAAAAGGGGCCCAGGACCTGGACGACACGGTAAAACTGGCTACCTCTCTGGAGGCCGCTTTTCAGAACCTTACTGCGTTCCCGGCTGATCACGCGACCCACTCGTGGGCCCCCGACCCGAGACTACCCCAGGCCTGTGCCACGCGGTCGCCCGCCCATCATGGGGGTCCACCCTGCTACTTTTGCGGCCAGTCCCAACACCCCTGACTGCACTGCCCGGCCCGCAACGCGAACTGCAGCAGCTGCGGGCGAAAAGGACACTTCGCCAAGGTCTGCCTGACCAGGTCTAAGAACTCGAACTCACAGACCCGATCCACAGACTCACAGGCCCCCAAGGTGGCAGCATGTCTGCCGACTCCGCCTCCGCATAACCTGTGCGATCCATGGGGGCCTCCATCTTGGACACCATCTTCCTCACCGCCCGCCATGCTCGACCAATGGGGACCGCCATCTTCTACGCCGCTCGACACTGACGACCTACACGGACAGCCATCGCGGTGCCGACCCAGCACCTCCGATCACGCCGCCGGCTACCCACACCTCAGCACGGTCACCCTGGACCAGTCGCGACCTAAGCACCTCCAGAGCTCCATGACGGCCATCCGAGTGAACGGGTACGAGACTCCTTGCCTTTTCGACTCCGGGAGCACAGAGAGCTTCATTCACCCGGACATGGTAAGACACTGCTCGCTCCCAATATTCCCGATGCAAAAAACCATATCCCTCACCTCTGGGTCGCACTCGGTGCAAATCCAAGGGTGCACTACTGCAACCCTAGCGATACAGGGCACTGAGTACGCTAATTTTCAACTATATATGCTCCCAGACCTCTGCGCTGCTCTCCTTTTGGGACTCGACTTCCAGTGCAACCTCAGGAGCCTAACTCTTAAGTTCGGGGGGCCCCTGCCCCCGCTCACCATATGCAGCCTTGCGACCCTAAAAACCGACACCCCCCCCCCCCCCCCCCCCCTCTCTTCGCAAACCTCACCGCCGATTGCAAGCCAGTAGCCACCAGAAGCAGGCGGTATAGCATGCAGGACAGGACGTTCATTAGGTCCGAGGTCCAGTGCCTCTTGCAGGAGGGGGTCATAGAGACCAGCAATAGCCCCTGGAGAGCTCAGGTGGTGGTCGTCCAGACCCGGGAAAAGTTCCGGATGGTGGTTGATTACAGCCAGACCATTAACCGGTTTAGGCAACTCGATGCGTACCCCCTTCTCCGGATTGCAGACATGGTAAATCAGATCATGCACTACCGCGTGTTCTCCACGCTGGATCTGAAGTCTGCATACCACCAGCTCCCTATCCGCCCAGAGGACCGCCCCTACACGACGTTTGAGGCAGACGGCCGCCTTTTCCATTTCCTCCGGGTCCCCTTTGGCGTCACGAACGGGGTTTCGGTGTTCCAACGAGCGATGGACCGAATGGTGGACCAGTATGGGCTGCGGGCCACGTTTCCGTACTTGGACACTGTCACCATCTGCGGCCATGATCAGCAGAACCACGACGCCAACCTCCACCGATTCAACCTCACCTACAAGAAGGAGAAATGAGTTTTCCGCACAACCAGGCTAGCCATCCTCAGCTACGTCGTGGAAAACGGGGTCCTAGGGCCCGACCCTGACAGTATGCGGCCCCTCCTACAACTCCCTCTCCCTCACTGTCCCAAGGCCCTGAAGAGGTGCCTTGGATCTTTCTCCTATTACGCCCAGTGGGTCCCCCAGTATGCAGACAAAGCCCGCCCACTATTTAAGGCCACCCTCTTTCCACTGGCAGCCGAGGCCCGCCAGGCCTTCAACTGCATCAAGGCGGACATCGCCAAAGCTGCGATGCGCGCGGTGGACGAGTCTGTCCCCTTCCAAGTGGAGAGCGACGCCTCAGAGGTCGCTCTCGCCGCCACCCTCAACCCAGCAGGCAGACCGGTAGTGTTTTTTTCACGCATCCTCACGACCTCCGAAATTCGACACTCCTCGGTCGAAAAAGAAGCCCAAGCCATCGTGGAAGCCGTGCGGCACTGGAGGCACTACCTCGCTGGTAGGAGGTTTACCCTCGTCACCGACCAACGATCGGTTGCCTTCATGGTTGACAATACGCAGCGGGGCAAGATCAAGAATGATAAGATCTTGAGGTGGAGAATCGAACTCTCCACCTATAACTACGATATAGTATATCGACCTGGGAAGCTCAACGAGCCCCCAGATGCCCTGTCTCGCGGCACATGCACCAGCGCGCAAGATGACCGACTGCGCGCTATCCACGATGACCTCGGCCACCCGGCTCGCCCATTACATCAAGGCCCACAACCTGCCCTACTCCACCGAGGAGGTCAGAGCTATAACCAGAGACTGCCAAATCTGTGCGGAGTGTAAACCGTACTTCTATCGACCAGATAAGGTCCACCTGGTAAAGGCACCCAGGCCCTTTGTACGCCTCAGTATCGATTTGAAAGGTCCCCTTCCCTCCAATAACCGCAGCACGCACGTCCTTAACATCATAGATGAGTTCTCCCGCTTCCCATTTGCCATCCCCTGCCCTGATATGACCACCCCCAGTCATTAAAGCCCTACATAGTGTCTTCACCCTGTTTGGTTTCCCCAGTTATGTCCACAGCGACAGGGGCTCGTCGTTCATGAGCGGCGAACTGCGTCTGTACCTGCTCAGTAAGGGCATCACCTTGAGCAGGACTACCAGTTATAACCGCAGGGGAAAGGGGCAGGTGGAGAGGGAGAACGCGACGGTCTGGAAGACAGTCCTACTGACCCTGAGGTCCAGGGATCTCCCAGTTTCTCACTGGCAGGAGGTCCTCCCCGATGCGCTCCACTTTATTAGGTCCCTCCTTTGCACGGCCACAAACCAGACTCCTCATGACCGTTTGTTTGTTTTCCCTAGGGGAGCTACCTTAGGGGCCTCGCTTCCGCCCTGGCTGATGACACCGGGTCCAGTCCTCCTCCGAAAACATGTTCGGAGCCATAAGACCGACCCCCTGGTAGAGAGGGTCCAGCTCCTGCACTCCAACCCACACTATGTGTACGTCGAACACCCCGATGGCCGGCAAGATACCATCTCCCTCCGGGACCTTGCGCCCGCAGGCTCCAGCACCACTCCCACTACTGCATCCCCCACACTATGTCTCGTCCAACCTCCCATGTTCAGCGCCCCCACCCCTATATGGTTCCCGCGCTCCCTCCCACCCGCCGCACCGATCCACAGGAATGAAGCTCCGGAAGAGCCGCTCCCAGAGTCCACGCCTGTGCCTGCTCCGGACCCACTTCCACAGCCACCCGAAGCGGCTACAACACCAGTGCTTCGGCGGTTGCAACGTACGATCCGGGCACCGGACCGACTGAATCTATGAGCCCGTCACCCCCACCGGACTTCATTTTTAAACAGGTGGTGAATGTATAATTACTGATAATTCACCAGTGCACTGTGTTATGTTATTAACCCTGTGGGCTCTACCTATGGGCCATTGTGTCGCTTCACCCACAGGGGATATGTTGGGGCATGTACGGGCTCCGCCCATGGCTCCACCCCCTTTACAGGAAGTATAAGAGCTGCTGACCTGCGGGGCCGCCTTCAGTGTTGTACCGGTCACAGGCAGGCTCAGTTCTAAGCTGATTAAAACCACGATTTACTTCTCCAAGTGTCTTCGAGTGAATTGATGGTCGCATCAAGAGCACGCTGTTCTAAAAAGCTATCCCAAAAACATTCTGTGTACTTGCTTGTACTACCTTTGCCCATCCGATTTTCCCGGTCTATATGTAGATTAAAATCACCTATGATAAACGCGCTGACAGGCTCCCATTTATATCCTGTCCTGCTGTGTAGTTACAATTAGGGGGCTTTTACACCTCTCCCACAAGTGACTTCTTGCCTTTATCATTTCTCAAACCACTTCTAAATCCAGGTTTCCTGAATTTAGGTCAACACTCTCTAATATGCTAATACCATCATTAATTAACAGAGCCACCCTGCCACCTTTTCCTAACTTCTTGTCCTTCCTAAATGTTATGTACCCTTCAATATACAGCTGTGTCTCTGTAATGGCTATCAGGTCATATTTACTCATTCCTATTTGCACCAATCAGTTCATCTCTTTTGTTTCAAATGCACTGTGCATTTAGATACAGAGCCTTTAATTTTGTCCTTTTATTATTTTGCAGCGTATACCCTTATCTGTTGATTTACTCTGGATTTACTCTCTGTCCCTTCCTGTCAGTCGGTTTATCATTTCAATATTGGTACCTTTCTCTCTTGCTCTTTCTCTACTCTTTGGTTTACCATATGTCCATGAACTTAATCCCTATTTTGCTTAAAAACCTCTCTGCCTCCCTAGTTATGTGGCTCGCTAGAACACCATAGTGAAATTCCATCTTAGGTATTATGAGGGAAAAAGCAGCTAGAAGATAGTGCTATTTTGAAGCTAGAGGAAGATATCCATAGTGATCCTTGTAGAGCCTTGTGTCAGAAAGCAGTCAGCTTGAATAGTTAGCTCCGAAATTGCTGTGCAGCAGTCTTGAGAACAGATTGGGGGGAAACAGTCTCTGTCCAAAGCCAGAACAAGGAGCTGAAGAGACCACTTTGTGAGGTATGTAAAGATGATAAGAGTATCATTTATTCATACGATAATGGAAGGATTCCCATATAATTTGTACCTCAAGAAAAAGTCATACCTAGCACAAAGGAAAACGGTTGTGGTTGATGGAGGGCAATCATCTCAGTCCCAGAACATTGCTGCAGGAGTTCCTCAGGGTAGTATAATCAGCCCAACCATCTTCAGTTGCTTCATCAATTGCCTTCCCTCCATCAAAGGGTCGGACGTGCTGAAATTTGCAGTTGATTTCACCATTCGTAATTCTTAGATACTGAAGCAGTTCCTGCAACAGGCTTTGGACAAAGTTCAAGCTCGTGCTGATAAGTGGCAACAAGTGCTTGGCAATGGTCATCTCACACAACAGAGAATCTAACCAAAGCTCCTTGACATACAATGGCATTACCATCACCAAAACCCCCGCTACTCCCAGGTTCAATTCACAGCTTGGGCCACTGTCTGTGCGGAATCTGCACATTCGCTCCGTGTCTGAGTGGATTTCCTCCAAATGCTCCGGTTGCCTCCCACAAGTCCCGAAAGAGGTGCTGTTAGGTGAATTGGATATTCTGAATTTGCCCTCTGTGTACCCGAACAGGCGCCGGAATGTGGCGATTAGGGAATTTTCACAGTAACTTCATTGCAGTGTTAATGCAAGCCTACTTGTGACACTAATAAAGATTATACCTGGAGGTTACCACTGACCAGAAACTGAACTGGACCATCTCTATGAACACTTAGGCTACAAGCATATGTCAAACACTGAAAATTCTGAGTTAAGTGTCTGAACTCCTCCCTTCCCAAAGCCAGTCCACCATCGACAAGGTATAAGTCAGGATAGGTGCAGTTGCAACAACCTTCTAAGAAGCTCAACATTATCTAAGACAAAGCAGCCCGCTTGATCAGCACCCCATGCACAGTGGCAGCAGTGCATACCATCTACAAAATACACTTGCAGCAACTCACCAAAACGTTGACAACACCTTCTAACACAACAATCCTCCAACACATAAAAGGAGAAGGGCAGCAGACATGGGAGCAAGACCACCTGCAAGTTCCCCTCCAAGCCACACACCAGCCTGACATAGAACTATATCGCCATCCCTTCGCTTGTCACGGTGCAAATTCCTGGAACTCTGTTCCGAACAGCGCTGTAGTGTACATGCACCAGATGAACTGCAGCAGTTCAAGGAGACAACTCACCACCCCCTTCTCAACGTTAGTTAGAGATGGGCAATAACCACCAACCATGAAAGAATAAAGAAAGAATGTATTAATCCATGAAGTTACAGATTGTGCTGGTATTCAATTCTAAAATAGCCCACAGAGACTCATGAACGCTCAGATTTGTACCATTAAATCTGCCTTTAGTCTACCTTACTTCACATGGTGGTAGTGCCACACTGCACAATGGAGTCGCACCTTTGCCTTCATGGAGGAGTTTAATGCTCAATCTGCCACGCTGGACAGACATGTCCACCTTAGATTGGTTGGTGATGACAAGAGCATACGACCATACGAATTAGGAGGAGTAGGCCCATCGAGCCTGCTCCGCCAGTCAATGAAATCCAATTGTAACCTCAATCCCATGTTCCTGCCTACCCCCAATAACCTTTTACCCCCTTGTTGATCAAGAATCTATCAACCCTGCCTTAAAAATATTCAAAGACGCTGCTTCCACTGCCTTTTGAGGAAAAGTCCCAGAGACTCATGACTGTCTGAGAAACAAATTCTCCTCATCTCAGTCTTAAATGAGCGACACCTTACGTTTAAACAGTGACCCCTAGTTGTAGATTCTCCAACAAGAGGAAACATTCATCCACATCCACCCGGTCAATCCCCCTCAGGATCTTATCGGTTTCAATCAAATAGTTTCTTACTCTTTAAACTCAAGGAGATACAAACCTAACTTCTCCAACCTTTCCTCATAAGACAACCTGGCTATTCCTGGTATTAAGGTATTAATATTAGTCCTGTAAAGATAAGGAGGCCAGTACTGTACACAATATTCCAGATGTGGTCTCACCAATGCCCTGTATAACTGAAGCATAACCTCCCTATTTTTGCAATCAATTCCCCTCACAATAAATGATAACATTCTATTTGGTTTCCTAATTACTTGCTGCATCGGTATACTATTTTGTAATTCATACACTAGGATACCCAGATTCCTCTGCACCTCAAGAGCTCTGCAATTTCACCATTTAGATGAGCTTATTTTTTATTCTCCCTGCCAAAATGACAATTCCACATTTGCCCATGTTATACTCTGCCAAAATTTTGTTCACTCACTTTTGTGGCCTCCTTACATCCACTTTTAAATTTACTTTCCTTCCTACCTTTGTGTGGTCAGCAAATTTAATAACCATACCTACAGTCCCTGCATCCAAGTTATTTATATAAATTCATATCAAAGTTGAGACCTAATCTCTGTGCTACTCATCACACTCTGCCAACCAGAAAACCATTTACGACAACTGTTTCCTGATTGCTAGCTAATCTTCACCCTTTCGCCCTTCACCATGAGCTTTTATTTTCCGCAATAACCTTTGATGTGGCACCTTATCGAATGTCTTCTGGAAATCCAAGCACAGTACAGTCACTAGTTTCCCTTTATCCACAGCACATGTGACTCCCTTCAAAGAACTCCAGTAGGTTAAATATGATTTCCCTTTCACAAAACCATGTTGACTCTGCCCGATTGCCTTTAATTTTTGCAGATGTCCTGCTATAACATATTTAATAATGACTTCTAACATTTTTCCTAATGGCACGATGTTAGGCTAATTGGCCTGTAGTTTTCTGCTTTCTCTCTCCCTCCCTTTTTAAATAAAGGAGTTAGGTTTTCATGTAAAATCTGTTGCAACATTGAGTTGGTTTCCTCATCACTTGATTGGCATTAAAAAAATTTAGGACCCTGCAGGTTCAGTACTATCAAAGCCCTCTTGGTGGTGAATCGTTAAGTTCCTCACCCAAAGTATGAACTGTTCCCTCACTTCCAAAAGAGTTTCCTCCAAGTGATATTTAACTTTGGAAAGTACTGATTCATCAATTAAGCGAGAGTGCATAGGTGGTGATCAGGAGGTTGGTTCCCTTGACCTTTTTGATTTTAAGCCATGAGACTTTTTAAAATTTAAAATACCCAATTCATTTTTTTTTCAATTAAGGGGCAACTTAGCGTGGCCAATCCACCTACCCTGCACACCTTTGGGTTGTGTGGGTGAGACCACGCAGACACGGGGAAAATGTGCAAACTCCACACACGGACAGTGACCCGGGGCTGGGATCGAACCCGGGTCCTCGGCGCCATGAGGCAGCAGTGCTAACCACTGCAGCAACGTGCCACCCCTGAAGCCATGAGACGTGAAAAGAGTCTAAGGTCAATGTTGAGGACTTTCTGAACCACTCCCACCTGACTGTAGTCCACCTTGTCGGCATGACAACAGATACCTTAGTATCAGAGAATTGTGGCTGATTTTAATCATAACCATGTCAGGTTGTTACAGGGCAGCTATGCCAACCAGAGTATCAACCCACAGATGTTAATGAGAAAAATCTTCACAGGGTCGACTGTGTCTAGACTGCCCGAGTGTTCTCCAATGCCAATGTAATGAACAAATAAGTAAAAAAAAGATATCAAAATGATGCATGGAAAGCAAGAGGACGAGAGACGGTCACCTTCAGAAACTCCATTGCAAATATCAATATTCTCTGGTGCATTTTTATTTCAGAATTTCAATCTGCTAGGTAAAACAGCAATATTTGAATTCAATTCTCATCAGAGACCAACAGAAAAGGAAGTATGATGCAAGGGTATTACAGTTCTCCAAGAATCATAGAATCATAGTACAGTGCAGAAGGAGGCCATTCGGCCCACTGAGTCTGCACCGGCCCTTGGAAAGAGCACCCTACTTAAGCCCACACCTCCACCCTATCCCCGAAACCACACCCAATCTTTTTGGACACTAAGGGTAATTTAGCATGGCCAATCCACTTAACCTGCACATCTTTGGACTACGGGAGGAAACCAGAGCACCCGGAGAACACCCACGCAGACACGGGGAGAAAGTGCAAACTCTGCACAGACAGTGAATCGAACCTGGGAATCGAACCTGGGACCCTGGAGCTGTGAAGCAACTGTGCCAGCCACTGTGCTACCGTGCTGCCTTCTTGTGAGAGAATCTAGAAATTGGAGTCACTTTAAAAGTAATAACCTGTCCATTTAAGGCAGAGGAGAACTTCTTTCTCTCAGCGGGTCACGAGTGTTTGGAACTCCCTTCCTCAAAGGGCAGTGGAAGCAGAGTATTTGAATATTTTGAAGGCAGAGATGGATAAATTCTTGATAAGCAAGGGGGTCAAAGGTTATCGGGGGTTGGCGTGAATGTGGATTTGAGGTTGCAATCAGATCAGCCGTGAACTTATTGAATGGCGGAGTAGGCTCGAGGGGCCAAGTGGCCTACTCCTGCTCCTAATTCTGCTGTTATCATATTCTTTTATAATAGTAATAATCTTTATTATGAACACAAGTAGGCTTACAATAACACTGCTATGAAGTTACTGCGAAAATCCCCTAGTTGCCACACACCGGCACCTGTTCAGGTACACTGAAGGAGAATTCAGAATGTCCAATTCACTTAACAAGCACATCTTTTGGAAAGAAACCGGAGCACCCGGAGGCAACCCACACGGACACAGGGAGAACATGCAAACTCTGCACAGACAGTGACCCAAGCCCGGAATCGAACCTGAGTCCCTGGTACCGTGAAGCAACAGTACCAACCACTGTGCCACCCCATTAATAGATTGTGGCATTTTCCCACCTTCTGATGTCAGGCTAATGGGTCTGTGTGTCCCCGTTTTCTCTTTCCCTCCTTAAATAGTGGGGTTACATTTTCCACCTTCCAATCTGCAGGAATCATTCAATAGAATTTTGAAAGATGACTACCAATGTATCCACTAGTTCTGCAGGAAATAGGAGAAAGGAATATGATAGATCCTTAACTTGTCCTGTTCCAATTCTGTCCATTTTTAACCTAGATATAGAGTACTTATTCACGTCAATTCCCATTTCCAACGTGTTGGCCCAATTTTGCAGTTGATCTGAATCTTTGTTAGTGTGGATAGCAGTTTAGTAGGAACCCTGGATCGAACATCTTGGTTATTATTTCAAGCCACTTTCAACTGGTGAATTTTTAATGCACATCATTTACAATATTTCTTTACGGTAATAGCCATCTTTGATACAGACATGGTGGGGACTACTTTGAAGAACTGTAGATACTGAAAAGAACGAAAAAAAAAGTTGACCTAAGCAAACTGTTTAATAAAAGATTTAAAGAATATGAAAAACCGAGGCAGGTAAAAGGAAGCAGGGGTGGGCAGAGGGAAGCGAGATTGAACTATTCACACACTATAAATATGCTTAGCAGAAGAGAGCTGCAGGAGAAATGTCCTGTAAATTGTCTAGGATGCTGTCCCAAAGTGGAGTTTAAAATTTACAGGTGTCCTTAAAAGGGAGTAAGTCATTATATTTGATGTCAGGAAATGTTTTAAAAAGAGGCTTAAACTATTTTAAACGATTAAGATTTGTGTATGTAAACAATGTATTTATTGGGGCGGCACGGTGACACAGTGGTTAGCACTGCTGCTTCACAGTGCCAGGGATCCGGGTTCAATTCTGACTTTGGGCGACTGTGTGGAGTTTGCACGTTCTCCCAGTGTCTGCGTGGGTTTCCTCCGGGTGCCGTTTCCTCCCACAGTCCAAAGATGCGCAGGTTAGGTAGATTGGCCATGCTAAATTGCCCCTTAATGTCCAACGGTTAGGTGGGGATACAGGGATAGGGCGGGAGAAGTGGGCCTGGGTCGGGTGCTCTGTTAGAGGGTCGGTGCAAATCTAATGGGCCAAATGGCCTCCTTCTGCACTGTAGGGATTTTCTGATTCAGCGAATGAAAAGTCCCCAAGCCAACAGTTTCTTCAAGTCCTGCTGTGTTGAGTGCGGATAGGCCTCCGCTATAAATGTTGTTTTCTAAAGATTGAAGGTCCTCTTGGAGGGAACTTGCCAGAGAGAGCTTCTTTGTGTGCCATGTATATGTAATTTCTTATAACGATTTGTTGGGAGAAAGGTTGAGAAGCTGGGACGAGTGCGATCTGGCTTGCCTAGGTATCTTTGTTTTTATTAATTTGGATGTTGGCAAAGGTACTTAAATGACAATTTGAAGTTAATGACATCAAAAGCTAATGACATCAAACTGGGTGAACATTTTGACATGCATCACTGAGATTGATCAATTTCATTAAAAGGGCTTTTAAAAAAAACTAATATAAGTAAAAGGATGCCTGACCCACCACTTGGTAGATGATTATTATTTTCTTCAGTCTTCTTCATCCGTTTGTGTGTTTGCTTTGCACATATAAACTGCTACCTTTAAAGGGGCCAGGTGGGTGGCACGGTGGCACAGTGGTTAGCACTGCTGCCTCATAGCTCCAGGACCTGGGTTCAATTCCGACCTTGGGTGACTGTGTGGAGTTTGCACATTCTCCGTGTGTCTACATGGGTTTCCACTGGGTGCAATTGATCATGGCCAATCAACCTGAACCTGCACATCCTCTGGGTGCTCCGGTTTCCTCCCACAGTCCAAGGATGTGCAGGTTTAGGTTGATTGGCCATGATCAATTGCCCCTTAGTGTCCAAATAATTAGGTGGGGGTACAGGGAGAGGGAAGAGTGTGGGCCTAGGTAGGGTGCTCTTTCGGAGGGTTGGTGAAGACTCGATGGGTCAAATGGCCTCCTTCTGCACTGTAGGGATTCTATGTGGGGTGGGCTCTGAATGAACCTGGCCCGCCAGCAACCTCAGCTCTCAAAACATCGGGATGCCATTTTTAAAGGATGCCCCAACGTAGAATAAAATATTAAAAAGGTCCCCACAAAGGCAGATCTCCCATCTTCCTCACCATGAACCCCCGAACAGACTCTCCCATCCCCAAACCCGAACCCCCATTGCATACCTCCCAGCACCGCCCCCACAGAATCCAGGGCATGACCCTCTTCCCCTTGGAGGTTGTAGTCATCTGTGTGCCTCTGGCGGGTTCGGTTTGCCAGGTGCACGTTGTGGAGGACATGTCATGATTCATGTTGGCGTAAATGAATAGTTCAATGCAGAGGGGGACAATCAGGCGTAAACACCTGGGGCGAAATTCTCCTACCCGCCCCGCCACATTTCAACCCCGACCGGCCGGCGGGAGTCTCCGTAACACCGGCCGGTCAATGGGGTTTCCCATTGTGGGGCAGCCCCACGCCGTCGGGAAACCCCCCGGCGCCGGCAAAACGGAGACTCCAGCCGGCAGAGAATGACGCCCCTGATCTGCATTGGAGATTGGATGTGAACGGGATCCGAACTTTTAAAGTCAGGATCCCCGTTAAGTCAGTGGAGGAAAATGGGGACATAGAGAGGGGAAATCCCATCAGCATAAAAGCAGTCTGGGGTCTCCTGCTTGATTCCTGAACCCTGCTCGATTCCTGAACCCCTCCGTCGAAAACAGGGGTGGAAATTCACCCCTTGGAAACTGCATTTTAAACACCAGAACATTTTCAAATTCTAAAATTTTAGAACATTTCTTATCAATATTAGCTGAATGCTGGTAACGAAGACACATTTCTAGAAATTCCAGAATCATTGATTTCAAATGATGGCAAAATTAGACACATTGTATTAATGTCTCAAAATGTCCCTTTTAATTAAGCGATTTGTAATATAATGTTGAATCGAGATGCAGTAGAATAGTGGATATGTTGCTGGGTTAGCAACCCAGAAGCCAGGACAAAGGTACAGGAGACAAAAGTTCAAAACTGGGGAATTTAAATTCAATTAACTAAAATGAAATTAGAATGAAAAATCTTTGTATCAGACCATGTAATTACCAGATTGTCATAAAAATCCATCTGTTGGTTCACTGTGCCCTTTCGAACAGGAAATCTGTCTTTCTAACCCAGACCCATGGTTTCCTCTGGGTGCTCCGGATTCCTCCCACAAGTCCCGAAAGACGTGCTGTTAGGTATTTGCTGTATTTGGACATCCTGAATTCGCCCTGTGTATCCGAGCAGGCGCCGGAATGTGGCAACTAGGGGTTTTTCCACAGTAACTTTGTTGCAGTGATAATGTAAGTCTACTTGTGACAATAAAGATTATTATTATTAATTGTTACCTGCTCACTAAAAGACCCTCTCAAGCCACTCAGCTGTATTTCAGGCAACACAGCTCACCATTGCCTTCACGTAGGCAATTACGAATGGGTATGCTGGCCTTGCTGGTGACAGGCTTGTGCTTCAGAACTAGCTGTGCCTCTAGTCAAGCTGTTTTAATACAGCTACAGCACTGGGGTATACATTGCAATATGGAAGGTTGCTCAGCTTATGTCCTGTCCACAAAATGCAGGACAAATCCCACCACTGTATCAGCCTATGCTCGATCATCAGCAAAGTGACGGGAGAAGTCATCAACAGTGCTATCAAGCAGCACTTTCTCAGCAATAACCTGCTCACTGATGCTCAGTCTGGGTTCCATCAAGACCACTCAGCTCCTCATCATATTACAACTTGGTCCAAACATGGACAAAAAAGCTGAAATGCAGATCCGAGCTGAGAATAACTGCCCTGGACATCAAGGCCGCATTTGACCATGTGTAAAACTAAAGCCAATGGGAATCAGGGGAACATTCTGCTCTGGTTAAAGTCATACCTAGCACAAACGAAGACGTTATGGTTATTGGAGGTCAATCATCGCCGTCCCAGGACATCTCTGCAGGGGTTCCTGACTTGGAACTAGATTGCCATTCTTTCACTGTTGCTGGGTCAAAATCCTTCCTGACACCACTCTGGGTGTACTTACACCACCTCACAGGAGCAGCCCAAGGCAGCAGCTCAAGGCAGCAGCTCACCACCACTTCCTAAAGGGAAATTAGGGATGGGCAATAAATTCCGGCCTAGCTAATGACATCCACATCCCATGAATGAATGAACACATCATGAGAAAGTGGTATTTTATTCAATAATAGCAGCATTATTCAGAAAATGTACCCACTGAGTGCATACTGTATAAACTGTATAGCATCAAAGCTCAATGACACCATGCTAAAAAGCACTGGGACTGAAACAAGCATTTTTATTGTTTCAACCGGGATTTACATTCCCCGATTGATAAGAGTTTAAACTCATGTTCCTAAATGAGATTAATCCCTTAAATCTAAAAATACCATTTAAGATTCTGAGTAAATCTTAAAAGTAGTTCATCCAAAACATGCCTTGGTAGGATTATCCAAATACTCAAACAAGTGGCTTTATTGTGTTGCATTCATTGATGACTAATTTGAGTTGCCAATACTTTCCCTTAAAGCTGCCAGTTTCCTGAACACTGCTTTTTTTTAAATACAAATTATTTGGAACAAGTTAACCATTATTTGTATTAAATATTCTGTAATTCTTCAAAGAATTTGGTTGATATGGAGTAATATTTTTCCTCTATTTTGGATAGTTATTACAAAACTTTCAATACCACTGAATTACAAATTTATTAAACTTAGGTTACGACATTTCAGGAAACTTGTGTACAAAATATGACAGGCATCTACAAGATTAAAATTATGTTTTCATATACAATTGTTTTCTATTACAGATACCTATATACCAAGTCAAAATAGCAACTGCCAGTGTAAATGCACTTGCCCCATATTGGAGGCAGAGCAAACCTTGCATGGTCGGTGGGGCAGAGGGGTAGTGGGGTGAATTTGCAGCATGTAAAGTCTGGCTACTTGTTCCATTACAAATGATGACTGTCATGAACCAGGCTGATGGTATCTGAGGGTATTCCAACTTGGAACACCAGTTTGTGGGGGTGTATAGTTTTGTTTCTGGAATGGTATGAGGAGTCACATGGAACCCCAGTGAGAGTAACCAGCCCAGCCGTTGTGTAACAATTATTAAAGACTGTTGATTGAATTGAAGAAAAGACAAAAATACACACAGATAGCACTACAATACTGAGACTATTAAGTATATGAGTCATTATACACATAGTTTATGTAGACCATACACCTTGTTCCAAAATATTTCTATGATCCCTGAACTCCTAAAGACTTCCCCTTCCCCAAACAATATCCAAATTAAATAAATCTATAAGTCAAATCCAGCTTATAGTTACTAAACAATACAGGGCTGATAAGCAAGTCTTTACCTAGCAAAGATATTTAAACTTTGAAAAGGTTTCTGTGCAGCCTTGGCTCTAAGGTTTTGATGCGGGCCTAGTCTCCTGGTTGAGAGTTGTGGACTGGCCTCTCAAGCTATTAGGTGTAAAAGGGGCCTGTCTGCTTCTGAGAGTGCTGGCAAATAGACCATTTCCCCCTTTGATTCTTCATTCTGTGTCTTTGGCTGTCTGTCACTCTCAAATTCCTTGACTCTCGAAATGCTATTAATAATAATAGTAACCTTTTATTGTCACAAGTATGAAGTTACTGTGAAAAGCCCCTAGCTGCCACATTCCGGCGCCTGTTTGGGTAAGCTGGTATGGGAATTGAGCCCGTGCTGCTGGCCTTGTTCTGCATCACAAACCAGCTGTCTAGCTCACTGAGCTAAACCAGCCCTAGACCAGGCAGATCCATGGCAAGACATATTTTTATATTGATTTCAACTATTATATAATAGACCGTTAATGAATCTGCGGTTTAGCGGTGACTGTAGGGAGGACAAAGGTTGGTTGCTCAGGCCAGCTGTTGTGCAAATAACAGTTGAAGAAATAGTAACTGAATGTTGACAGACCTACTCCAATTATCCAAAACCTATCAATTCCCACTCAATTCAGGGCCTGCACTTGGTATTTGAAGTTGTGTGGTACAGTGGGTAGCATCCCTACCTCAGAGTATCAACCTGTGTTACGATCCCAGTTGATGTTATTACTGGGTGGTAAAGTCCCACAATAGAATCCTGACTCAAAGACCGTAATGTATAATTTTATGAAAACATGGAGCAACAGAGTCAAAGGACTGCTAATTAATTTTTAACAAGAAAAAAATGTATTAAATATGAAACGTTTGATTATAATAAAATACTCCTTATTTCCCCCTCAGCTTCACAAATGTATACAGTTTTCAAAGATAACAGCTCACTCTGAAACCAAATGGCCGATGCCATTAAAACGATCTTGCGTGGATGTCTCCTCAACTTCCCCAGAAGATCGTCACATGATTGTTTCCTAATTCCCCTGCAAAAAGTCACACTTTAAAATCTTCTTTCAAACAATTCTTTCCATCAGCAGTTTGCATGAAGAATCCACTCCAGGATTTCCAACTATCCTTTCAATGTTTCTGCTCCAATGTTTATTTAAGGAATCCAGCTCCAAAGGACAGCAGCGGTGAACTGGTAGCCGAACCAAAAAAGGTCAACAACGCATTTGAGGCCTTCTACCAAGGACTGTACAACTCCGAGCCCCCCGATGGGGACTCAGGGATGAACTATTTCCTTGATGGACTGGACCTGCCAGCCGTGGAGGACGATAGACAGAGGGAACTGGAAGCAACATTAGCACTGGGAGAGGTGATTGAGAGTATCAACTCCATGCAGGCCGGGAAGGCACCGGGACCTGACGGGTTCCCGGCTGACTTCTACTAAAAATTCACACCGGCTCTTGCCCCGCAACTACGGGAGATGTTCGTAGACTCACTAGCGAGGGGTACCTTCAAACACCAATTCAGGCTACCATATCGCTTAGATCCAAAAAAGACAAAGACGCGACGGAATGTGAATCATACAGACCCATTTCGCTGCTTAACTTAGGTGCGAAAATACTCGCTAAAGTCCTGGAAAGAGACTGGAGAACTGCGTACCAGTGGTGGTCGCAGAGGACAAGATGGGCTTTGTCAAGGGTAGACAGCTAACTGCGAACATCAGACGGCTGCTGAATGTGATACTGACCCTATCTGGGGAGAGAACGCCAGAGGTGATCATCTCCCTGGACGCAGAAAAGGCCTTCAACAGAATCGAATGGAAGTACCTCATCGAGGTACTGGAGCAGTTTGGGCGAGGGACAGTGTTCACCTCATGGGTGAAACTCCTGTACAATGCCCACAAGGCATGCTTTTGGACCAATACCACCAGCTCTGACTACTTCCAGTTGCACAGAGGCACAAGGCAGGGATGCCCGCTGTCCCCGCTCCTCTCACCCTGGCAATTGAACCCCTGGCAATCTCCCTGCGAGACCGGACAGGTTGGAAGGGCATCTGAAGAGGGGACGGAGAGCACAAAGTCTCACTCTATTGGATGACCAACTCCTCTACATCTCGTACCCGCAGAACAACCTAAAAGAAATCATGAAGCTCCTGGAAGAATTTGGGGCCTTCTCTGGCTACAAATTCAAGTTGGGCAAAAGTGAGGTTTTCCCAGTGAACCCGAGGTCTCCCATTTAAAACAGCCCAAAACAAATTCTGCTATCTGGGGATCCAGATAGCCCACGATTGGACACGGATCCACAAATGGAATCTGGCCTGTCTGGCGGAGGAAGTTAAAAAGGACCTGCAGGGATGGGATGCACTCCCGCTTTCCCTGGCGAGGAGGGTGCAGACGATCAAGATGAACATGGGGGAGGGAGAAGAATTCCGAAGACAACACTGCAGGGAAGAAGCAGCACGGGTGACCTGGCCCTCCCGAACTTGCAATACTATCACTGGGCAGCCACAAACAGCCGAGAAAGTGAGGGGATGGGTAAGGGAACCGAACATGAAGTGGATGAGGATGGAGGAGTCCATCTGCACAAGAACGTCCCTCGGAACCTGCGACACGACAGAGCTCCCAACCCCACCGGCAAAACTCACATCCAGCCCAGTGGTATCATCAACATTAAGAACTTGGAACCAGATGAGACAGCGGAGCACTAAGCTGAGCCAACTCCACCTCCTCCTGCGCAAGGCTAAACCTCATGTAGTTTAAAATGGTGCACAGAGTACACCTGACAGAACCTAAATGAGCAGGTTATTCCCAGAGGTGGTGGACAAATGTGAATGGTGCCAGGGAGGCCCATCCTAACACGCCCACGTGTTCTGGGCATGCCCAGGGTTGTCGAGTTCTGGACAGCCTTCTTCGATGCGATGTCCAAGGTTGTGGGGGTGAGGGTGGAGCCGTGCCCAAGCGTGGAGGTCTTCGGAGTGTCAGATCAGCCAGAATTTCATTTGGGAAGAGTGCTGATATCCTCGCCTTTGCTTCCCTAATCGCCTCCCAGAGAATCCTGCTCAGCTGGCGATCAGCAGCACCACCCAGAGCTGCAGACTGGCTGGCAAACCTGTCCGAATTTCTCCATCTGGAGAAGATCAAATACACCATCCGAGGGTCGGACGATGGCTTCCACAAAGTGTGGTGGCCATTCGTCAGCCTGTTCTAGGACCTATTTGAAGCCAACCATGATAGAAAGGAGGGAACCACCAGGGCCACAGATAGCAGACAGGAACGGGAGGGGGTGGGGTGGGGGGCAACAGGGGAGAGACCCAAGGAAAGGCCAGGAGGAAACCCAAGGAAAGACAGACACGGGGGCCAGAGGGCCCCCACAAAGGTTTAAGAGCAAAACAAATGACAAACAAACGATCTGCGGCGGAGAAAAGGGCCCAAGAAAAGGGGAGTAAGGATGGGGGGAACAAAGGCAGGGAAGGGGTGCCAAAAAGGAACAGCATATTAATTGTAAATAATAACTGTTTCAGTCATCTCCTGTACTGTGTAAAAATGTTAATTTAATAAAAATATTTATAAAAAAGGAATCCAGCACCTGGTTTTCTACCTCTCCTTTCAAGCTTTCTTTGCCTTAAATGTTGTACACAAACTCCGAGATCCAGCCATCGTTTTCCACAATTATTTCAAATCATCTCACAAACTGTAGTAAGATCTCACTACTAAAAAATGTCTTTCTGACCTCTCACAAACCAATATGCCTTTTCAACTCTGAATTTACTGAACAGTAGCCAGTTCTGACACTGTTTCCTCTGTTACTTTAACTTCAGATTCCATGGAATCTTCTCTTCATTTCTCCAGTTTCCTTAACTCGTTGTTCTTTAGATATCTGCACTTGTTTTCTTAACCATTACTCCATGGTATGGCTTTTCTTCTTGCAAAGTTGAAAGAGATACGTCCTCTCTCGATTCCGATAACCAACTGATATGAATTCAATTAAAAACACAATCCCAAAACGCCTCACTACTCTTCCTGGTGCCCTGGTTACTGGGCAATGACTTTTGACTTCTCCCAGCGTTTTACTTTTCATGCATAACCCTGTCTAAGCACAATAGAAACACAGTTTAAACTGGCCAAACCCCGACACAAACAAACCCCTTTGTCTAGCAGGAATCTAACTAGAGTTTTACTCCTCTTACACTGAACTAAACTACCCTCTTAAAACTAAAACTTGGTCAGATTTCTCCACCTCACAATGCCGCAAATGCAGGCTGAGAATCAGGGTCCACATACCGGCGCTGAATAGAATGCCATGCTCCGATCCCTTGCTGGTGGCAATGACAAGGTTTGTGCTGGCAGTGGTTGGACACTTCGTGCTCCGCCCTTCCACAAT
Source organism: Scyliorhinus torazame (assembly GCF_047496885.1). Lineage (NCBI taxonomy): Eukaryota > Metazoa > Chordata > Chondrichthyes > Carcharhiniformes > Scyliorhinidae > Scyliorhinus > Scyliorhinus torazame. Next base: position 161,011,254 of record NC_092721.1, on the reverse strand, counting down.
GCTTTGCTCCTTTCAGGCAGAAGTTTTGCAGGCGTTAATTTCTACAAGTATTGACAAACAGGGACTGGGCGCCATGGATGCAGAGGGGGAACGGGAGGCTAAAAAACCTGAAAAACCATTGAAAATGGTCAGGCTTGTTGGGGTTGGCTGCCTGGGCCGGGACAGTGTGTAGTGACTTGGTGCCAAGTCCCTGCACTTGGGATGCTCCTTCGGGATCAAGGTGGCCTGGCTCAGACTCCCATTACTGCAGTCTCTCTTTAAACACACTCCTTTGGTGCTATTTACAGGCTCCTGGCTGCAGGGAATTGCTCGTAATTTGAACCGGCAGAGTGCTGGCTCATTAGTATGTCCTGAATGAGCTCCCCAAATAGTGCTTCCAATGTGAACGTGAACGGCACACAATTCAGTCCCGGCATCAACATGTAAGTCTCTCAACAGAGAATCTCGTCCCTTATTTCTAATATTTAACAATATAAATATAAATCCCTTAATACTACCTCTGTTTTCCTGACACCTGCAAAATCCTTCCGACATGTCAATGGCAGGCCATATTTACGGGAGAGACTGCGATCAGTGATGCTTAATGCAGAGTGCCATCCCTCAAGCTGTAAGCCTCTGGCGACAGGCTAGTGACCTGCTTCAGGTAGAAACTCACTATGGGAACAGGTGAAAGTCTGCCTTGTGCACCACTGGGGGAAAGAAACAACAAAACAAACTTGGTCTTTACTCCCTCATACACCATAGGAGATAAACTAATTGTAAATGACGGTAATTTGGTCCAACACTTTACATATTAGCTGAGAAGTATCCACTGCCCACACCTTTCTCAACTAATTGCTTTTGATAACCCAATTAGCAACCTCCTTAGTCTGCTAATTATCTGTCCTGACAGGCAGACCATTTTTCTCTGAAAAATCAGTGAATTCTTTTTTTATTATTAAACGAAAATTTGGTCAGATTCTATGCAACAAATATTCTTAATTTGAAATAATCCAAAAGAAATGCAAATATACTAAATGCATTATGAAGCACTATGCTTATTGTCTGAACAAAATTAAGGGTAAATATTAACTTTGGGAATAAAGGATTTAAATATTAATGTCCACTTAAGAATCAAAAGTAATCAAAAGTAAATACTGATCTGAACTCGTACACTGCCATTCAGTGACCTTGTTGCAACTTGACTTAAGTGACAAAAATAGAAAAGGCGGGGCAGCACGGTGGCGCAGTAGTTAGCAATGCTGCCTCACGGCGCCGAGGTTCCAAGTTCAATTCCGGCTCTGGGTCACTGTCCATGTGGAGTTTGCCCATTCCCCCAGTGTTTGTGTGGGTTTCGCCCCCACAACCCAAAGTTGTGCAGGGTACGTGGATTGGCCACACTGAATTGTCCCTTAATTGGAAAAAATGAATTGGGTACTCTAAATTTTTTTTATAAGGCAGTGGCGAAGTAAGAAGTAGTATTGTCGGACTAGTAATCCGGAGACCCAGAGTCATGCTCTGGGGACATGGTTTCAAATCCCACCAGGACAGATGGTGAAATTTGAATTCAATAAAAATTATGGAATTAAAAGTCTAATGATGACCATGAAACCAATGCCGATTGCCATAGAAACCCACCCGGTTCACTAATGTCCTCTAGGGAAGGAAACCTGTCGTCCTTACCTGGTCTGGACTACATGTGACTCTAGATCCGCAGCAATGTGGTTGACTCTTAAATGCCCTCAGAGATGTGCAATAACTACTGGTCCATGCCCACATCCAATGAACGAACAAAAAATAAATCCCTTGCTTCACTTGTTGTATGAGGCAGTCAAGGCTGCTAAATGGTGTCAACAGTTTGAGCATATGAACATTAGGAATAGGAGGATGAGGTGGTCACACTTGAGCATCTTGGACCTGCCTTGCCATTGTATTATATAATGGCTCATCAGGCCATCAATTCCATTTCTCCACCTTTGATCTACACCTTTTGATATCCTTAGCTCATAATAATCTCTCGATCTTGGCAGCTCTTTTGGGGAAGAGAATTTTGAAATTTGTAAATCAAAGCCTGTGACATTGTTGGGAGAAGAACACCCCGCTCCCTTGACCCATTAAATGCCCTAACCAGCAGCAGGCCCAACATCCCAGAAAACTTCTTACAAAATTCCACTGGGTAGCCGTCCAGTCCCGGACCTTGTCCGACTGCATGGCCTCCAATCCCTCTACTACTTCTACAATCCCAATCGGGGTCCCAACCCCTCCACCACCCTTCCTCCACCTTCGGAAACTTCAACCCTTCCAAAAACTGCCTCATCCCCTCCACCCCAGCTCAGCTGGGGCCTTCCGACTCATACAGCCGACTGTACAACTCCTTGAACACACCATTCACCCCCGCTGGGTCCAAGACCGTGTTTCCCCCCTCAGTCCTTCACTCTTCCCATCTCCCTGGCCGCCTCCCCTTTTCTTAGCTGGTGTGCTAACATCCTACCTGCCTTCTCACCATACTCATATACCGCCCCCCTCGTCTTCCTCAACTGCCCCACTGCCTTCCCTGTGGACATCAGAGCAAACTCTATCTGCAGCTTCTGCCGCTCCTTCAATAGTCCCGCCTCTGGGGCTTCAGAATGCCTTCTGTCCACCTGGAATATCTCTCTAACCAGCCTATCCATCTCTGCCCGCTCCACCTTCCCCCTATCAAAATGAGCTCCCCCCCCCCCTAACCACTGCCTTCAGCGCTTCCTGTACCGGTGCTGCCGAAACTTCCCCCATATCATTTATCTCCAAATAATTCTGGAAGGCCTCCCTCACCCGCCCGCACACACCCTCATCCACTAACTGTCCTACATACAATCTCCATTGCGGGCGCTGACCCCCCCCCCCCCCCCCCCCCCCCCTCCTTGCTCACCTGTAAATCCACCCAGTGTGGGCCATGGTTCGACACAACAATCGCCGAGTACTCAGCATCTACCACCCCCACCAGCAAAGCCCTGTTCAAACTGAAAACATCAATCTGGGAGTACACTTTGTGAACATGGGAGAGAAAAAAGAAAACTCCTTCGCTCTTGGCCGTCCGAACCTCAACGGATCTATCCCTCCCATCTGCTCCATAAACCCTTTTAGTTCCTTCGCAGCAGCTGGCACCCTCCCGGTCCTTGAACTCGACTGATCCAACCTTGGATAAATGACCGTATTAAAGTCCCACGTTCCCCCCCCCCCCCCCCCCCCCCCCCCACCCATGATCAACCTATGAGAGTCCAGGTGCGGGAATCTTCCATAACACCCACCTCATAAACTCCGCGTCATCGTAATTTGGTGCCTAAATATTCACTAATACCACCGGCATCCCCTCCAGCTTCCCACTCACCATATCATACCTACCCCCCCCCCCCCCCCAAAGTCCGCCACTATATTCCCTACCTCAAATGATACCCACTTATTGATCAAGATCGCAACCCCCCCTAATTTTAGAGTCTAGCCCCGAATGAAATACCTGCCCGACCCACCCTTTCCTCAGCCTAGTCTGATCCACTATCCTCAGATGTGTCTCCTGTAGCATTGCCACGTCAGCCTTCAAACTCTTCAAATGAGCGAACACGCGAGGCCTCTTGACCGGCCCATTCAGCCCTCTCGCGTTCCATGTGATCAGCCTGGCTGGGGGCCTAATGGATCACCTACATGTGCTGATCTGAAACTCGCCCAGCACAGGCGAGATACAGATCGCGACGTCTTGCAAGGTTCGGTTGAATCTTGCGAGACATCTTGAGAATCGCGAATCTCGGTACGACACCAAGTCACCAAAGTTTATGGACTGGTGAATCTAACCTGCAGCCCTTCTTGGCCAATGTATTAATCTTGGGGCATGTGTCCAAAAGTAAATGAAGTACTCCAGATCAGGGTTCAAAATATATGGGGGGGGGGGGGGGATTTGTCCCCAACCTCACAAATAGCCCCTGAAAACTCAAAGACAAGGTCGAATAATTCAACAATGGGCGCATCCGTACATATTGCCTTTTATTATGACTCCCCTATAGTTCAAACAATGGTAGACACGTGTCCCTAAAAGTGGAAAAATAATGTAGACGTCAATTGGAGGAATAGCAAGTTTGGGAGAGGCAAAATCTATGAGGAGCTACTGCACCAATCACAGACTCTGTCTCTCCCTTGGTCAGTGCTCCTCCAGAAAGAGAATCTTTGATTGGAGGAGCAGCAAGGGCAGGAAGGAGGGAATCTTTGATTGGAGCTCAAGGTGGGTCCCCCAGAAACAGTGGTGGTAACAGAACAAACTTAACAGTGTAAGTATCTTGCAGTAAAGTGACAATGAAACAGCAGGAGAAGAGCACTGGAGATTAACGATTGTGCAAAGGAGAAAAATATTGGAGAAGCGGATTACAATTCTGGAACATCAGTCAGCAGAGGTCCGTGTGGCTAGCCTGGGACTCGAGCTTGGTCAGGTACTGTCTTTTGGCATCTTTGATGGATTCCCTTTGATCATATTTGGCTTTCTTGTATAGGTCAGGGTCGCCTGACTTCAACGCCTCAGACCTAGACCTATCGTCCAGAGGCTCTGACATCCATCATTATGAAGTGCTTTGAAAGGTTAGTCATGGCATGAATCAACTCCAGCCTCTCGGATTACCTTGATCCACTACAGTTCACCTGCCGCTGCAACAGGTCCATAGCAGACACCATCTCCTTGGCCCTGCACTCAACACTGGAACACCTAGATAACAAAGACACCGATGTCAGACTCCTATTTATTGACTACAGCTCAGTCTTCAACACTATTATTCCTACGAAACCCATCTCCAAACTCAGTGGCCTGAGCCTCGGCCCCTCCCTCTGTGACTGGATCCTGAACTTCCTAACCCACAGACCACAATCAGTAAGAATAGGCAACAACACCTCCTCCACTATCATCCTCAACACCGGTGCCCCACCAGGCTGTGTCCTCAGCCCCCTACTATACTCCTTATACATCTATGACTGTGTGGTTAAATTCCCCTCCAACTCGATTTTCAAATTTGCTGATGACACCACCGTAGTGGGTCAGATTTCAAACAATGGCGAGACAGAGTACAGGAATGAAATAGAAAATCTGGTGAATGACAATCTCTCCCTCAATGTCAACAAAACGAAGAAGATTGTCATCGACTTCAAGAAGTGTAGAGAAGAACATGTCCCTATCTACATCAGTGGGAACGAAGTAGAAAGGGTCGAGAGCTTCAAGTTTTTAGGGGTCCAGATTACCAACAACCTGTCCTGGTCTCCCCATGCCGACACTTAGTTAAGAAAGCCGACCAATGACTCTACTTTCTCAAAAGACAAAGGAAATTTGGCATGTCAGCTACGACTCTCAACAACTTCTCCAGATGCACCATTGAAAGCATTCCTTCTGGTTGTATCACAGCTTGGTATGGTTCCTGATCTGCCCAAGACCGCAGGAAACTACAAAAGGTAGTGAATATAGCCCAGTCAATCACGCAAACCAGCTTCCCATACATTGGTCTATAATTCCAGCTGGCTCAGAAAGGCAACCAGCATAATTAAGGACCTCACGCACCCCGGACATACTCTCTTCCACCTTCTTTCGTCAGGAAAAAAATACAAAAGTTTGAGGTCACGTACCAACCAACTCAAGAACAGCTTCTTCCCTGCTGGAAGGATGCTTTTCAAATTGGAGGGCTGTGACTAGTGGTGTTCCGCAGGGATCAGTGCTGGAACCTTTGCTGTTCGTAGTATATATAAATGATTTGGAGGAAAATGTAACTGGTCTGATTAGTAAGTTTGTAATTACATAATGGTTGGTGGAATTGCAGGTAGCGATGAGGACTGTCAGAGGATACAGCAGGATTTAGATTGTTTGGAGACTTGGGCGGAGAGATGGCAGATGGTGTTTAATCCGGACAAATGTGAGGTAATGCATTTTGGAAGGACTACTGCAGGTAGGGAATATACAGTGAATGGTAGAACCCTCAAGAGTATTGAATGTCAGAGAGATCCAGGTGTACAGGTCACTGAAAGGGGCAACACAGGTGGAGAAGGTAGTCAAGAAGGCATACGGCATGCTTGCCTTCATTGGCCGGGGCATTGAGTATAAGAATTGGCAAGTCATGTTGCAGCTGTACAGAATCTTAGTTAGGCCACATTTGGAGTATAGTATTCAATTCTGGTCGCCACACTACCAGAAGGATGTGGAAGCTTTCGAGAGGGTGCAGAAGAGATTTACCAGAATGTTGCCTGGTATGGAGGGCATTAGCTATGAGGAGCGGTTGAATAAACTCGGTTTGTTCTCACTGGAACGACGGAGGTTGAGGGGCGACCTGATAGAGGTCTACAAAATTATGAGGGGCATAGACAGAGTGGATAGTCAGAGGCTTTTCCCCAGGGTAGAGGGGTCAATTACTAGGGGGCATAGGTGAAAGGTACGAGGGGCAAAGTTTAGAGGAGATGTACGAGGCATGTGTTTTTACACAGAGGGTAGTGGGTGCCTGGAACTCTCTGCCGCAGGAGGTGGTGGAAGCAGGGACGATAGTGACATTTAAGTGGCATCTTGACAAATACATGAATAGGATGGGAATAGAGGGATACGGACCCAGGAAGTGTCGAAGATTTTAGTTTAGTCGGGCAGCATGGTCGGTATGGGCTTGGAGGACCGACGGGCCTGTTCCTGTGCTGTACTTTTCTTTGTTCTTTTGTTCTGCTGCCATCAGACTTTTGAATGAACCTACCTCATATTAAATTGATCTTTTCGCTACATCCTAGTTATGACTGTAACATTACATTCTGTCGTCTCTCCTTCCTTCCATGTACGGTATGCGTTGTCTGAATAGCATGCAAGAAATAACACTTTTCATTGTATACTAATACATGTGACAATAATAAATCAAATCAAATCAAGCCACAGTTTAAAACAAATTAATATTTCCTCTACAAGAGTCAAATAAAACAAACACTAAATTCTATCTGCAGTAACCACTTTTATTCGAAAACCCAGAATCAACATTTAGTTAAACGTAACTGAACAGACAAATTGCAATTGATTATAAACTATGGATTGCACATTAAATGGCAGAGACAATTAAGACCAAAGACAATTTAGTCCAAAGATGTGCAGGTTAGGTGGAAAGACCGCTAAATTGCCCTTAGTGTCCAAAATTGCCCTTAGTGTTAGGTGGGGTTACTGGGTTATGGGGATAGGGTGGAGGTGTGGGCTTGGGTAGGGTGCTCTTTCCAAGAGCCGGTGCAGACTCGATGGGCCGAATGGCCTCCTTCTGCACTGTAAACTCTATGAAATCTATGAAAGACAGCTCTTTCGAATTGGCTCGACAGTCCATTCAACACATATGTCAAAGTCCTTCAAAACTCAGTCTTCCTCATGAAGAATTTCAGCTCTTCTTCACAAATTTAGCAGGAGGGTGCCACAAGGCTCTTCCAGCCTGCTCCATCATTCATTATAACCTTGGCTGATCATGCAACTCAATATCCTAATCCTGCTTTCCCCCCCATATCCTTTGATCCCCTTCGCCTTAAGTGCTCTTTCTCAGGGATCGGCTAACCACAGTCATATGTTCTGGCCTTGTCCCAAGTTACCCAGCTTTTGGGTCTCTTTCTTCAATACCATGTCAGGGATACTTCATGTCGATCATGGAGTCATGTCCGCTGGTGGCCATTTTCAGGACATCAGACTCGCTGGTGCTGCAGGCGGGATGAAGGCAAATGTTCTTGCCTTTACCTCGTTAATAGCCCGGAGATAGGTTCTGCTTGGGTGGAGGTCTCCTACTCTGCCCAGTGCCAATGTTTGGTTGGATGACTTCATGTCATTCCAAATGTGGAGAAGGTCAAGTACACCATTAGGGGGTCGGTAGAAGACGTTCTACCTCAGATGGCAGCCATTCATTTCCTTTTTTTAAAGAGTTAATCACGGTCAGTTGTTAAGGGGTTTAGTTTAGTTTTGGAGAGTTAAGTTAATTTGTGCAATTGATTGTTTGTCATGTTCTTTGATATTGTAACTTGGGTTATTTTGTTTATAATGAAAATTTTCAATAAACATATTTTAAAAAAGACAAAGGATAAGCAAATTAAATTATCTTTTTATGAAGCTGAATTTTTATTTTCATAATATCTAATGCAATATTCTATGGGTGTCATGTACAGTGAGTGACAGAAATGTATAAAACAAGCTATTTGTAATGAGTATTGACATTTTCAAAAGCCCGAGGTACTAAGCTCAGAATGGGAACACTTCTGAATTCCCAGCAACTTCTTTCCAGGATGTAATTTGTGCACTGAAGTACTATTGCATGTACTGTGTGTTCATAAACATATTCCATTTTCCTGCAATGTCCGTAGTGTTGAACCTCCAGGTCTCTGTTTCTTACAAGAGGTCAAACAGTTACCTCTGTTACCTCCAAACAGTGGAGAATCCACTTTTATGACCAAACTGGGCCCGGCACCTCTCCCACGATTCTCCAGTCCCCGGAGAATCGCTCGCGGCGATTTACGTAGCGCGGCTGTGGGGCCATTGCCAGAGGCCCTCCCAGCGATGCTCCAGTCCCGACCGGCTGAATTCACGACGCCGTGGTTCTAACCACGTCTGGCCGGTCGGGACTCAATCCACGGCTGCCTGGTGGGGGCGGGGGAATCAAGTACCAGGGACGGGGGGCCTTATGGGCAGCAGGGGCGGCGATCGGGCGGGTTTGATAGAGCGGCACGTGGAAGATCGTTGGGACTTTCCTTGTTGGTCCAGGTCTGCCGGCTATGTCCGCCATCGCGTTCAGCACGGCGGCCCCCTGCCGGCCGCCGCCATGCGCATGTGCGGACTCGGAACCGGAAGTGCGGGGGCCCGTTTGCACAGCGAAAGCTGCAAGAAGCACTCCGGTGCCCTGCCAGCCCCCTGCAGGTAGGTGAATAGGTCTTCATTTTTGTAAGGAAAGTCTGGCGTGAAACACCAACGTTTCTACGCCGCATGGGGACATGGACCCATTTTTGGAGAATCCAGCCGTGGCCTTCCAACACCCAGAACCTTGGGAATTTTACGTGGGAAGATTATAACTAATGCATCCAGTATCTCAGCAATTACTTGTTTTATGAACCTCCAATGCAGGCCATGAGACCCAATGGATAGCATTCCCATTGTTTTAAGTTCCTGATTCCCTTTTCTCATCTTGATTTCCCACTATTTTTGGGTGCTTTTTGTGCCTTCCATTGTGAAGATTAAAATACTTGTTCAAAACGTCTGCCATTTCGTCATTTTCTATTATTAATTCCTCAGGCATCAATGCTCATGTGAGCAATTCTATTCCTTTTATATATTTGGAGATGCTTTGACAGTCTGTTCTTATAGTTCTTGCTAGTTTACTCTCTTACTCCAATTTCCCCTTTTACATTTTTAAGTCATCCTTTGGTGTCTTCTAAAACTTTCCCAATCTTCTGGCCTACCATTAATCTTCATAGCATCATACACCTTTTCTTTCAATTTTAAGTCATCCTTAATTTTCTTCATTAGATGAATGGAGCTGGGTTCTCCGCAGACCCGCGCTGAAATCACGTTCGGCGCGGGGGCGGAGAATGGCCATTTACGGTGAAATCGGGACCGGCACCACTGAAAAGATTCACTGGTCCCCGGGGAATCGCTGGGGAAATCGCTCGCGCGTGAATTGCGCGGCTAGGGGGCCATTGACAGAGGCCCCCCCCCCACACGATTCTCCGCACAAAACTGGCCGAGTTCCCGACGGCGTGCTTCTAACCACGTATCGGTCGTCGGAAACCTCAGGTGGCGGCTGCGGACTCAGTCCGCGGCCGCCCTGGTGGGGGGGCGGGGGGAATCGAGCACCGGGAGTGGTGCAAGGGCGGCCGGGGCGGTGATCAGGCGCCTCGGATCCATGGGCACGCGCCATCTTGGGGGGCCTACCTTGTCGAGGTCGCTCCGCGGCCCGAGTCTGCCATGTCACAAGGGGCGGCCGCTGCAGGCCGCCACCGTGCGCATGCGTAGACTCCCAACTGGAGAGCAGGGGCCGTTTCTGGAGCCAGAGCTGCGGGCAGCTCCCTGGGGCCCTGCTAGCCCCCTGCAGGTAGGAGAATCACTAGACTTTTTCAAGGAAAGTCAAGAGTGAAACGCCAGCGTAACAGCCCCATTTTTGGAGAATACAGCCCATGGTGTATCCTCCTGGTAAAGACTTTCTTCAATGGAATAAAACTTTGCTGAGAGTTGTGAATTAGCTCCTTAAAAGGGTTTATATCTTATGTTGCCATTACTTTTCTATCATCTTATCTTTAAACCTATTTAGCCAATCCACTTAACTTAAATAAAGGTGATTAAAAAGTTATCAAAGACTTAGACCCACATTTCAAACTGAATGTGAAATTCAATCATATTACATCACTCTTGCCTGCAGGATCCTTTGCTGTCAGGTTCTTAAATCATCCTTTCTCCTTGGAATTACCAAATTCAAAATATCCTGCTCCCTGATAGATTCCAGAATGTATTGTTCTAAGAAACTGTCCTGAATAAACTTGTGAACTCACCCTCCAGACTCCCTTTGCCAATTTGATTTGTCCAATTGATCTGAAAATTGAAATCACCCACAATTACCGTACATTTCTTTCAAGCCTTCATTATTTCTTGATGTCTACTCTATTCAACAGTGTACCTGTTGTTAGGAGGCCTATAAACTATTCCTGCAGTAACTTCCTCCCTTTTCCAGTTCTCATCTCCACCCTAACAGAGTTTACATCTTGATCTCCTGAACCAAGATTATTTCTCACTACTGCACTGATCTCATCTTTTATTAACAGGACTATCCAACCTTCTTTTCCTTTCCTTCTCCCCTTCCTGAATATTAAGTATCCTTGAATACTCAGGCTCCAGTCTTGGCCAGCTTGCAACCACTTCGGTCACGTCTATTGTTCCATACTGGTTCACAACATTTAAAAAAAAAATTTAAAGTACCCAATTCATTTTTTTCCAATTAAGGGGCATTTAGCATGACCAATCCATCTACTCTGCACATCTTTGTGTTGTGGGGGTGAGACCCACGCAGATACAGGGAGAATATGCAAACGCAACATGGACAGTGACCCGGGGTTGGGATCGAACCCTCGTGCCGTGAGGCAGCATGCTAACCACTATTTTAGTGATATGTGTACTTGAACTAAGTCTCTTTGGACACCTACTAATTTTAAACTTTTCACCATTTAGAAAGTACCTTGCTCCAAGCTTTTCAGGACCAAAGTGGATGACTTTACATTTGCGAACATTGATATCCATTTTCCAAGCTTTGCCTATTCATTTAATCTATCAATATCTATTTGTAACTTAATTTTTTCACTCACACTGCTTAAAATACCATCTATCTTTATACCATCAGCAAATTTGCTTATGTGACTTTTTATCCCATATTGAAGTCATGAATTGATGAAGTGAATAATTGAGGCCCCCACACAGATAAGAATCACTTGCTCGGGCTCAGAGGAGGGCAGTACATCCGGCATGTATGAACAGATCATAGGGGAAGAGTTGAGTTCGGTGGAAGGGGTGAAAGCCAAATGGTTGGAGGAGTTGGGGCCAATACTGGAGGAGGAGGTATGGAGCGTGGGGCTGCAGACGGGGAACGTGAGACTGAGCCTTATCCAGCTAAAGGTAATGTTTCAAGCACACCTGACTTATGCTCGGATGAATCTATTTTGAGGGGGTGGAGGATATGTGCGAATGTTGCTCGAGGGGACCCACACACCACACACACATGTTGTGCTCCTGTTCTAAGCTGGTTGGTTTGTGGAGGTCCTTTTTCAGCACTATGTCGGCAATCCTAAATATTTAGCTAGAGCCCTGCCCTTTGGTGGCTATTTTGGGGGTTTCGGAAGTGCCGGAGCTTCGGACGGGTGCGGATATCCTTGTCGTCATCTCATTGGTGGTGCGGAGGCGTATCCTGCTAGGCTGAAGGTTGGTGATACATTGAGTGCTTCAACGTAGCTCGGGGATTTATTGGAGTTTTTGCACCTTGAGACAAATACACCGTGAGGGTGTCAATTGAAGGGTACTAATGGAGATGGCGGCCGTTTATATTGTATTTCAGAGAATTGGTCACGGTTAGCTGTTAGGGGGTAGAGAGGGATGAGTAAGTGGGAGGTTTCTTTTTTTTTTTGTTTTGTGTTTCACTCGTTGGAAGGTTGTGTTGGGGATTTGTATGGGGTTTGTGTTTGGTTAATGGTTTTTGTTTGTATATTTTGTATTAAATGTTAAAAATGTAATCAGAACAATATTTTAAAAACATATTCAAGGCTGAAGACATATTTTTGGTCTCCCGAGAAGTCAAGGGATCGGAGTAGGCAGGAAAGTAGAGTTGAGACAGAAGATCAGCAGTGAGCATATTTAATGGAAAAGCATGCTTGAAAGGCTGTATGATGTACTGCTTCACCCCTCCCATTTCTCATGTTCTTACATTCTGCCAAGTAGAGTACCTGCGCATTATTCCCTCTCTCGGTCTTCTGCCACTGAACCAATTTCCTAACCAGGTTAATGATTTTCTTCAGTTCCTTCACCTTCAGATAAATTCTCTTATAAGGGATTTTGTCAAATGCCTTCTGGAAGTCCATATAAGGCTACCCGTGTGCAGTCACCTCTTCCAAAAAATACCTCAAATCAGGTTGTCAGACATGATTGATCAACCCGTGTTTTTATCTTGTACTTAACTAATGACTCTGACAATTTTACAACAACAATATTAGGCTAACTGATCTATAATCCCCTGGTTTTCCTTTGAGCTTTCTTAAATAGCAGAGTCACATGAGCAATTTTCATCTGGAAAGGAACAGATTCCAAATCAAAAGAACTTGGAAGATTGTCAGATATGCAATCTGAAAACTTAAATTCTGACATTTGGTCCTGGGGATTTGTCAATCTTTAGTATCAATAATTTCTCTATTTCTGTTATCCTGCTTGAGCCAGCATGCTCCATTACTCAGTTGCAATAACATAACTCATAAATCAGTCACAAAAAGAGAAAAGTCTGGAAAATCTCAGCAGGTCTGGCAGTATCTGTAAGGAGAGAGAAAAGAGCTAGTAGATGACCCTTTGTCAAAGCTGGTCATTAATCATAATGATGGATGTCGAGATTACAAAAAAATGCTTGCAAGGTTTTCTGAGGTGCGAATAAATAAGGTAGAACTTCAGATCGCTCAATGTATGCAAAAATAATTTAGTAAACGACAGCTACCCGGAGTTGAATTTTAACAGTTCAAATTATGGGACAAAATAAACAACAGAGGTATTCCACAGGTGTTAGGAATCCAAGAACTATAAGCTTTTTTTTCAAAAAAAATTGGAAGGACTTTAAATTATTTGGACACTTTAAAAAAATAAAAAGCCGACAAGTTCACTTTGGTCTGTGAGCGAGCTAGTTTTCTCAAGAAATCACGTGACATCAGCTGGATGTCCAACAAGACACCTGGTGAGAGAAGAGCGATTTTGTTTAATTGAGTTAAAGTGAAAAAGCTGCTATTGTCATGCCTTGGGCTTCTGCTGATTGATTGGCTGGAAACATTTGGAAGAATTTCTCTCTGAAAATGTTATTTTGAACTCCGCTGTGCCTTGAAGCAAACTGTGAAGGAAGATTGCTTCACTCTCTCTCTCCCTCTCGAGAGTCCAAACTGGAGTGTTTACCTTCAACCAGAAAATTCTCATCTCAGTATAACTCATGCATTTTGAAAGCCAGCAACAGTGAGAAGTAGAATTGTTTTTTAAAATACTTTTATTAAGAGGTTTTTCATTAGAAGGTAAAAAAAACGTACAACATAATTTCAAAATAATCCCATCCATAGCTAACCTCCCCCACAACTCCAACCTCCCAAGAACAAACAAAACTTAACAGAACCCCACCCCCAACAACCGACGGTGACAAACTCCCTGAAAAAAATAAGTGAAAGTCTGCCATCTTGAGTAGGTCCCTTCTACTGACCCCCTTTTTGTGTACTTGACCTTCTCAAAATATAAAACCTGAATGTCTGAAACACCAAAATTGGCCACCAATAGGCAAGGCTCCAGCTGAATACCCAGGAGTTACAAGTTTAGGACAAAACTAGAACAAGACTAGATCATGTGTGTATGATTCGCCAGCCCCCTAGAACAACACTTGCATCTCTCCTCCACCCCCGAAAAGATCAGGGAAATCGATGCCTGCGCCAACAGGGCAGATAATACCCCCCCGGGATAAGAAATCATTGAACATACCCAACAACAATGGGATCAACTGACCAGTAAATGTTTTATAAAATTCCATAGGGAATCAGGGCCCGGAGCTATGCCCGACTGCATTAATCCAATATATTGCATAACCTCTTCCGGACCCAACAATGACTCCAGCTCCTCCCTTCTCCCTTTCTCCACCCCTGGGAAGGACAACCCATTTAAAAATTACTGAATTGGCAATCGCTCCTCTGGAGGCACTAATTCATATAGGTCTCAATAAAACCATATTAACCTTCACTGGGGTGGAAACCAACCCACCACCACCCAAGTCCCTTATCTACATTACTTCCTGGGAGGCAGCCTGCTGCCTCAGCTGGTGCGCTGAAAGACAACTGGCCTTCTCCCCATGTTCGTAAAAGGCCCCCCTCGAGCGTCGCAGCTGGTTCACCGGCATGCCCATTGAAAGCAGCTCAAACTCTTCCTACTCGCCAACAACGCCAGTGTCAAGGCAATCTGCCTCTCCACCCTTCTAGCTTTCTTTATATGCCTTGTCGAAAATTATCTCCCCCTTAATAATAATGACCGCTTTCAAGTTTCCCACAAAGTGGAAGGCAAAAGTGCTTCACTTGTTTTAATAAAATGGGATTAATAGTTATGAGACGGTTCTTCATTGCCGACGTAGCTTTTAAAACAACAGGGGGAGAGAGAGAGAGAGAGATGCAATTTGTACATTTCTCGATTTGCTGCTTGCCAGGTCTATCAAATCATCATCACCTCTTCTGCCACTTAACCTAAAGGGGATGTCTTGGCCTCGTCCATCATGTTGGGGGTTCCAACTCAGCCTAAAATCTGTAGTTTGACCAGAAATCCCAGATGGTGTAGCAAGGTTGTAGCAGCTAACCAGAAGACAAGCAGCAGGGCGGGGATAAAAAGGGCAACACAGGACAGACAAAAGGTTTTACAACAGTATCTTAACAACTGGTCTGTTTAACCCCCTTACATTCCAAGTGATCAGCTGGACAGGGGATCTGTCACCCTGCTCCCGACCCAGAATCAGCCATTCCTCCCGTGTGGGGTAATCCAATAGCAACCAGGCCCACCCCAAGGTGACCACAAAACCCTCCATCAGACCAGAAACAAGGAAAAGGATATAGTCACTGCTAGCAGTCTAATCCTCCCCCTGACTCCCGGAACCACCACACCCCAATAAGCAAACAAACAGCCAAAAGGAGAATAAAGAACCCTAACCGCTCTGATGCGACCATCAATTCACTCAAGGACTCGTGTCGGAGTAAAACAGTGGTTTAACTAACTATCAACTTTGTCTGCCTGCGACTGGTACATAACGAGGACAGTCCCAAGGGCCAGCTACTCTTATACTCAAAGGGGCGGAGCCATGGGCTGAGCCCGTACAGGCTCCAACATCCTCCAACATCTCCCCCTGTGGCTGAAGCCATACAATGGCCCACAGATTAATAACATAGAATATGAATTAACTGTATTTACAAACATAGAACATAACTGGTGAATTAACTGTCTTTATATTCACCACATTCACCCCCTGTAAAAAAATAAAGTCCGGCGGGGGTGATGGATCACATGTTCAGCCGGTCCAGCGCCCGGACCGTACGCTGCGACCACCGAAGCACTGGTGTTGCAGCCGCTTCAGGTGGCTGGGTAAGTGGGTCCGTGCAGCCCCAGGGGTGGACTCCGGGAGCGGCTCTTCCTGAGCTTCATTCCTGCGGACTGGTGTGCCAGGTGGAAGGGAGCGCGGGAGCCAAATGGGCGCGGGGCGCTGGGCATGGGAGGGGACGGATTTGTCCACCGCGCGCATCGCACCCGAGCTCTCCACAGGCTATTGCTGGCCTCTATGACTCCTTCCCGCAAGAGACGCAGGACCTCAGACCTAATAAATATTCTGTCCTGCATGCTATATCGCCTGCTGCGAGTGGCTACTGGCTTGCAATCAGCGGTGAGATTAACGAAGAGGGAAGGAGGGTCGACTTTCAGAGTGGCAAGGCTGCACACAGTGAGTGGGGGCTGGGATCCGCCAAAGCTAAGCGTCAGGCTCTTGAGATTACATTGAAAATCGAGCCCTAAAAGGAGGTCTGGGTGCACATACAGCTGGAAATTAGTGTACTCAGCGCCCTGTGCCGCTAAGGTTACCGTAGTGCACCCTCAGATATGCACGGAAATTGGTTGTTGCGCCGAGAATATCGGGAGCGAGCAGCGGCTTACCAGATCCGGGTGGATGAAACTCTCGGTGCTCCCGGAGTCGAACAGGCAAGGTGTCGCGTACCCGTTAACCCGGACGGCCAGCATTGAGCTTTTGAGGTGCTTGGGTCGCGACTGGTCCAAGGTGACTGCGCTGAGTTGAGGGTAACCGGTGGCGTGGTCGGCTGTGCTGGGGCGGCCCCCGGTGACTGTCCGGGCAGGTCGTACGCGTCGAGTGGCGTAGCAGATGGCGTCCAAGATGACGGCCCCCGTTGATCAAGCATGGCGGGCGTCGAGGAAGATGGCGTCCAAGATGGCGGCCCCCATGGATCGCATGTGGCCGGCCGCGTGGGGGAGGATGGCCAAAATGGCGGCTCCCGTGAGTCGCACGTGCTGTGCGGAGTCGGAGTCGGCAGGCACGCTGCCACATTGCGAGGTCTGCGGGCCTGAGAGTCAGTAGTCCGGGTCTGAGAGTTTGCGTGCTTAGGCTTGGCAAGGCAGACCTTGGCGAAGTGCCCTTTTCAGCCGCAACTGTTGCAGTGCGCGTTACGGGCCGGGCAGTGCTGTCGAGGGTGTTGAGGCTGGCCGCAAAAATAATAAGGCAACCCCCCATGATGAGCTGGTGGGCGCGCAGCACAGGCCTGGGGTAGTCTCTGGTCGGGAGCCCACAAGGGGGTCAAGCGTTCGGCTGGAAATGCAGTGAGGCTCTGGAAAGCGACCTCCAGTGAAGTCACCAGTTTCACAGTCTCGTCCAGGTCCTGGGCCCCTTTCTTGAGCAGTCGTTGCCGCACGTAATTTGATCTGACCCCGCAACGTAGACATCTCGGACGGCGAGCTCCATGTGCTGAATGGCCATAACGGCCTGATAGTTGCAGTTGCGCGTGAGGGCTTTGAGGTCGCGCAGATAGTCGTCGAGTGACTCCACGTGGCGCTGGCGTATGTCGCGCATAGACCTCGTTCACAGGCCGCACGTAGATGCGCTCGAGGATTGCGAGAGCGGCGCTATTTGAGGTGGCCTCTTCGAGTTGCACAGAAATGCGGTGACTCACCCGTGCGTGGAGGAGACTCAATTTTTGTTCGTCCGTGACGGATGGCACGACGACGCGGTGAGGTAGGCCTTGAAACAAGCAGCCAGTGTGAAAAAATTTCCTTCGCCTCCGCAGCCTGTGGATCGAGCTCCAGTCTGTCAGGTTTGAGGGCTGACTCCATAATCGTTTTTGTTCAGATAGGTAATTAAATTGATGCGACCATCAATTCACTCAGGACTCGTGTCGGAGTAAAACAGTGGTTTTAATTAACTATAAACTTTGCCTGCCTGCGACTGGTACATACTGAGGCCAGTCCCACAGGCCGGCTACTCTTAAACTCCTTCAAAGGGGTGGAGCCATGGGCTGAGCCCACACATGCTCCAACATCTCCCCCTGTGGGTGAAGCCATACAATGGCCCACAGATAAAACCCACAGGGTTAATAACATAGAACATAACTGGTGAATTAACTGTATTTACAAACTGGTGAATTAACTGTATTTACATTCACCACACTCGAAACCTAAACCCAAACAAAACAAGAACAAAAATCCTAAATTCATTATTTAAAACTTCCTAAAATAAAGAGCTACAGATACCCCACCACTGCGCACCCTGTAACGACCTCTACAGCAAGCAGGGTCACGCTTGCTCAGAGTTAAAATAGAAAAATAATCATGCAGACAACCAGCCTCCCGCCCACATCCAACATTAATACAGAGAGAATGAAAGACAAACACTCATCCCACAACCACAGAACTACAATTTGCCCAAGAAACCCCATGAAAATCCCCATGATCACATGCCCTTCCCCACAATACAAAGACCGCCTAATAAATACATATACAAATGCACATAACAGTTAATAATTAGTTTGCCCCCATCCCATGCTATTTACAAACTCGTCCTCCAGTGCCTCAAAATAAAGTCTGGCTCCTTACAAGAATACATGCAGGGTATACCACCCCAAATTGAACATCACTTCTGTACAACTCAGCCTTGGCCTTGTTGAATACCACGCACCTTCTGGACAGTTCTGCTTCCGTGTATTGATATATCCTGATGGCATGGCCCTCCCGTCTATAGTCCGATGATCCTTCACCCACCTCAGGACTTGTTCCTCCTCCTGGTAGCTGTGGAACCTGACAATGATTGCCCGTGGTGATTCCCCAGATGGGGCTTCTGCCTAAGTGACCGATGGGCCCAGTCTGACATGGGAGAAATGAAATGGAATGAAAATCGCTTATTGTCACGAGTAGGCTTCAATGAAGTTACTGTGAAAAGCCCCTAGTCGCCACATTCCGGTGCCTGTTCGGGGAGGCTGTTACGGGAATCGAACCGTGCTGCTGGCCTGCCTTGGTCTGCTTTCAAAGCCAGCGATTTAGCCCTGTGCTAAACAGAGGGTGGCAATCCCCCTCCCCTGCCACCTTCTCAAACATCTTGGACATATAGTCAGTAGGATTTGGGCCATCCAGACCCTCCGACAGCCCAACGATCCTCAAATTTTGCCATCTGGAAGGGTTTTTCAGGTCATCCACTTTGGCTTTCAAAACTTTCTTATCAGCAGCGCCATCTCTGCTTCCAGGAAGGCAATCTGGAAACTCTGCGACAAGTAAAAGTTAACAAAGACAGTATTTCACTGAAGTTCCATCTGATCGGATTCCAGGTAACTGCTAACAGTGCTCTGTCAGATCAAAAGCACCAAGAGCGGAAAGAACTTTATCCCCTTTATAGTGTTTCCTTATGCCAACCTCTGCAGAGACCTTGGGCTGGATTCTCCGACGGTGGGATCCTCTGTTTTGCCGTCAGTGCACTCAAGCCCGCAGATTTCCGACAGCGTGGGGGTGCACACAATGACCGGCTGCCGGGTCGGAGAATCCCGCTGCCCGCAGGGGGAGCCCGCACCAAAACATTGATGCGGCGAGACGGAGAAACCCGCCGCTTATTTTTCACTTGTGCGTGGGTGCAAGCGCATGCATGTGCTGGGACTGTTACACTTCCGGATTACAAATTGTATGTTAACCAGTTTTGCAACTTGTTTTAAAAGGTACATTTTGTTGCATAATAAATCAATTGTTCTGAGTTTATTGAAAGAATCCTGGCTAAAGTCTCTCGTATTCTGGGAGAAGCCAGGGCCTTCACTCTGCAGGCTCCCAGAGACCTGGAAAACACCGCAGAAGTCGGGATCTTCACTCTGCTGCTCTCCAACGACCAGACAAGCATCCCAGTGGCTGGAACTCTCTTCCCCCAGCTCCCAATCCTTCTGACCCGGAGAGCTGTGACCTCCTGCAGGCCCCAAGCACTCCCTCTACTCCCCCCTCTACAGTCGCCCCACACTTTTAAAAATCAACTCCCATAGCCTAACAATCACTAATATTGCTCTTTTAAATTTACTTACAGGTGTAGAGATTCTCTGACCTCTGAAGGAAGACTGCGATCTGGAAAGGACCCTGCGGACCCGGCCATCGCCTCATCCGCAAACGCGACCCCAGAGATGTCATGCACTTACCGGCCTTCGACCCATCCACCGGCCTGTGAAGCCAAACCGCTTGGTGGGTGGGAAATGGGGGCGGGGGGGGAGAAGAGTGGGTATGGTAGCAATGACGGACTAAGCCATGCGCTATGTGAAGCGGGCAAGTATGAGGGCACCCTGACCCTCGGGGCTTGCCGGACTCTCGCCACTGCCGCCTGTCCTACAGCTACTGGCTGGTCCTCCAGTTCATCACCGAGATTGTCCTCCAACCCCTATGGTCCGCCGCCTACTTATCATCCTTGTCCTCCTCCTCAGAGGTGGCACTTGCTCTTCATCCCCAACCTCCAGCACGTCACCCTGCTGCTGTAGCAGATTGTGGAGGACACAGCAGACCACCACAAAGCAGACAACCCTCCAGGCGGTGTACTGCAGGGCACCAGCAGAGCGGTCGATGCATCGAAATTGCATTTGGAGCAGTCCAATGCACCGCTCAATGGCAGCCTGGGTGGCCACATGAGCCTCGTTGTATCGGGTCTCTGCTTCGGTCTCCGGCCTCCATACTGGTGTCATTAGCCAGGTCCTCAGCAGGCACCCCTCATCGCCCAAGAACCAGCCGCCCATCCTGTGGTGGTCCTAGAAATGGCCGGGGTTGTCTGACTGCCCCAGGATGTAGCTGTCATGCACACTTCCTGGGAAGCATGCCCACACGTGCATGATTTGCACGTGGTGGTCACACGAGCTGAATGTTCAGGGAGTGGAACCCATTCCTGATAAATTAGGCCACTCCCAGATGGCCCGGTGAGCACAAGGTGACATGCATGCAGTCTGTCAGCCCCTGGACTTGGGGCATCCCAGCAATGGTGGAGAATCCTGCTGCCCGGGCATCCTGTTGAGCTTTACCCATGGCAAAGCTTATATAGTTTTCCACACGGGGAAACAGTGCATCTATGAACTTTCAGGTGCACCTGTGGCTGTGGCCTGTGAGATGCTACACAGGTCCCCGCTCGAGCCCTGGAAGGACCCTGAGGCATAAAGGTTCAGAGCTGCAGTGACCTTGACGGCCACCAGGAACGGGTGTCCTCCTCCCCGTGTGGTGCCAGGTACATGAGGACATAGCCTCCTGCAGCACGTGCTGTCCATCATTTGTTCAAAGGGCCAACGACGCTTGTACACCCTGGACCGTTGTGGGACTCCCCTTCTGAGTCCATCCCTGGCCTCATGGGCGGCCTGGTTCTCAGGTTATGGGGCGTGTTCCTGCACAATGCACGCCACCACAAGCATCTGCAGACGCTGTTGCCACCGCCATCTCCGGCGTGTGGCCACCCAGCCTATTAGCAGCACCACTGGGTCTGTTCTGCGAAGTCCAAAATACCATCCAATATCTGTAAGGAATTGGGAGAGGGTGTTAGACTGCAATGCCCCCACCCCGGAACCCCGCCTTCCCCTCCGTCACGACCGAAACACCCAGCCCACACACTCTTGGCCATAGCGGGCCCCCCTCAACGGACCCCAGACCCTATACCCCAGGATTCCCACACATCTTCACCTGGAGCGGGCGTTTGTCCCTTCCCCATTGGACTCACTCAACTTCTGGCTATGGACATGTCCCCGGAGCTGTGTCCCATCCCCTGGGTGGTCGGATGTTGGCTGAGTATGTGGTGGCCAGGGGCCTCGGCAGTTAGTGGGGGTTATGATGGGGCAGACGGGCAGGGACAAGGGTTGCTCCCAGAACAGGTACACACAATCCAGAGGTTGGCATGGTGGAGCCACGCACGGTTGCCGCTCTAGCGCCTCCTCCCTCCCTCTTATCATGGTGGCCCACCCCTGCGGGCCCCCCCCCCTCCAGCCGACTGTTCTGAACACAAGGGCAGCAAGCCCAGTGCTGCTGGGCACTTTGCCTGCGAGTAGAGATGGCTCCTCACCTCCTCGGCTCCCTGCAGAAGCCCTTCCTTCAGGTTCACGTTTTCCAAAAGGAGTACTAATCAGTGCCAGCGTGACCACTTGTTGGGGAGACAGCGGAATCGTGGTAAGCCGTTGGATATGGAATCGCTCCCATTAATTGTATGGAAATAGGGCTTAAATGGTGATAATTGGTATCTCGTCACGCTACGGCGGGATCCTGACTTTGTCTCACAGCTCCAGGGTCCCGGGTTCAATTCCAGGCTCGGGTGACTGTCTGTGTGGAGTTTGCATTCTCT
The DNA here is from genome assembly GCF_047496885.1 of Scyliorhinus torazame. Lineage (NCBI taxonomy): Eukaryota > Metazoa > Chordata > Chondrichthyes > Carcharhiniformes > Scyliorhinidae > Scyliorhinus > Scyliorhinus torazame. The sequence continues at coordinate 160,989,175 of NC_092721.1, read as the reverse complement.
CCCCGTGTCTGCGTGGGTTTCCTCCGGGTGCTCCGGTTTCCTCCTACAGTCCAGGTTAGGTGGATTGGCCATGCTAAATTGCCCCTTCGTGCCCAAAAGGTTAGGTGTGGTTACTGGGTTATCGGGATAGGGTGGAGGTGTGGGCTTAAGTAGGGGGCGCTTTCCAAGGGCCGGTGCAGGCTCGATGGGCCAAATGGCCTCCTTTTGCACTGTAAATTCTATGATTCTATCTCACTAGCACCGAAATTCATTTACTGAAGTACTCATTTGTGTGGTAGGCAAAATGTCTTTTTCATTTGTAAACAATTTTAATGGGGTATTTTTGGCATTACAAACAACAACAGTATAAAACAATGTACAAAGGACAATAAACATAGTGCAATCACCGACTCCCATCCCGCCATGACCCGCCTAATTGACCCCCTATTCTACGTTACCCTAACCCCCCCCCCGCAGACGATTAATTATCCGCGAAGAAGTCGACGAATGGTTACCACCTCCGGGCGAACCCGAACAGTGACCCTCTCAAGGCAAACTTAATCTTCTCTCAGCCGAGAAAGCTCGCCATGTCAGTGATGCAACTATCAATTCACACGAGATGGAGAGTTGAAGTGAACAGTGGTTTTAATCACCTAGAACTATGCCTGCCTGCGACTGCTTTGTACTGAGTGCCGCCTACAGGCTGTAGATCTATACACCTCCCCTGAGGGGGCGGAGCCATAGGTGAAGCCCACAAGGGCACCAACATAATACAATGTACTGTAATGTAATACAATGGTGGGCCACAGGTGGAGCCCACAAGGACATCAATATAATACAATGTAATGTAATGTAATACAGTGGTGAATGGTAGCAGTAATACATTCACCAAAGGTCAGTTAGCCAGGTCTCCGACTTCGGGGGCTTTGTGTCCCTCCAAGCTAGCAGTATCCATCTCCGGGCTATCAGGGAAACACAGGCCAAAACGTCAGCCTCTTTCTCCTCCTGGACTCGTGAGTCCTCCGAAACACCCAAAATTGCCACCTCTGGACTCAATGTCACCCTTGTTTTCAATACTCTCGACATGACGTCCGCAAACCCCTGCCAATATCCCCTAAATTTTGGACATGCCCAGAACATGTGAACATGGTTCGCTGGTCCTCCCGCACATTTTGCACACCTGTCCTCTCCGCCAAAGAATCTACTCATGCGGGCCACTGTCATGTGGGCCCAGTGGACCACCTTGAATTGGATCAGGCTGAGCCTGGCGCATGTTGCGGTCGCGTTGACTCTGCTCAACGCGTCTGCCCATAAGCCATCCTCCATCTCACCACCAAGCTCCTGCTCCCACTTATGCTTCAACTCCTCGGTCTGCGTCTCCTCCTCCCCCATGAGTTCTGAGTAGATGTCCGAGACGCTCCCCTCCCCCACCCATCCTCGAGACACTACCCTTAGTGGCAGGAGCGGGAAGGATGATACCTGCCTGCGCAGAAAGTCCTGCACCTGTAAATATCTAAAGTCGATCCCCCTTGCCAACCCAAACTTCTCCTCCAGCGCCTTCAAGCTAGGGAAGGTCCCCTCTAAAAACAAGTCCTCCATCTTCTCAATTCCCGCCCTTTGCCACACTCCAAGCTCCCCAGGGCAAACCGGTGATTGTCACATATTGGGGACCAGACCGATGCTCCCACTGCTCCAGCGTACCTCCTCCACTGACCCCAGTTCTCAGGGCCGCCACCACTATGGGGCTGGCAGACGTGCCGTCACCAGCGCCCCCAGGCTGGTGCCCCTACACAAAACTGCCTCCATCCGCTCCCGCCCTCACCACCCACTTCCTTATCATGGCTATATTAGCCGCCCAGTAATAATTGCTAAAATTCGGCAGCGCAAGCCCCCCTCCTCCCCCCAGTTCTGCTCAAGCATCACCTTCTTCACTCGCGGGGACTTACCCGCCCACGCAAAGCCCAGGATGATTTTATTGATCCTCTTAAAAAAGGACCGCGGAATAAAAATTGGGAAACATTGAAATACGAACAGAAATCTCGGTATGACCGTCATTTTTACCGTCTGCACTCTCCCAGCTAATGACAGCGGGAGCGCATCCCATCTCCGAAACTCGCCCCTCATCTGTTCAACCAACCGGGACAAGTTCAACTTGTGTAACCGGCCCCAGTCGCGTGCCACTTGTATCCCGAAGGACCTGAAACTGTCCTCTACTAACCTAAACGGCAGCTCCCTCAGCCGACCCTCCTGACACCTCGCCTGAACTACAAACATCTCACTCTTTGCCATATTCAGTTTATACCCGAAAACCGGCCAAATTCCCCCACAATCGCCATAATTTCGTCCATCCCTGCCCCTGGATCCGATACGTACAAGAGCAGGTCGTCCGCGTACAGCTAGACTCTATGTTTCCCCCCCCCCGAACCAGCCCCGTCCAGCTCTAAGAGCAATTGCCAGCGGCTCTATAGCAGTGGGGAGAGGGGCACCCCTGTCTTGTCCTCCGGTACAATCAAAAATAGTCCGAGGTCGTCTTATTCGTCCTTACATTAGCCTCCGGGGCCTGGTACAATGGCCTGACCCAGTCGATAAAGTCCTTACCAAACCCAAATCGTCCCAGAACCTCCCATAAATAGTCCCGCTCCACCCGGTCGAACACCTTTTCCGCATCCATTGCCAGAACTACCTCAACCTCCCTACTCTCCGGGGACATCATGATCACATTGAGCAGCCTTTTTTTATTGGCCACCAACTGCCTGCCCTTGGCAAACCCGGTTTGGTCCTCCATAATAACATCAGGCACACAATCTTCAATCCTGGAGGCCAAAAGTTTGGCCAGCAACTTGGCATCCACATTAAGCAGGGAGATCGGCCTATATGACCTGCATAGCTCCGGTTTCTTGACCCACTTCAATATCAACGAAATAGTAGCCTGTGACATAGTTGGGGCCAGCACCCCTCTGTCCCTTGCCTCATTGAAAACCTTGACCAGCACCGGCCCTAATATCCCAGAGAACATTTTATAGAACTCCACCAGGTACCCGTCCGGCCCCAGGGCTTTACCCGACTGCATTGCCTTCAAGCCCTCAAATATTTCTTCGGCTCTAATCAGGGCCCCCAGCCCATCTACCAGCTCCCTACCCACCCTTGGGAAGGTCAGTCCAGCCAAAAAGCGTCTCATCCCCTCCGGCCCCGTGGGGGTTCCGAGCAATAGAGCCTACTGTAAAAGTCCCTGTACGCCCTGTTTAGCCCTGCTGACTCCCCTACCAAGTTCCCATCCCCCATCAACGACCTTCCCTATTTCCCTGGCCGCCTCCCTCTTCCTAAGCTGCTGTGCAAGCATTCTGCTGGCCTTCGCCCCATGTTCGTAAAACACGCCCCTCGCCTTTCTAAGCTGCTCCCCTGCCTTACCTGTGGACAACATCCCAAACTCCGCCTGCAGCCTCCGACGTTCCCTTAAGAGCTCCATCTCCGGGTCACCGCATACCTCCTGTCTATCTGTAAGATCTCCTTTACCAGTCGGTCCGTTTCTGCCCTATCCGTCCTGTCCCTATGAGCCCGATCGAGATCAGCTCCCCTCTCACCACAGCCTTCAGCGCCTCCTAGACCACCGCTGCTGAGACGTCGTCCCCCCCCCCCCCCCCCCCCCGTGTCATTAACTGCAGGTAATTCTGCATGCACGTCCTCAGCCTCTCGCACACCACCTCGTCCGCCAACAACCCCACCTCTAACCTCCACTGCGGGCGCTGGAAGCTCTCCTCACTAACCTGCAGTTCTATCCAGTGCGGGTATGATCCAAAATAGTGATGGCCGAATACCCCGTGTCCACCACCCCCGCCAGTAAATCCCTGCTCAAATGAAAAAGTCTATGCGGGAATAAACCTTGTGAACATGCAAATAAAAAGAAAACTCCTTCCCTGTTGGCTGCCTAAACCTCCATGGGTCGACCCCCCCCCCCCATCTGCTCCATGAACCCAATCAGTTCCTTTGCCATTGCTGGCACCCTACCCGTTTTTGAACACGACCGGTCCAGGCCAGGATCGATGACGGAATTAAAATCCCCTTCCATAACCAGCTTGTGCGAGTCCAGGCCAGGACAGGTATCTTCCCCAGCAACCTCTTTATAAATTCCACGTCATCCCAATTTGGCACGTACACATTAACCAAGACTACATTCCTCCCCTCCAGCTTACCACTAACCATGACATTACGGCCCCCGCGTCCGAGACTATACAGCCCACCTCAAATTGCACCCGCTTGATGATCAAAATCACAACCCCTCTGGTCTTGGTGTCCAGCCCCGAATGAAAGATCTGACTGACCCAACCCTTCCTTAGACCGACTTGATCCGCCACTTTCAGGTGCGTCTCCTGCAACATTATCACGTCTGCCTTCAGAGCCCTCAGATGCGCGAATGCACGTGCCCTCTTGACCGGCCCGTTCAACCCTCTAACATTCCAGGTGGTCAGCCTAGTTGGGGGGCACCGTGCCCCCCCCCTCGACTGATCAACCATCCCCCGTCCTGGGCCCGCCACCAGCCCATGCGCGCCGCGCCTCCATCAGCCCGCCTCCTGGCAGCCCCCACCCCCGACCTCCTCTCTGTCCTGAAACCTAAGTCCCTCCCTCGTCAACAGAGTAACTACCCCCTTCTCCTCCCCCCCCCCCCCCCAAGCAACAACACTTTGTAACCTAACCCCTGGCATAGACATATGCACACCCCCTCCCCCCCCCCCCCACTTTGCTTCCATAGACTAGCTCACCCAGCTAGCCTGGTGGCCCTCGCCTCCGGCGCCAAGAAGTCTCCAACCTATTGTTCCCTCACTCCCCTCATTGAAACCACTTCCCTCATCAAACCGACCCCTAACAATCGCCCAGTTAAAATAAGAGACAACCCAAAAAGAAACACAGAAAACGCCGACAATGGTGTAATTCAAAGAAATACAAAGTCAAAAGCTCCACCAGCCACCCCCACCAAAACACGAAAACCCGCAGAAACCGAATAACCTTTACTTCCCCCTTCAACAGAACTCAAATACAGAAGAGAAAAGACAAGAGAAACATATAAACATCACTCAAAAAGTTGCAACTTAAAACAAAAAGTTCTCAGTTCAGCACCAGCCCTTTCCTCTTGGCAAAGTCCATTGTGTCTTCGGGCGACTCAAATTAATGGTTCTGGTCCTCATGCGTAACCCAGAGACGCGACGAGTATAACAGTCCAAATTTCACCTGCTCCTTGAACAGGATTGCCTTAACTTGGTTGAAGCCTGCCCTCCTTCTGGCCACCTCCACGCTCAGATCCTGGTAAACACGCAAAATGCTGTTGTCCCATTTGCAGCTCCGCATACATTTGGCCCACTGGAGAACACACTCCTTGTCCAGGAACCTGACCACCATCGCCCTTGGGGGCGGGGTCCCCCGGCCGCGGCTTCCTCGCCAGCGCTCTGTACGCACTGTCCACTCCAACGGTCAGGGAAAAGCCCCCTCCCCCAGAAGCTTCTGAAACATACTCGCCACAAATGCGCCAGCATCAGCCCCCTCAGCCCTCTGCAGGAGACCAACAATTCTCAAGTTCTGCCGGCAAGATCTATTCTCCAGGTCTTCCACCTTCTCCAGCTGCCTTTTTTGCTGATCCTTCAGCATCCCCACCTCCACCACCAGTTGGTACTC